>NW_028262391.1:2098125-2416666 GCF_047370975.1 Nipponia nippon
ATGTCGTATTATTACATGTCCTGGTGCCCCTGACCATTTAGATCTTGGTCCTCGTTTTCCAGGTCTGCTCATCTCCTCTGGGCTTTGGAGGTGAAAACGTTTCTGGGTTTCTCTGCTGAAAGCGTGACTGTTTGAGGGAAACCCAAAATATAGGTCACTCAGCTTGACCATACAGCATAGCTCTCCCAGGGCAGTGGCTATCCACAAGTGAAGCTATAGCCTGCCTCTCCTCCCCCCTCACAGATACTCTGAGTAAGGACTGCGCTGGAAAGAGATAATTTAGCATGAGAATTATATTAGGCATTTAAATGTAAATTGCCGTGGAATTGAGGATTGCTTTGTTTGAATTGTAATGATTCGAGTATGCGTGGTTTTTTTCTTAGAGTACATTTTAACTGGTATTTACGCCCTTTTACATCCATCTCAAACACCAACGTGCACGTGTCCTTAAGCTTTCAGCTGTAAATCCTTGAGCTGTCACATTCCTGTTAGGAAACCCATTTCTTTGACCTCTCCAGCAATTGTAGACTGGCATTTTATTTTCTCCCTCCCCATCTTTGTTTTTTGGAAGATCTCTTGTTTGAATTCAAGGAGAGTAAAATCTCAAGCAAACACAGCTCGGGCCCTCTCCCGTTCCCTGAGCACCGGTGGCAGTGGTCCTGCTCCCTGCCTCTCCCCCTCTCTGCCTGCACATCAGATCCCAGCCTCGGAGCCGGGGAGAGCTTTTGCAGAGGTCATGAGAGCAGAGGTGCATTACCAGCCCCGCCAGCATGAATGGCGCTGCTTGGGGCCGAGCAGGTGGAAAATTAACTCCGTGCTCTTTGGCAGCAGCCGAGCACAGCTGAGGGTACCGAGCTCATCTTCCAGACGTGGCAGCCCCGCCACCCTGGTGCTGACCATCAGTTCAGGATTCGGATGCTGGGGCTGAGCAGCTACCACGCAGGCGATCTGATCCCTTTGCTCGTGCGGGGCGCCTGGAAATGAGACTGAGCAGACTATTTTTTTCCCGTGGTAGGAAGGGAGAGAGGGGGAAAAACAGATGTACACAGATCTCTTCACAGCAAAGACCTGGTTTCATCCATGGATGCTCCTATGCTAGCGGGGTGCCGAGCACCAGCCCTCAGCACGAATGAAAGAGAGTGAAAGGGTGGCCAGTCACCCAAGTCCATGCTCAGGCTTGGCCCAGAAAAGGACTTTTTTTACCATCTAAAGAACTAGTAAAGTGAGGGAAGCCAGGGGTTAATCACCTCTACCCTCCCCATCAAGTTTAACAGCCACCAGTAAGAAAAGCCTGGGTTTCGGCTCTGTTTGCAAGGTGGAGAGCAGTAAATACCATCATTCACAGAGTCTTTCTGAGGCGCAGCCAACTTTCAGGAATGCCGTATCTCGGTCCAAACAAAACCTGCATGTTTCTCATTGGCCTGGCCTTGTTTCTTGAGACTGTTTCACTGATTGATACAGGAGATAAACAAAAATTGAAATAACACATGCCTGGAAATATAAACAAAACACTTGCACCAGAGAGAGAAGATTGCAAAATCAGCAGCTCATGGGGCTCGAATGCAGCCATCCAGTCCCCGAAGCCAAGCCGTTGAGAAAACAAATAAATAAACAAATAGAAATAAAACCGACTGTGATAAACCCCTGACCTTAATTGTGTGGATATATGTCTGTGAAAGCCAGAATCAAGCTTTTCCCTCCCAGCCCCCACGCTAATTCCTTTGGCCTCGGTGGCATAAAATGCTTGGGAGCCTCATCTGGTCCCTCCGCCTCCTGCCTACCCACGGCAGCAGCCGAGAGGTCGGGTCTGTTGTTGTTCCTCTGCAGAGGAGACCCACAGGCTCAGCTCCCCAGTCCTGGGCTCTTCTCCGTCCTTACCGACCTTCCAGCACAGATGTCTGGAGCAGCAGTCACTCACCTCCTGACCTGGATAGAGCAGTTGGTGATGATCACATATCGCCGATGATGAGTTTTCCCTCGCTAGCACATATAACCTTCATCGATGGGGAATGGCTGTTGGGGAGTTGGAGAGGCTGGACGTAGTTTGCTGAGCCAGAAAGGTGTGACTATAATGGGTTTCATGCCGTTGTTTTGTAATTTATCACATTCTAAAAATTACCCCTACTGATGCTTAATGTTTATGTAGGACACCCCGTTAGATTAAAAGGCATGTATTCAACCAAGATAAAAAGAGAGGCAGGATGCTTCTGCGTTAGAGGCGTATTAAATCCCTGTCCCCAGACAAGCCGCTATGGCTGCCGGGGTCACAGGACACCCCGAGGTGCTTCTCCCCAGGCTCCGCGCTCTCCACCACTTGGTGGGTGCATCCTCCGGGTGCATCCCCAGTGCATTCCTGGGTGCATCCCTGGTGCTCTCCCGGGTGCACCCCCAGGACCATTCCCGGGTGCATCCCCAACTGGGTTTGTCTGCACAGCCACGTGGGAGCACAGGCTGCACCCCAGCACGGAGCTGGGATGCTGCCTCCCAGCAACTCAGACACCTCCCGAGACCCCATGAGGTTGCACCTCCCATTTCTGGAAGCATTTCCATGGGAGGGACAGACACAAGAGCCAAAGGAACCCCCGAGCTGTGCTCCATGAGGAAGAGGGTGCAGGATCAGGCCCGTGCACTGTTTCTCTGCGGCACGCTGAAACTCACCCTCAGGCTCTTGCTCACAGACCTGGCAGCGCGTTTCCCGAGCGGCAGCTCCTGCCGCAGCCAGGTGGGAATTCTCCCCAGGGTGAGTTGTTACTCACTTTAAATATCTTGGATCTTCAAGTTCTCTTTTTTGAGCCTCGAACTAAAACATGACAACTATCCCACAGATCAGCCATCTAAAGGAAAAAAAAAAAAGTCACATTTAATTACTCCTGAAGGGGAACTTATAAGTGGGGAACGCTTATTAGTGCAATATATTTTTTCTTCGGTAGCTTTGAACCGATTATAGTGCCAGCGAAGTCCCAGCATAACCTTGGAGTGTGTTTCATTATCATTCAGACGGAAACTGCTGTCTTATGACTGCAGTTTTAAAATACAGTACATTTTTATAATTTCTAAGTAGGCAATCAAGTGGACATAACACATGAAATTCTATCCAGTCCTGGCACCAAACCCTGCCCTTTGCTTGCTCATGCTGTTCAGTGGATATTAAGGCCTGGGTGAGCCAAGGGCTGAATTTCAACCCCGAGGTGATCCTGCAGTCCTTTCCTCTGACAATAGCAATGTAAACATGCAGGTGTTTATGAATTCAGTAATTTTAATTTTAAAGGCACTCAAGCACTGGAGCAGCCTCTCGTCCTTCCTCTCTTTTCTCGGCACGAAGGTGTCAGGGCACAGGCAGCAAGTGGCTCCTGGCTGGAAAAAACGTGACCCATGAGCTGGTCCTCATGATGGCTGGGTCGCCGGGAGCTTCAAATGCCGCCGTGTGTTGTCAGCACTGACCCGAGGGTACCACCGTCTTCGGCTGCTTTCCTCCCCTCAGGCAGCTCTCCGAATCTGCAAACCCATTCCCTTAGCTAATTAACAGATGGCAAAGGCAAAACTAATCAATTATCTCCCAGTGGGGCTGCTGGTAACCCATCCGTTCGGCAGCCAGAGCGGCTCTGCCCCAGCCCCACTGCCCTGTCGTTCCCAGGCGGGTGCCTGATCATCGTGCTTCATCCCGGACTCCATGTCAGACTCGGGACAGAGGAGGATGAGCGTTTAGCCTGGAAGCCACACAGTCTGTAGGAAGTTCAATGTTTTCTTGCCTACGTTAGAAAGCTGTTGAAAAATGCATTATTTTCAAGAGAGAGAATAAAAAGTAAAAGTAAAAGAGAATAGGAACGTCAGGGTGAGGTTGGAAGCCAAAAAATATTGGGGAGGACAGATGTCTCCTTTTTGCTGATGAAAGAATTAATATATTTCCATTGCTAATTAATGTATAGGCAGGGAAAATTACAAAGATGGGAAAATCCTTCTTGGTTTTAGCTCTGCTGGGTATATGGGAAATAATGAAGTAATGCTACAAAATATGACATGTCTCATAGGTGTGCTGCTCTGTTGACTTTGAACTAGGTATATCACCAGGAACTGGGGCCATGGAGACATCTCCAAGGGTCTCTCATAGCTCCCCAATGCCCAGAGGCAGCCGGGGCTTGTCTCCGTTGGCTGCCAGAGGTGGTTATCCAGGAGCAGTTGGCATCTGAGGTGCTGGGAGCACCCCGTGCCAGCGAGTGTGGGCGGCTCAGTGCCAGGTACAAGCACTGGGAGCACCATGGTGCTACGAGAACAACCTGCAGCACCTGGGGCATCATTGTCAGCTCGCTCCCAAACCTGCTAGGAATCCCCAAACGTTGGAGGCACTCACTGCAAACGAAGAGCAGCCAGCACGGAGTTGCTGACGTTCCCTGCTACTGCAGAAATGAGTGTGCTGGTGATCTGCTGTGAGGCATTCAGATAGTGAGCTCATGAGAGTCTGCAAATACACTGAGTTTTGCTTTAGAGACTTTTTTCTTCCTATCTGTAGGACGTACCTGACACAAATTACTGTTTCTGGGTATCTTGCAATTTTTAATGTATTTATTCTCGTAGCACATCTGGGAGATGAGACACTTGCACATGATCTACAGAGGGAACTGAGTCACAGAGAGACAGCATCTGATCTTTAGAGAGGACTGGGGTGAGAAGATGCAATTTCTTATACTCTGGATGTTGGTGCTCTCAAGAAAGCCCCATAAGGCTCCTCATGAGCATCCCACGAGGTGCATCTGCACTGGTAGGCCCTTGTGCCTGTACTGAAAGGAGCCTAAGTGGGGTGGCAACGTGACTTGCCGGGTGGGACATCTCTGCTCCTCTGCATCCCGGCACACTCTCCCCTGCCTCCCTCCCCTTCCATCCACCAAACGTTTTCATGAGCCACTGTCGGTGCTGCAAGTGGATTAGGTTACCCAGACCCCAAAGAGAGCTGCTTTGTGGCAGAAAAATGCCTCCATTTGTTAGTTTAACCTCAGAAGTTTTCCCCTGGCAGAGGCTCAAATATGTGCCATGGGAGCAATGGTTTCACTGCTGTCTTTGGGGCCTTGCAGGTTTTCCAGGTCTCTAAGCCCAGCCTTGTTGCTTCTCTCAGGTTTCCCCTCTGTATTTCCCAACATCTCTGCCTGCTTTTTGGAGACCACCATCTTCTGAAAGCCATGTCCAGCCCAGGCAGCCCAGCAAGTGCTGCCCCAGGTGTGCCTGCTGAACAAGATGCCCAAAGCTGTGAGCAGCGACCAGCCTGGCCCTCCCAGGGCACAAATAAGAATAAAAGAGGATAAAAGTCAGGTGGCTTTACCAGGGATTGACCTCCTATTTTTTGTGCTGCTCTTTGCATTTTGTTTCTAGCTTTCTCCTGCCTTGCTGGCAGCATTGCTGTCGGCGATGCAGCCCTACCAAAAGCTTTTGGGGACAGCGGGCACTGCCATGTGCCGAGGCTGGCCAGAGCAAACGGGGTGGCAGACGGTCCTCAATGCTCTCCTTCCCTAACCAAAGGGAATTTAGTGAAGCTCAAGAGTGTCTGCCAAAGCCACATTTAGCACAGGGAGATGATTGCAACACTCGCATTACTCACTGGTTTATAAATAAAACCAGCCCAGGCACAGTCTCTCCTGACACCGAGTGAAGGGATGCAAGGCCCCGACATACTGTCGCACTAAATTGTTCGAAGCTTTCATCTCCAACAGCCCTCCCTTAGCATACAGGTGACGGTGTCCAGCACAACGCAGCGGGTGGGTATAGCTGCAGGAGGGGAGCTTTAACGTGTCCTTTCCTTAGCAAACAGGCCAGGGTGATCTCCTTTGCCTTCCCTGGCTGCCCAGAGCAGGAGGATTTACTTGCTTGTCTTCTGCCATCGCTTGACTGCACTGAAATCAAACCTGGGTGTTTGCTCCTGAAGTGCTGGACCAAGTTGAGATTGATATGGCTGAGATTTACTGTCCCACACCACATCTGTGTCTGAGCACGGGCACACGTCTGGGGGCAGAAACCTTCGGATGTCCTAGCGCATACCGCAGAAGACAACACTCAGAAATTGCTTCCTTAAATACCTACTGAGCAGAAAGTAACACTAATCAAGGGAAGCTCTTTGCCCTTAGTAATGAGCTGACGCCGTGACATTGAAGCGTCTGATGCGGCAGTGATCATACAGCCGCAAAGGTCTGGGACCCTGCGGAGATGCTGCTGGTTTACCCTGTGCCAAGCAGAAGCAGGGCCCGTGCTCTTAAAAACACGCAGATATTTTCCCCTGCAAAAGTCATGATTTGTCAGCAGCTGCTCACAGGCTCACCTCCAGAGTATCACAAGGTTTGGGCTTTTTCTCCTTAAATTTAAAGGTGATTCTGGGTTCTGAGTTTTATTGATTGCAGCCACCAACTTCAAGTGAAGGTGCAGCTACAGTTGCAGAAGCCAACTGAAAGCAGGATTTCTTTCTTAGTTATCTTTTACAAATGTCCCCAAAGCAGTCGATGGAGCCCGAGGGGTCACGGGCTGTGAGCTGCTCTGGGTGAGAGTGGTACGTGGTCCTTGCTGGGATTGGGTCCTTCCCAGCCGCCACAGCCAGAAGGACCGCAGGCACTCCTGCTGCATCGTCCACCCCAAAGTGTCTAAAACACTGAGGGATAAATGAGAATATTTGGGGAAAAAGAAGAGAAAACATCACGCAACCAAGAAAACTTCTTGCTCGAGTATGTGTACATCTTCTTAATGCCTAATGGAGAAAGACACCTAATGGTTTCCAGAGCGCAGTAGCTGGATAAAAACAGAGCGCAGAGGTGGTGGAGTGACAATATCTGTTAATGAAAAAATAGGATATATGGCTTGGGCTGTCGGGCACTTGGCCCAGCGCTCGGCCAGAGCAAATCAGCTGAGCTGCGCTGGAATCGGCACCAGCGATATTCAATTCTCTTCCTTGTCAAATGCCGTAAATTAAAAACAGAGTAAAAACCTTTTAAGGGATGTGCTCACTGACAGTTTAATATAAGTGGCTGTGGGATCATTTTCTACACATAGGTTTATATCGGGAAAGAAATTACCACTCGCTTCGTAGCAGGTATTTTACTCTTATTGCAGAGTTTCCTGATGGGCTTATTCATAAGGAGCGACTTTCCAAACGAGCACCCTGTGGAAGTCAGTGGGACAGCGGGTCGCTGTGGCCGTCCACCTGTGTGATGGGTGCCCCAACCCCTGCACCCGTGCCAGGCTGAGACGGGGCGAAGGCAGCTGCAGGGCCAGCAGGGCTTCTCTTAGCTCCAGCGGTGAAACCAGCCTCCCTGCCCAGGGACACAGCTCAGCAGGGCGGGTGGCAGCCCCAGCCGCCAGGCACGCCGTCGCTTGCAGCCTCCGTGCCCCCTGTCCTGCCCTGCTGACACACGGCCGCGGCACTGCCCGCACCCAGATACGTCGCTGTGCATAAATCCACTGCCCGTCTGACATTCTGATGAAGAGAAGAAAGTCCCCAGAAAATGCAATTTGAATGAACAGGAGCTATGTATGAAATTTGGCTTCTGAAGTTTAAATGATCCATTTTGGCATTCAGACATGAAAATTTCACTGTTTTTTGCAGTATTTTAAATTACTTGTTTTAAAAATTTCTATTTTTAATTCCTTCAAGAGGTTAATCTGAAGATGGAATGAAACAGGCATTAGTCAACTGAATATTAACTTTTAGACCTTTTGGGGGTTTTGGGGGTAAAAAAAAAAAAGAACTTCATGACAACCCAAAATATTTTTTCTTCAATTTTTCAATTTTAACATTATGCAAAAATCACATGGGTCAAATTTCTGAATAATAATATTGCATCTTCTTGGCTGTTGATGCCCAAGTCATCAGCACAAACCACTTATGATCTGTGAGGCCATGGTGAAGTAATTTGTGGTCGCTCTGTGGAACCTATTCCTTTCATTGCGCCTCCATTCAAAATGTGGGTAATAGACTTTCACCGCTTCGCCCACTTGCCCGCTGCTTGTTTCTCATTGTAGTTAGCTCCGTGGCTAAGTATGGAAAGCCCTCTGGACCAAAGTTTCAGGAATACTAAGGTAGTGCCAAATTTAATATTAATGTCCGTGGATTTATAACAAAGGCAACACCACTTATAATGTTGTTTATTATTACTATCTAAGAAATTCCATTACTAGTATGGACTTGGCTCAGTGCTGATGAATGCCATTGGAAACCCTTCCACTGAGTCCAGCAGTCTCTGTATCAAATCATATTTGCGTCTGAAGATGTACATCAGCTAAATACAATCTAGGATAGAAAAAGGTCGGCCTCTTTGGAAGGAAAAGGTTAAGAGAGTACATCCTTCCTTTTATGCCTTTGTGTGCATAATTTTTTAAAAGCCCATCATAAGTAATCTTCTTTACTGCAGATTTGACTATTTCTTTTCTGCCTGGAAAACAAAAAAAAATAGCATTAGGGAAAAATATTAAGGAATATTTATTTCAAGTGAGATATCAGGAATAAGTTTGGGCTTGTTAATACACTGGGTTATCTTCCAGTAGGTAAGTGCGGTAAGTGCAAAATCAAAAAGATTTCAAATAAGTGCACCAGAGGGACCTCCCTTTGTGCGGAAGAATGGAACCAGCCACCTTCCTCGGCATCTCCAGTAACTACATCTGTTACTGAAATTGCTACTGAGTGGCCTTCTTGTTCAGCTACCCTTCGCCCAGGTTGGCATTTGTAATGCTGTGACTGTCTTCTCTTTAAGAACGACTAGCCCTTGTGATACTTTTTTTTTTTTTTTTTGATAAAAATTGTTCTGACTGGTTTGTTGGCATCATTGTAAATTGTGAAGCCCTTCCTTATACACCTACTGCAATCTGGAATTTATTTCCATTAGTTTAATGGAAATAGTGGTGCCAGTATGGAGTTACAAGGAGAAGTGTATGGAAAAAGCTGAGCAAATGTCGCTGGTGCCAGGGATGCCACTGCATTCAGGCTGAGTGCTGGTGGCATTTGTGTTGCTGCCACAGTAGTCGTCGTGTTGTTAGAGAATTTATTCCTCATGCCTGACTTGTGTCTGATTTGTGTCTGCCTTGCTGCAAGGTAACTCCATGCCTTTTTGTCCTGCGGTTTTGGTTATGTTATCCTGTCCCCAGGTTTTGCTTTAGACTAAGCCCATTTAGTCCGTCTTTCACTGCTCCTCCCCTAGAAGACATCTCTCACCCTTTGTTTACGCGCAGGCTCCTGTGCATACCCACCCAGGATGCGAACTGCTGATGCAATTATTATTATTCTTGCTTTCAGCAACACTTTAACTCTTCTGAATGGGATAATCGATATTCTGTGCTTGTCCGGGAATGGGGATGGCTGACTGTGCCGCTCCGTAACATCAGATGAATAGTTAAACATCGGTGTGTTTTCATCTGGTGCAGTCCAAGGCTCCCAGCTGCCGGCGGCTCCCAGCTCCTCGCCCACGTAGACGTGAATTTTTCGCAAGCCTGTGCTGTACAATGACCATTCAAGGCAGAGATTCCTTTGTTTCTTCTGTGTATCCTTAAACTAATGCTATCTGTATTTGTTATGTATTAATCATTTTTATAGTCATTTCTGCGTGATTCCTTCTGTAAATAAGAATCTCAAATCTCTCTCCTATCTTGTTTACCATAGCTAATTCTTTAAGTTGGGTGTCTCCACCAGAGCTGTAGCCTAAATGAACACAGATAAAATCATAACATAGGCTTGGTTGTAGTAAGCCAGGATTTTCTTGGTTCTGCTGCAAATCAAACCTTTCAAATAATCTTTTTATCCCGTCTCTATAAATACTGTACAGTGGTGACAAAAGACAGGTGCTAGTTTCAGACTTAAAGCTGTTGTGTTAGCAGCTGGCATTAAATATATAATTCCTGCTGTGTCTGCATCATCTATAAATGAAAGTCTTCTGAAGGAGAAGCCTCCAGGGAGGGTAAAGAGCTGCGAACCAGTGACTGCAGAGCGTGCCGCCGAGATGCGAAGTTAGGAGGAGAAGCTGAAAATGTGATATGTCTTTTTCAGTTTGACCTCAGCCTCTAATAGTGTTTGGCAAGTCAGCCTGGCAGATAAATTGGTTCGTATTAGAAAATGGGGTTGATTTATTATGAAATTGATTGCAGCCCTGTCCTGTGCTGAAGGCATTAGCGATAACGGCATCGGGTGCCTCAGCTCTTAACTAATGGGCTTCCCCCAGGCTCTCCGCTGCTGCCAGGCTTTTACCCGCAGCCAGCAGCATCCGAACCACACACCTCTGCTGGTCCCTCCTCGTGGATGCAGAATCCTTCCCAGGCAGGGGTGTTTCAGGGAACGCAGGTTGGGCTTTCTGGAGGGGCTGGGATCTCGGGAGCGTGCAACTGTCTCCTGCTCCACCACCTTTGAGCAGGGCAGGCTCAGTTGCCCCGGAGGCAGCCGGCATTTCCCAGGACATACGGACCTGCAGGAGCAGGGCCAACGCGACCTTTGCAGCCAGCACCTTGAAATATCAAAGCACTGTCTGTGTTTTTCTTACAATGGACAATGGAAAGGGTTACTGGAAATATGGAAAAGTATCCACCAAACATCTTTCTTTTCCTTTTCTTTGGTAATATTGAAAAGTCTTTTAACTACAAAGAAAAGCCATCACCAAACGTAACAAGGGAGTTCCTCTGCTTTTTGCAAACAAAGCTGTATTCGCCCACGATGGCCACAGTCTGCAGTGCAATTGCCTCAAATCCCTTGACACGGCGGGGAATAGCCTTTCCATCTGGGGCTGATTAAAATGCAGATGAACAAACCAAACACAGTGGCCACTTAGACCCTGTAAACTATTCGGGGTCTATTTAATTTGGGAAACTCTAATCTACTATTTATAGTATGGATACAGATGTAATAAATACAAAAAAGAGTATACCCAGTGTCAAATTCAGTCTCTTATCCTGGCAAAAGGTAGGTCACATCTGGCAACAGCTGCCAAGAAGCCAAGAGACGGTAGCATGTGTCCTATTGAAGCAAAATGTCCATGTGGCCAAGAGCCACAGTCATCTACTACACCACCCCAAACCCTCTCAAGACGGTACCATACCTGTGCTCCTAGGGTCTAGGTCTAGGGCTCACTGAGGCTGCCGAGCCCTGCGTGTGTTTGCCAAGACATGTTCCTCTCCAGTATGGGTGTGCTTGAGCTGAAGGCCCTATAGCATCCATACCCTGCTTGTTTAACAAGCAGTCCTGGGAAGCGTTCAGCACAGCTGGGCAAAGTGCAGCTTTCCCATCACACCACCTCCGGCGGCACCAAGCAGATAATATACGGATATGAGCGAGACAGCCGGGAGCCCCATATATTTTCCAGATTAATTTTTATAGGGTAGCACATTGGTCTGAGAAACAGTTCTGAATACTGTGAATAATTGTCTAACATGTCCCTTTTTCAGGCTTGTGCTTTTATCATTAACACCTCCGATTAGCAAAAACTCAAGAGTCTGAGATGTTCCTTTGATTTAAAAGGTTATAAATTTTGGATGCAATGTCAGAGAGTGAATTTTACAACGCAGCTGCGCTGTGGACTAATTAAAAGACTACCCTGGTACTCTTCTCACCCAATACATCTCAGATTTGTGACAGCCTTCAAGAAAAGTCATGAATTATGGCATGTGCACCATATGCAATCCATTGATCCCTCTGTGTGTACATATGCTGTGTGTGTGTATGCGTGCTACAGCCCATGCTCACAATTGTGTGCACAGATGAAAGTTCCTCGTACCAGAGAATTTATAGTACTGCAATTAATGATTGCAGTCATTTTGCTTCCTTGCCTGTAGTTACTACTGCTATGGAGCTCCAGACGTCCCAGAACTCAGAGCCGGTCATTACACTTCAGGGGAAGAGGGTTCATCTACCCTCCGGTGCACAGAGACGAGATTTATCTGTCACTGAGCGGTTGCTTAGGTCCTGATCAAGGTACCCCATGCCGTGTGGACTTTGCTGATTCTGTATAATTTAAAGTGAAAAAGCGGAAAATGCTCGTGTTTCGCTGAACACCATGCATTGAGTCGTCCCATATCCTTTTGGCTTGGGAGTTGATGTTTTGTGGTCAGAAACAGTGACCGCCTCAGTGCTCCACTTGATGCAGAAAACCAGGTTGTCTCTAAGTTGACTTGTGCTTCCCGGGGCGGTGTGAAATGGCTCTCTGCTTGCCAGTATCTCTTCCTAAGGCAATGTCTGCAAAGGACAAGCTTCTCTCAACCATTAGCAAACCAAATCTATAAAGAGCAACATATGTTTGAGAAACAAGATCTGGGGTGACCAGGAGAAAGTGGGAAATCATATCAACCAGCTGTAGCTGGTGACTCCCGAAGGTGAAATCTCTGAAGTTTCATGGACCAGTCTTTCATTTTTCTCAGTCATTCTCGTTCTGGCTGTTGACGTCAGTGGATTTGGCAGTAGATCAAAAGGGAAACAGAGGGACAGTTTCACCCCTACACATGCAGAATCGGAGATTCATACCAAGACAGATGAGCTAGATTTAGATGAGAGGGAATTTCTGCTTGAGAGCGTTCATGTAAAAAGTATTATGCAGTATTAGGCTTGTGTGAGCTCCCAGTGTAATAAGGGAGAATTGTATAAGCCTTGGCAGGAACATATGACTAGGACTTTGTTTTGATGAAAAAAACTGGAAACATACACTTAGCTTTCCTACTAGTTGTAATTATCTGGCTGTATTGATCGTGGTGTTAAGGTTACCCGATGGGTAGGGTGCAAGCAAGGATCAGGTTCAGTCCGTGAATTAAAGCTGCCAAGTGTCAGCTCGAATTTACATGCATACAGTTTGAAAATTGTCCTCCTGCAACTGCAGAGCTCCCTGGGATTAACACAGATAGGCAGCATATGGAGCCTGTGCAGCAGGAACGGAGGCACCCGGCATTTGGCATCGCTGCTCTGTATTATGCAAATATCTGGGTTACGAAAGAAGGAAACAAGGGCAGAATAAATTGAGGGGTCTGGTCTCTTCTGCAGGCACACGTAAAACCCCTGGTGGCATTAATGAAATTTGCAGACTTGTGGAAAGGAGGACAGGCCTCCTCAGCTCTGATTTTAGTCCTACAAGCGTGCGATACCTTTTAGGCAAGAGATGATGATTACCGCGGTTCGCATGTGAGGCTTTGCACAGCAGGGGCATCTACGCAGCCTGCACAGTAAAATATGCTGTTCCATGTTCTCCAATACCACAACCAGAGCCAAAGTACAAGAACCAGCAGTTTCAGCGAACAGGGCTCCTCTCATTAACCTATCATTGTTCTCTCTGGAGGCAAGCCTGTCCCTTCTGCTGCTGAGCTCTTAGGGAGGGGACAGGAGGAGACGCAGGAGATGATGCCCCTCACGGTTCTGTCGTGGATCCCGCAGTACACTGCTGTACTGCACGGACAGCATACAGAGAGCACCCAGCCCACCCCCTTCAGGCAGCTCACCCCTCGCCCCGGGCACTCGCTGGTAGAGCTGGGCTGCCCCTCAGCTGAAGGCTTTTCTGTAGGGTTTCCAGTGAGGCTCTGCAATGTTTCCTCCTCTTCCTCCCTCTGGCTGGCTGAAAAGATAGGGGAGGAGGAAGGGGAAGGGTACCTGTGTCACAAAATGTCTTACTAAGGCTATGCCCTGTTTACCAGCTGCTATGTCATCCCATCCAGGAGGTGGCTGTATATCAATGGAGAACGATGTGCCAGCAGGATAGACGTTTCATACCTATCTGCTCTGCAGGGAAGATGTGGAAGTCAGTTAGCTGTGACCTGCTGAAAGGTCCTCAGGAAAGGCGTTCGCTTCACTGGGAGCAGCGACAGAGCAGACCTGAAATCCCACCCCACTCCATTGCTGTTATTTGACTTTCACCGTGACTGCTGTGCAGTTGCCTGTCCATTCACAAGCATTTGTCATGGGCTTATTTGAGTATATCTTGGCATTTGAGAGGTGTCAATCTGCTAAAACTTAAGTGGCAATAGCTAATCACAGTTGGTTTTATTCTCTGCAGAACATAACATGAAAGCATATGGCTCAATAGCGTAACTTACTTTCTCTGGTCTAATAGCATGGTCAATGCTGCAACCGCCCCCCCCCCCCCCCCAAAAAAAAAAAAACAAAACATCAGAGGACACAGTCTCTGGTCCTTGCTGTGAGCTCCAGGGATGCTGTACTCACAGATGCATCAAATGAAGAAAAAAAAAACCCACCCTCACATCATTATTCATTCCAAAAAATGGCAACACCAGGTTTTCTTCTCACCTCTGATATCTTGAGAAAACACTGCTTTCAAAAGTGAATAATTTGTGCTGGGTCCTTGAAATTCAGTGCCACTCATTTTGGATTTGAAATCTCTCTGTAAAGGTTTAGAGATGGAAATTTCAATCCCTAGACCCTAGCGGAGGTGCAGAGTGGGTGTTATATTGTATTCATTCAGAAAGCAGCCGTACCCGTCTGTCCATCAAAATCAGAGGACTCCGTTGTCTTGTGTGTATATTCAGTACGCTAAGCAAGAGCTGTAAACAGTATTTGCAGCATTTCCAACAACCTTCCGTAGTGAATTCTTGACGGCACAAATCTTTTCTATCGTGATTTACATTTCATACCTATTTTCCCAAATCTTCAAAGTCAGAGGACCAAATCCTTCCTTCAGCAATACTGCTCTCAAAGCTACTGACTCATAGGAATAACCAGAGTGTAGGATTTGGCTTAACTTCTTGGCTTGATGCCGATATAACCTTTCATAGATCTTTTTTAGGTGTTTCCTATTGTCATGGCAACTCTGATCAAAAACCTTTCTATGAATAGCCTTGTCGATTGCAATACAAGCTCCTGGCTGACTACAGCCTGCAGTTCTGCTCCAGTGTGATTTCACAAGCTCCTTTTTCCTGACCTTTCATCTCCTATCTTTCCCTAGATCCCTTATTGCTCAAGCTAGAAATACATCTTTTGTTTTGCAAGAAAGCTTTAAAAATCTTTGTAAGTGGTAACTAACAGCCAGATCTTGCAGCTGACTTCAAGGAAAGAGTTGCCTTAGGAGAGATTACAGGCTGTAATAAACGCCTCTCCCGCACAACAGAGCACGGACCACGGTAAATCCCTATGAGCATTGGCTCTAGCAGAGCCTTGAACTCTGCACCTCCCTAAACCCACCCTATAACACAGAGGAATAAGCCGAGCTGCAGGGAGGGGTGGGCTTGGTAAAGGGGGATCCCACTTGTGAACAACAAATCCGCGGTCAGATTCCCCCGCAGTGCCGTGGCGGCTAAGAGAGATACCGCCCGTCTCACCCAAGTCTCCTACCACCTTGCTCGCTCAGCTCGGGGGCAGCAGGGTGGAGAATCCAAATTGGTCAAGGCTGCCAGATTTGGCTTTTTGTATCTGTTTTTTTCTAAGGTATTTGAACAGACACAAGGGAAATTGCAGCACTATGGAGATCAATAAGAGTTTTGCCCTTGGCCTTCTACGGGGCCAGGATTTCACCAGCTGTCTCTAAGGTATCATGCTTACCAATTGCTGAAATAGCCTAGTGGAAATAACGTCCATTTTGCATATACATCATATCTGAAGTCGGTATCATTACCCCCAGACAGGCAAAATAAGGCAGGGAGAGGTGAGATCTCATGCCCTAAGGTCAGCCCATCACTAACCCTGGGAACAGAAGAGAGGTCTCTGGAGTTTTCCCTCCCACGTGGGAGCTAGTGCTACAATTCATTATTTTAAGCACTTGCAAAAAAAAGGTAGGAAGGAAAGAGGAATGGAAATTACAGGGATAAAAATCCTTCTTTATATATACATATATATTATAAATATGCTATATATATATATAGTTTTGTCTTGTCTTGTATCTTCAACCCTGCTTTAAATAAAAACTCACAGACTTGTCGGTTTCCATCAGGCAAAATTATTATTCGGCTTTAGAAAGAACATCTTGCCAAGTGTTGCAGTTCAAAAATAAGGAAAACAGCTCTGCCAAAATGCAGCAAATGTGATTACACAAAGCCAAGAAGACCATAATTAGATCATTACCATGGAAACAACCTAATTACATGTGTAATGCAGCAAGGTCTGAGCTGCGTAACCGAATGTGTTTTGCTATTGTCTAGCAGGGCCATAGCACTGCCGTTTGCCTTGTGTTATTAAGCCACCTTGATCATTTTGGATCAGGTTTTCTTGGAATAAGTCCCCCTCCCCATTATGGAAAGGATTAAACTGTGCATGAAATGACTTGAGCAAGGCTGCCGGAGGCTCGGTGCTGTACGCAGGCAGACGGGATCCTGCCTGCACGACCAACGGGGCTAGGCAGCCACGGCTTTACAGCCCTCTTGCACCAAGGTCTGCAGCTCCCCAGATTACAGCCTGCAGCCCCTTAGCCATGTCCAGGAGTTGACATTTGATCATAAGTGCAACCTTGGAAAAGAAAGCTGAGCTTGCCAGACTTGCTAAAGGTTGCCGCCTTCCTCTGCCTTGTATTAATTTCTCCACTGATGCAGTAATCCTCCAGCAGGACGGTGCTCAATGGGGATGGCATGTAATGGCCAGGCAAAGGTGCCCCGGGGTCCCTGTGCACTGATCCGCATGTCGCTTTCTTGCGTAGCTGGACTATATTGTGGAATTGGGGGTTAAGCAGAGCTGGGTTATGATATTGTCTCACTAGTGGAAACCAAATCACTTCTGAAGGACAGTGCCATGGTTCTTATTTTCAGGCAGAGAAAATGAGAGGAGACCTTATTGCTCTCTACAACTGCCTGAAAGGAGGCTGTAGCGAGGTGAGGGTTGGTCTCTTCTCCCCAGTAACAAGCAATAGAACGAGAGGAAATGGCCTCAAGCTGCACCAGGGCAGGTTTAGGTTGGATATTAGGAAAAACTTCTTCACCGAAGGGGCTGTCAGGCATTGGACCAGGCTGCCCAGGGAAGGGGTTGAGTCTCCATCCCTGGAGGTATTTAAAAGACGGGTAGACGTGGTGCTGGAGGACATGGTTTAGTGGTGGACTTGGCAGTGATAGGTTAACGGTTGGACTCGATGATCTTAAGGGTCTTTTCCAACCTTGACGATTCTATGATTCTAAAATGAGGCAAGGTGAAAGGACATGTTTGTCAGTTTGGAGGACCAAGGCAGAATTGTGAATAATCTACATATAATTCAAAAAAATTTCAGGGAGTAAAAGCCAGAATCATACATACATGGTTGCATGCCTTGCAGCATAAAATTAGACACACAGGGAGAGACAGGGGAGTCACTGATGAACCTCTGCTATTATCTCCATGGGCCTGCAGCCCACCGCTGTTGAATCATGTGGTTGTAGTAAATATGACCCACAGGGTATATAGACGGACCGATGGTAAGCACTGCCACCCCCTTTGATGCACATTGGCTTTCTGCGCCCGTTCCGCGGTCAGGCTGGATATACCTCACTCAGCAGGAAGGGAAGAGGATGGCTCATTAGCTAAGGGGTACGGTAATAAGGCAAAAGCCAACGGGACTGTCTGGCAAACCTACTGCTTCTGCTAATTAATGAGGAGAGATGGTTGCTGGGCCAACTGCAGATGTTGCTGCAAATTATGCCATTGCTATCTCTGCCAGCGAGCTCTCGCTGCAGCTAGCACATCTCCAGGTGTTCTTGCCACAACAATAGTCCCTGCTGTTCGTTTTGTCTCCTTCCAGGGAGAATAAAATGCTTCCTTTTGGTGGGGAGAAATGCTGATACTGAACAGGTTTTCAAGCCCAGACTCCACTCCTTTAATTTCTTCTCCTCTTGTTGTATCAGTCCCATTTTCCTTCTCTGGTTTGTCCTCAAATTCTCTTCATTTTCCATTCAAATTGCTTTCCAAACCACAGAATAAGGCCAGGGAGAAGTGCCTCGAGTGATGCCGATCTCCCTGCTCCATTTCCCAGCCATGAACACTAAGAGGATATCTCGAGGAAGCTGCCTAAACCTCTTCCCATCCCGGCTCTCTCCCTCTCCCCCGATGGGGCCGTTGGTCCTGCCAACACTGGCGGCGACACAGACCTGGCCGGTGCTCTCTGGCTCTGAACAGGCTGTTTTTCCCTCGCACATCTATTGTACAAACTCATGTAAGTTCACTGGGTAAAACCTGATGTTCAACTTTTGCGCAAAGTCAGCAGAATGAAAGAAAAAGAAGAAAAAGGCCAACCCCCACCACGTTCTCCAGTTTTGCTCTGTATGCAAAACCTGTCTGTACGGTTCTGCTGAGCGCCGATGCCCTACTTTTATCCCTCACATAGCTCAACTAAAAATACACCGAGATTTCAAGCAAGGTCCCTGCTGTGAACTGTCTGAGCAAGCAGGCGTTGCTGCAGCCCCAGCCCCGGCGCGGTGCAGCCTGCACTGTGCTGTGCTCCTGGCGCAATTTATACCGGCCCTTGGCACTAAATAGGATGAGAAAAAGCCAGCAATCTTGAGAAAATCAATACCCCTTCTTCCCATCAGCTCAGACAAAATGTCCTGACATGGCGTTGCAAGAACAAAATTGAAGAAAGATATGAGATAACTTAAGAACTACTCGCTATTATTACTACTATTAGTGTTATTTATAACGCAGTAGTACTGAAGAAGCCCTGCTGGTATAGAGGGTGGCTTTAAGCAGTAACATCTGGGGCTCTGAAACAGTTACGGAAATAAAACCGTGGCTGAAACTCTTAGTGCTAGACGTTGTACGTACTTGCTTTACGTGCTTAAACAGAAAAGAGACTACCATGCCTTTTTTGTCTAATTTGTGTGGTCCTGAGAAAGCATGATAAGTAAAGGTTAGTAGAACCCAATTTTAAAAGCAGGGGAAGCTAATAGAGATTATTTGTGCTGAAGATAGGGTCTATAAATTCTTCTGCCCTGGAAAAAGTGACTGAATTTTACCAGCTGTTTTCTCAAGTTACTTTAAACAATGTTTTTCACAACAGCATGTTTTTTTAGAGGGCTTCAGCTTGAAGTTCACTTTAGCTGTCTTCTGCTTAATTTTCCGTTGCATAAAAGGAAAATGGAAATTATTTGATGAGACCTATGGATTATTTGCAAATAAGGATGTACATATGTGAGTCTAATTTATATGAGGAACGGCCATTACTGCTACTGCAAGTCAGCTATTTTCACACGCAGGGCATTAATCTCACAGGTTATTTGCACAGGGTTTTCCCTGGTCAGGACCATCATTTACAGTATTTGGGAGGTGACCCCAAACATTCCAGCTGTGGGAATATTAACTCGATAATCCTATGAAATGGGTAAATGTGGCACTTAGTTCCCATCGGGGAGGAAAATCTGTGTGTCTGTGTGTGTGCTGCTGGCCCCCAGCGCTGCCTGCAGCTCCCGTGGAGCCTCTGCTGCAGCGGGCTGGGGGCTGGAACGCCTGGTGCTGCACCCTCCATCCCCTCCTCCTCCCTCCAGCAAGTTGTTTTCAAGGGAAAGACAGACATTTTTGCCAAAGTCTTTCAGCAATTCCTTGTTTAAGATGGGGAATAGGGCTCTGAAGAAAAAAAGCCCAATGCACTTCCCAGGGCACTCCCTCTGTTGCAGAAAACACCAGTGATGCAATTCTCTGGCAGACTAAATTATGAGTAAAACACTTGTAAAAGCCATAAAGGTATAAGCATTTAATTAAGACTTTGGGAAGCTATTGCATTTTTTTTCCTATTAAATATTAATTCCCTTTAAAAGAGTACTTTTGAGCTGTTTTGAGAACACAACTGGTACTCTAATGCCATCTAATTAATTAAAAATTTCATACACATATGTATTAACAGTCTGCTATTATTGCTGAGGACATTTCACTAGTATTTAGATACATTGAACGAAACATGATTTGCATTTAAATGGCAATGATCCGTACAGCTTCCTGGAAAGGCATGCCTGGTGGATGCAGTCTGACTTTGCCTCCCTGACCTCGATGTCCCGACAGTATGCCGAGGCAGCTCAGCCAGGATTTCACTCCATAAATTGAGAAATGGCAAGGAAGCAGCAGAATTTCTCCCAAAACACAGTATGGACAGGGTACTTTGTGAGTCCACGGCTGACAAACACAATCTTATCAATTGCTGACATCCTCATTAACGTCACGTCTCTTATCTGCTGAGCTGTCACCCGTCTTGTTGATTCTTTTGACGTATATTTTTATTGGCGATGCTAACAGGACCCCTGTAATATCCAAAGTCGCAGACGCGGAGGCACAGCTGGTGGGAGGTGAAGACATGGGCCATCGCTTTGTCCCCTGACTCCATCTCCCACCCAGCTGCGGTGGGTACCTCGGGAGGGCTCCGGTGTGTCCCCGTCTTCTTGTGGCCCCAAGGATGTGTTAGACGGCTGGGGAGAAAAAGGGTGCAGAAAGGAGAAGGTGGGGTGTGGGGTTTTAACCACAAGAGATGCATCAGCGGGATGTGCTCTCCTTTAAGAATTATCTCAGTTGTTTCCATTTCCAGGATGACTTCCCAGCACTTATGCATTACTCTCCTATGTGTCTAATATGGTTCACATCGATTTTTCCCCTTACTCTCTGCTGAGTGTACAGTCTGAAACACCAAAGACCTTAAAGTCAAGGTCAAGTTTTTATTCCCTGAGTAAACAAGCTGGGGAGAAGGGGAGAGAGGGAGCAAGCACTTATACCAGAAGATATTCCCAGAAAGCTATGAAACAAATATATTCCTTCTAAAAAAACTCTCTAAGGAAGAAGCCATACAAAAGATTAATCCTTTCAGTCTGCAAATTCTGCATTAAATAAAATCTTTACTCTGAGGAATAAATGTTAAGAGGAGGCCACTGTGCACATGACCAAAACAAAGCCATTCTGCAATGTTTAAAGTCAAACGTGAAGTTAAACACTGTGTAGTCAAGGTACAAGGAAGCATTGAAAATTGTTTTCATTTTGCTAGCCAAGCAGCTTATATTTTGCCTGTGCACCGAATACTTTTATTTCTCATCATCATATATAAGCATTGATCCCATTACGTCTAATTCCCAGTGTTATTTTTGACCAATTAATGACTCCATATATTATGTTTGCCCATTTGTAATTAGAAGCAAAGTTATGCAGCAAATGGCTGGCTGCTTATCTGTGACTCTCTTGAGCCTGCAAATTTGGCTGGAAACTTGGTAAGAAATTATTTTGGCTAAAGATTTTGGACTCATGTTGAGCTGAAATACAATGAGTTCAAGTGTTTTGGGGCTTCTGCTTTGGGTTTCTTCCAGACAGAGAAATGGGTCAGTATGAAAATAATTATACAGCAAGGTGGAGATACAGCAGCTGCCACACTGGATCAGACCCGAGACCCATCCAGACCCGGCGCTGGCACCAACAGCAGTCACTTCGTACGCCTCAGGCAAGGGCAGCCCCTGCCCCAGTGCGTGTAGACACAGCCCTTGTGAGCCTCAGCCCTGTCTCTCAAAGGCAAAGGTTGCTTCAAAGCCCAAAGTCTGATGCTTTATGGTCTTTCTGATATTTTTCATTAAAATGAGTTAATACGTATACGGTAATAATTGCAACCTGATGCTCCAGATCTTTTCAAGCAGTTTAGAAACAGAGGGCCCCAGCTGGAGTTAGCAGCATGGTTTGGGGACAAAATAAATTATCTTATGCAATTTGGTTCATCTATTTTCAATGCTAATATAATTAAATGAGACAAAGTCTACAGGGAGAGGTAATACCTTTTATTAGAAAAAACTGATAGTTTAGGAAAAAAAAGCAGATATGTTTTCAGGCACAGGAACCCTTTTTCAGACTTGTACGCCAAAAAGCTTGTCAGGGTATCAGCTGGTCCAACGAATGTTATTACTTCTCTGTATAAATACTGCTTCGGTCATATCCTTCAATGATAACAGCTACAATAACACTGCTAATATAATTAAAAGCAGTTGAGGATGATGGAATGCCCTTTCATAGCAGAGTTGGCCATGAAGTTTCCCAAGAACAGCAGGGTGGAGCTATGCTGCAGACACAAAAATGTTTGTACTTTTTCCCTTATCTTTACTCTGTAATTCTGATTTTACTTACACCAGGATAAACGGAAGTCACGGGGTTGATACAGGTACAACCCCCTTTGCATTTTGCATGCATTTTCAAAACAGTCTTACCACCTTGTAAAACGTATCTCTAATGCAGAGGATAAAAGTAGGTCATCCATTTTCTCCAACATCCTGCTATCTCGGTAACATTCACTGAAAGGAACAGCGTGGGCACATTTTGCCCGGCATCACCGTCACTGTATTCCATCCAATTATGACCCTTTAGTCCCGCCATTGGAGTCATTCCTAGAAAAGGCAATAATGTAAATGACGCACAGATAAGAAAGAAAGAAAAAAAAAAGAAATCTTCCTAAGGTGGAGAATGTATTGACAATAAGCCAGCTTAGCTTTCCCTGATGTTGTTTATTTTCATATTATGTTTTTAAAGCAAATTTTCCCAAGGCACCTCACAACTGACTTCGCATGCAGATACAAATAGAAGCAATTTGTATGTTGCAGTAAATCTTAAAAGTAGCAAATCAAGGCTTATAAGAAGGAAGTCAAGACAGGCAAGATAAGAAGTAGAGAATGATTAAACAAAGCAATTTTGGAAATTTAGATATTAGAATTTGTTCTCTGGGTGAGAGCAAAACATGCCATCAAAGAGCAAGAAGATTAAGGAGTTTTTACGCATAGGATTAGGCGCGGCGTGGAAAAAACATCTTCCAGTGAGGGAAGTAGGAGACAATAAGATGAGTGAGGAAGGGGCTGGAGGTTTGGGAAAGCTGGGAGAAGAAACAGGGAGCGAGGTGAGGGCACATGTGAAACAGCGGTGGTCTGCCGGCCGGCGAGGCTGCGCCACGTCCAGCGCCGGTCCCGGCTGTGCCCAGGCCGCGGGGCAGCTCTGTCCCACCTGTCCCCAGGGACCACGGGGTCCCACGGCTTAAATATACGGCTGCTGCAGGTGTTCGTGCAGGGCTTCAGTTTCCTCTTTTTCCTTTTTTTTTAAATAGTGTTTCCAAGCCTGCACTTTCCAGTCACCAAACAAAATTGCAAACTCCGTTGAGTTCGGGAGACAGTATGCTGCTGACATGCTCAGAAATGCTCCAAAACTCCCTAAATAAGCACTGCCAATGTTTATTTCTAAACATCAGAGAACCAGGGAAATAGAGTAGCACTTTGGCTGTTTTGATTTGGAAACATTTGTGCAGATTCAACACTTGTCTGCAGCACCCTTCTGGGATGAAACCGCATAGGTACAGCAAGTGCCAAAAGTGCAGACAGAATTCGGAGGGGAAATTCCAAAACTCCGTGTAATTTTGAAGAAAAGCCATTTAAAATAAGTCTGATAAGGCAGAAACCTTGTGTTTCAGATAGCTCACTCTCTCCATAGCCATAACTCTCCTGGGAACCTCATGTGGTTGTTTCTCCTTAATAAAAAGCCAGTAAAAGAGCCACATATAAAACTATTCAGCAATATTTTTGAGCTAACCATGTGTTGTTTATTACTTACTAAATGCCATTGCAGGCCCTGAAAGTTATTTTAAATGATTGGTTATACACACGTAGATCCATATTTAACGTTACCTATCTTCACCTTTAAGGGAGCCAACGTGGAACCAGGTGACTGACAATCCTTACTTCTACTTCTTTTTATAACCTCAACTGTGAAGGCAGATTTGCCTGTTAGCAGGCCTAGCACTAAAATCCCTCATTAAAAATCTCAAAAGTTCAGAAATAATAATCGTTGCTATTAACGTCATGATGATTGTGTTATTAATTATCATTGCTCATTACTACTATTGATCATAATTATTAATGTAGCCACAATAAACACATCAGCACTGGCATATCCAGGGTGTGATGACAGGTGTTCTTCTGCCTGTTCTTAAAGACCTTACTGTGTCAAAAGCAGCTTTTCCAGGTTTTCCTTCTCCACACAGCGCTGCAAGAGCGGTTTGCCCATGCCACGGGCTCAGCCCTGCTCCCGCTCGCCCTGGCTGGCCCCAGCAGGCTCACCCCTGGCAGCCATGAGTTGGTATCGCGACATTATGGATTAGCATCGGAAGGAGTATTGGAAGAGAGGGAGTTATCTGAAGTGGTCTGCCTCCTTTTTTAAATCTATGGATGATCCTGAGACCGACGTGGGAAGGGGAAAGTGAAAAGTCCCACAAATTGAATTGAAAACCTCCCACTCTTCATTAGCATATATAGGAGCGGATGTTCATGGAAAACAAATAGCAAGGACAGATAATACCTTTGGAGAAATTTGTTACTACACGTTCACAAATATATTGTTGAGGGGTCACTCCAATGTGGTTTGGAAAGATCTGAAAATTTGGGGTATTTATCCAGTGCATGCCGTTCTCCAAACCCATCCTGGCTCGCTATGAGCAGCGGCAACACTGCCGTGTACCGATCTTCTGCATCTGTTTCCCCTTCCCTTGCTGGAGCCTGGATAATACTCATTCCTCACTGCTGTGATCGCAGCAGAAAACCCAAACTCACCCTTTTTCCCTGCAACATAATTCAATGGGATGTTATTTTATAAAAAAACCCTATCACTGGTGTATTTTTGTTTCACATGAAAAAGACTGGGATTCAATAATGCAGACAGGGCCTCATGGGAATGAAATCTCTACCTATATTTGGCCACACAAATTTAATTTTTGTTAACCCTAAACTGGAAGGAAAACTCGGTGTATTTAACTGGAGTGACTGGCAGAGCTGGCTGCACTGGAGACCACAGTATGATTGCCCAGGGCTGAGAATAATAATAGAACTGGAAGTGATCTTTGAATTGTGATGTCCTGGAGAAAGATTTTTTTAAAGCAGCTACACGGGCTCTGAGTCACCACGGCTGGCCACCGAGCCCTGCGCTGCAGATCTATCATTGCTCCATCCCAGCCACCGAGGGTCAATCTGCGCCTGGGGTTTTTATAGGAAACAGAGAGGAGTAGGAGGAAAAGGGAATAAGCTAAAATAGCAGCAAATGGCACTAGCAACGCACTGTGAATGAAGCAGAAGTTGCTAACCGCAGTGCTGGGCAAGGCGCCGAAATCCATTTCGATTTCCTGCTCACCGGTGTAACTAAAGCATCCCTTTTCTCCCGCAGAGCCTAGAAATAGATGGGTGAAGGCTCTTGTGTCACGAAGGGCATGCGAACAACTTATAGGAAATTGCTGTTTATTAGGAATTCCTCACAATCCTGAATCTTGCAGCAAACTCCCAAAGGGATGCAGAGAGGAAGGGGAAAAAAGACTGGATGTGCTTCTGTGGCAACAGGGTCCAGCTACCCTGTTAGAAATGAAAATGCTGTAATGGCTAGTGTCCAGATAGACCCTGGATAGAAGAGCTTTTAATCAAATTAGATGAGGAGGCCAAGGCCCAGAAAGCAGCGAGACTGAAGGCTAGGTGTGTCAATAGCTGTTGATGAGGCCTGGGCTCAAATCCTGGCTCCACTGCATCCAACGGGAGGTTTTCCCATTGATGCTCAGAGACCACCATAGTGGGGGTGCGAGTATTGCCAGCAGCTCGCAGCCCTCTGAACTCTTCTGTCTGTGTTCATATTAAACCCCAAAAGTCATCTGCTGTTACTGAACAGACTTTTACAGCATGTGAGGATATCCTCAAGGGCTCGGGTGGCTTTGAGCATCTCAGGGAGTTGCAAGCATCTGAAGAGCTTCCCCACCATGAGATGTCCCCGTGGTCCTTTGGCTCCGCAGCACAGGGCACCGGGGCTCATTGTCCACAGCATCCTCAACGCAAGAAAGTGCCCGATGGTTTCAGAGGGTCCCTGCTCTGCAGCCAGCGCTGCCGGGGAGGATGGTGAGCTCAAACACCAGCAAACCGGTTGTCTGAAAGTGCCAGAGCCAGAACAGAAACCAAGCTGGCCATAAACAGAGCCGGCTCCACAGCGACTGTTTGATTAAAGCTATTTTTGGAATCGAAACTCATGGGTGGGAAGGGAAGCAGAAAGCAGATAAATTAGCCATTAAAAAGCAGTGCGGCCGCATTGCTGAGCCCTATCAGCCATTTCAGGCGGTGAGTAACAGAGGACACGACAAATCCGTCTTTGTTCTTCTGCTCTCTCGCTGCGCGTGATCGGGAGATAAGATGCTAGCGAGGGTTCATTTCGCTGGCAAAACACGGAGTTATTCATTAACCCGCTTTGCTAAATAAAGCCCTGATAAGGGCAGAGCGCCTGGCAGGGGCGAGCCCAGGTGCAGCGGGGCTGAAGGCAGCCGCAGCTGCGGGACGGGCAGGCACGTCCATGTCTTGTGCCAGGGCCACCGAGTCACCCGGGGTCGCACGTACCCGGGATGCCACCGTGCTTTTGGGCATGGACAAAACTCTGTTTCATCAGCCCCCTTTTTGCACAGTGAAAGCAGGGATGTTGAGTAACGGCAGCGACGCGTTGCTGGATGAGGGCATTGCTTGCTTTTAGCAGCTGGAGATGCGGCATGAGTGCTAACAGTGAGAGAGGTAGATGAGTATGGATTTTTCATTTTGGTTGTCAAATCCAAAAACAGGGGGAAAATTAGTAAAACCAAGAATTTTCCTCAACAGGAAAAGAAATGCTCTTTTTTATTATATAATGCTGGTTTAAAAAATCCTTTCCTAAAATTTAGGTCAGTTTTTAAACAACAAAGCTTGCTTCAAAACAAAAAGTCAAAATATTTTGTTTGGATGATGTTGAAACAAAATGTCTCCGTATCTCCAAACCATTTCTTTTGACATGTCAAAATGAAACATTTGTACACTTTCTAATTTTTTTCACAAATACCGTTGGTTCCTGCAGTTTTCAGAGAACATTTGAAAAATGTCACTCAGCTCTCAAAATTACCATACATATAGAGCTACCTCTGTTACCACATTATGTCTCATGCAAGCGTGCCAAATATGAATTCCTCACAAGGGAGCTGGTTAGACTTCAGAGCTGACCGATAAAGCCTGAGACGGCATAATGCCAATTAAAAGGGTCAAAATGTTAGTAAACCTTCCTTTAACCCGTGCCAAGGTCCCACTCTGCAGGTTAATGCTATGAGCCAGGATTAGGTGGGTCATCTCGCTGTCTCCTAGGAGCACACATGTGGAGGGTCAAATAGCTTGTACCCCCATGCATGTTTTCAGATTAGTGCTTTAATTGTTGTTAAAGCAGCCTGTGTGAATCAGGGCTTCCTGGGAAACGCACCATTTTATGGATCGTCTTAGGGACCCTGTTGAACCGCAGGTCTCTGCGGGTATCTGAGGAAGCTCTTTGCAGGCTTCTTGTAGGTAGGTTGTGTGGGATCTAGCCATAAAATCATGCACACGCATGAAAATCTGGCAGTCCTCCAGAGCCAGAAGGTACGTGTAGAAATGATGAGACTGAAACATCACTCTGCACTGCCCTGAGGAAAAGAGCAGCCCAGAAAGGCTGGTAGGTAGCTGCCATGCTTGGTGTGACTCTTCTTCTCTCACTTGTCTTCAGAAAGCATCTTCTAGACTTCTTCTGGGGGTCTGATCATCTCAGCTCCCTAGTTAAATGTTATTAGACTGTAGATGCTGCATGATTTTGATGTTCCTATTCCTGGTAGCTGGGTGGGTTGAGAGAAGTCCAGGCCTTGCTGGGGTGGTGGGGTTTTATGGAGAGTGGCAGCTAGCAAGGTGTCAAACCATCCTCAGCACAGCACCATGGCGTATTCTTCTGAGGCCGCTGTCGGCACGCAGCAGAGTGTCGTTAGCTCATGCTGATTTAATTATAAATCCCCTCTTTGTCGCTAATCACTCCATTCAGAGATGGAAAGTCCACTGAGCCAAAAATATACGCAGTTAGTCAGCAGGTTTGTGAATATTTTGAGATATTGGAGGTCATAAGTCAGTTTGCCGGCATTATCTTGATTATCCTATGGAAGTCTTTACTCAAAAATAGGCTCCAAAAATGCAAGTTTAGCAAAACTTGGAGCTGAAATCATTGGAAAACATTAAACGTACTCACCCAGCTAAATTCACATGAGGGCAGTTACTGTGTAGTAGGCAGATGCTTTTAACTACCCTTTATGTTTTGGTGCTTTCTCACATCCAGGAGCAATAATATAGGCAAAAGGTTAGAATAAAAAATAATAACTTCCTAAAATCATAATGCAGAGCTTTAGTTTTTATATTCAGGTCTATCAGCTGCACATGCTGCTGCATTTGGGTTTTTTTAAACAAATCGCATGTGAAAACCATCTGCAGGGGTGGCTGGTGTCCCAGGGCAGCCAGCAAGCGTGGCATACGCAGTGATTTTTTCAGGGACCCATTTCTCAAGGGTATTTTCTCAGTCACCCCTAGGGGCCAGGGGTGCAGGAGACGCCTGGGCTGGGAGCACAGCTTCCTTGCGCTCTCTGTGCAGTGCGGCTCCTGGCTGTGAAAGGCACCGAAAGGATCCACCAACGCTCCGTATCTGCCAGCACACACACACACACAATTTGTATACCTTCATCTCTGTTCGCTGTGCTCCGTTACGGTGATTTATGTGCTGTCTGTCATCTGGAGCACTGAGGGAACCCAGGAGAAGGAAGAGCAATTAACAAATAATAATCAGCAGAGATAACGCAGAAATGAGTCCACAAATGCCACCCCCAAGCAGGCAGCAGTATTAAGCTCCCAAGGAAAGGGGTTAGGGGTGCTCTCAGGTCCCCAGGAGAAGGGCAAAAGAGGGAGGCTTTGGCAAGGGGTTAAATCCCATGGAGGAGTGGTCCAGCAGTATGATCTCTGAAGGCCACGGGCAACACAACAGATTGGCTGTGGACAAGGAAAAAGAAATCTGATATTGGGAAACAGGAAAAGGAGAGCTGCTCCTAGGGAGGTAAAGAGGGGAAACCCTGGAAAATAGGTGGTGGGGGGAGCAAGGCTGGATTCGGTCTGTGATGCTGAACGCGGTGGGAGAATTACATCCCCCTGCCCAACCAGGCAGGTAGAGCAGATGTTGTGTGCGCCACAAAGCTGATGAGGCCAAAAATATATCTTTCCTTTTTTACCCGTGTGACCATGCCTTTGATTGCTGTTTTGACACCTCAGGGCTCTTTGTCAGCGCCAAAGTACAGCAGCGTAGTAGAGGCTTAGCCAGGGATGCAGGAATGTGCCGTGCCCAGGTGCGAGTCGTGCGTGAAGACAGGTGGGCTCGGGAAAGAGTATGGGGGTGGAAAGGACATCAAAGATTCACCACCGTCCTTATCCACGCAAAAGGTGACATCTGCACAGGTTGTGTCATGGTACCACCGGCAAACAGCAGCGGTGTGCCGGCCCCGAGGCCACGGCACCCACGCAGCAGCAGCAGCGGCCGTGGGGTCTGTGTGACCGAACACGGACCTCTTCCTCGGCACTCAGCATCCCTATGTATTAAAAAAAGAAGTGGGGCCCTTTTAGAGATTAGTGGATGGTACATTATTCCCTTCATTTGTTATTCGTGATGAATAATGAATTATTCTCATAACATTTACTATGCCGTTCATTTATTATACAGGACAGGGGAATGTTTAGAAGCTAATTATTGCTAGGAAGGCTCTACACTTGCAAAATACATGACTTTTGCATATTTGTTATATTAGTGGTTTAAATGGGGGAAGGGCTGTTTGTCTGTTTTAGCATGATTCTGTCCCTCCAACACCCAGCCTTATTGCCTTCACTGCCAGCAGCCGAGCTGCTCTGCCCCCTTTGCAGGAGGAGCCCTGGAGTAGGTCTGGAGAATAAACTGGCACTTCTTACATGCAGTAGTAAGGAGGAGCCGTGTTTTGCTGGCCGGTGGGGTAGAGGTCCGTGCCATGCGTCACCACAGCCGCTGTGCATCTCCCATCACTTTTCCAAGAGGATACCGTACCGCTGCTGCCGAGACTTGAGCAGCCGTGGCTGGGGAGAAATCCTGTGCTTCACTGCCACGTCAGTGATGAGCCAGGGGCTGTGGGTGTCCATCGCCTGGGAAATGCCCAGAGCAGCAAGCGATGGCAGGGCTCAACGCCATGCGTGGCTGGAGAAACTAGAGAGCGAAGTCGTGGGGAGGCGGGAGGAGGCGGCCTCCTGAACAGGGAGAGGTTGGGGGGATTGGTTGTTATTCTTCTAAGTACTATATTAGGAGACTAAGTGAGTAATACCCTTAACAGTGGTCTACCAGCGGCTGTAAGTTGTCAGTTATAGTTGTCAAAACTAACTGTGCTGTGCTGCTGCTTACCAACAGATTTATCCTGGCCATTTGTAGTTGACAAATAATTTATCAATTACTTTGAAAAATGCTTTTAAGAAGACTCGAACCCCCTGCCCAGCTCTGCTCCCCTGGGTGCACGGTGCAGCATCCCTGCTCGCCCACCACGGCCAGCTGGGTCCACGTCCTGCCCACGCACGGAGGAGACCTTGTCCTGCATTTCCCCGAGCGTCCTGCTAGAAGCAGCCAAGCTGTGAGGAAGGTTGCTGTGTGCCCATAGCATAGCCCTATTTCTTGCTCCCAGCTCAAAAGGGAGCCTCAGGGGCCCAGCCCAGGCTGCCGCTGCCTGGAGGGGCTCTCTCCTTTCCGAGTCCTGTGTGATACCTTGTGGGTTCAACCCACAGCTGGTGAGAGCTGGCGGAGCTACCATTGACCTTGATCGAGTAATATACATTTAGAACAGGAGATGAGCTAGTTCTGTGCTTTCTAATATCCTTCTTATCTACACTACGTGCCTAATATCAGTGTCCTCTTGTGGCCTCCAGTGATACCCTTACATATCTCTGGATAGCTGTTACCAGAGCTAAGCCAGTGAGAGGTTTATAAACCCATGGGGAGAGATAGTTCAACACCATGTTTCTGAATAATTGATTATCACATGCTTCAGTACAAAACTGATCTTCAGTGATACCCTTTTAGCTGTGCCTCATCATCCCTTTTTGTTTTATTTTGATTCCCCAGCAGAAACCTCTCTCCACCAGCTGCCTTTGTAACCTGGTAAGAGCATTGTGAGCTGGCAGTAAATGATCTTTTATTTTATTTTTCATCCTTGTAGTGGTAAATTATTGTGTCAGCAGAGAGACGATGCAGGTGACTAACCTCATAAAATGTAGTAAATGATTAATAAAATCTCAAATAACAATAGCTCCATGGGCAGATCATAACTCGCCACTCTTGAGCAGACCGCATGCCTTTAGAGGACACCAGCTGATTGCTCTGTGGGGGAGATTTTTTTTAGCCATGAGTCAACAGAGAAATGCCAACCTAGGGACAGCTCGTGAGCATCGACAAGAAGTAGATCAGACCTTGATTTTCAGCCGTAGGGGACACCCGCTGCGCTGAGTGGTTTCGGCACGAGCTGGGGTCCCGCGGGCAGGCGCTGTGCTGCGGTCCCACCCGGAGCCGGGGAGCTGGCTTGCTGAGCACACGGCCACCGAGGTGCACGGAGGTGACGGAGGGATGCTTTGCTAAACTGCAGCTGTGATCCCAGAGACCCAGAACAACTGCTCCTGTAAATCCCCAATTTTTTTTATTTTTCTTTTTAAACAGGGAAAATTACTCTTGGTAAGGTTAAATGAGCCACTATGGGTGGAAGGGCTGCTAGGCTGAAGCACGATCTCAGCAGACTTCAGAGGGGATGAGGTTTTGACATGCAGGGACGAGAGCGGTCCCCTCTCCCTCAGACGTTTCTGCAGCAGAAGGACTGTCCAGTGGGCATTCGAGTGGTGAACGGGAGCAGGGACCACCCTTCAGAAATGCCTTGCCTGGATCCCTGCCTGCGCTTCCCAGCGGGAAGCTGCCTGGAGGCTGGACCACCAGGTCCAGGTGCGCACAGGAAGATGCTTTCCGCCCGTATTTAGTTTTATAGAACCTACAAAACTCAGTACTACACAAGCTGTACTTCAGCTGCACCCCCGTCGGTTTGGCATTGGCCTCCATAGACATAGCATTCTTGCAGCACACAAAAAAACGCCTTTCTTGAAGCAACTGTTTATTCCCTGAAGGCACCATATGGGACAGAAACCTCAGAGAAAGGGAAACAAACTGTACTTTTCCATGCGACTCCAATTATTAATATTCCAGTATTGGCCAAGCACTTGTAGAGCTGTAATGAGAACATCCTCTTATGCGCTGTTTCCAGAATTTATGCACAACAAGCAATACATAAATATCAATTAATGAAGCAACTATAGAAAAATTAATTAAAACATGAGAGGCTAGAAGTCTCTATTCAGCCCCCTAAAAGGGAAAGACGTGTTCACAAACCCCTCCCTCCTGCTCAGAAGAAAGCTCTCAATTCCAGAGGAAGGAAACCATTAATTTTTATTTTAATTGCACAATACTTTTAAATTAATTTCCATAAGCACCACAAACAGCAAATGCGGGAGGGAAAATCAAAGATTTCACAATTAAATTAGTACTTGGGAGCCGCCTCTTGCCTGTTGGTTACAATCCAAACTCCCTGTATCCCGTAACTTGCCTGTGATGGCAGACGTGCAGACAGCAAGCGGCAGCCTGGCCGTAGTCCTCCGTGAAGTCCATAGTGTCAGGGCTTTACTAATGGCACCTAAACCTATAAATCCACAGCTAGAACCACTAATGCATTAATTAGCCTAAATTAAAATTAAAAACTGTAGAAGAAGACAACTGAAGGTGAAACCCAGACACACATGGAGAGGTTGCTTTTTTTTTTCCGCCTGGTGTTTCAGCCACAATCTGGACATGGTTTGCCGGCAGACGGTGGCAAGCAGAGTTGGCCCCGGCTCCAGCGCAGCCACGGGAGCCTCTCCATCGACCGTCCCGAGACGTAGCTCATCCTGCTGGAAGGAAATGAGGAACAAAGCAGGGAAATGGGCAAGGAGCAGCCCGTGGGCCAGCCAGGCAGAGAGCCATGGACTGTGCTTGGCAGCCAGCATGGGCAGGCTGGAAAACCTCCTGCAACCTGCTCTCCCCCCACCAGATGACATCTGCAACTGTATTTTCCTTTTTTTCTGTGTCACAGTGATCATCCCTTTGGGTCCCAGAGAGGCACGAGCCGTTAGGGTGCCAAGGAGCCGCCAGCCAGAGTCACGGCCAGGCACCGGGCTGGAAGACCATCGGTTGCAAACTGCAAAACACTCTGATCCTGTTTTTCCTCAGGCTTTTCCAGATGAGAGCCAGGGATGCGTGTTTGCTTTCAGTGGAGAAAAAGTGCATCAGTGGAACTGCCTTTTATAGAAAAATAACTGGAAAATAGGACAACTCAACGATGCTTTTCCTGCTTTTCCAAGAAGTGCATGAGACCTGCATCCACAGAGGGGATGAGCGCACTAACACTAGGATAAATAAAAGCCACACCGTCCTCTGCACAGTTGCATGCATCTAAATGAATAAAATACTAAATCCTGGGGGCTCAGGGTACTCCAAGTGACCAATTCAGTGGAAGAGCTCTCCAGTGCCTCCTGAGCATCCCATCACCTCCCCCAGGGTGCCCGTTACAGCAGTGTTTGCTGTACACCGCAGTGCCCTACACAAATGCTAGTTCACGGACACATGGCTTATCTGCTACGCTACAAAAACGTCAGCACTAACACTACGCACGCACTTACTGCCTTTTATCTGAGGGACCGACAGGGTTGGACCTTCGTTAATGCTAGCAACCGTAATGATAATCTTTTATTTTGCCAGCACCCAGTGCTGAGGTTCTTGAGTGTTTTTCTTTGGGCAGCACCCTAGCGACTTTGCGTGCGCTGGAGATTTGCCCAGCTCGGCGCCGAGCGTCGGTTTGAGCCAGCGCTTCAGGAATTGATCAACGCTGCTTTCATCCCAGGAGTGCAAGGTGCTTAGCAAATGACTGAACTTCATTTGACCTACAAAATACAGTACGTTTTACAGCACCTACCTCAGAGATTGGTGAACGGATGCAGATTTGCTAAAAATCACTGTGCATGTGAGCCCAGGTGTCGCGAGAGAGCTGCCGAAGGCACTGACCTCCAGGCCCTGCCTCGTCCCCAGCCGTCCCCTCCTGCCCTCCCCAGGCAAAGGCCACCGCTGCCCTCCTAACACTTTCCCTCCTTGGCTGGGAGTCGCTTTCTGGGATTATTTTGCCTTCTGCATTTATTTATTTAATATAAAAAAAAACATCCATTAACGACAATGGGTAAAAATAATCATATTTTGCATCTGCCTGGGGTTGCCTCCTTGAAGCTCTTTACAAACAGTATGAAATCAATTCTCACAGTGAGCTGGGCAGGTCAGTGCCTATATTAATGTATATATATTCCCACAAATGGCTAAGGATGATGTTCAGGACTTACAACAGTGCAACTGAGAAGTCAGTCAAGACCTGGGGAAGGCAGCAGTTGGGTCAGGACCAGAGCTCAGGGTTACCAGAGCCCCCAGCTTAAACCCTGCTCTCGGCTTTCTGCAAAGTCCGGTTACGAGGATGTAACCTGGGACGAGGAGTCCCACCTAACGCTGCAGCAGGGTGAACCCAGCCTGCGCCGTTATGATGCCCGGACCGCGTTGTTTTGCTCTTTTCCCTTCTTTCTGTCCCTTTGGGTGGTACTTAGAGCTGTGCTAATAGCAGCTGGTTCATCGATCCCCTCCCAGCTGGCGGGGAGCAGCTGTGCCCGGGGCCGTGGCCGAGCATCCCGGTGGCGCTCGGCCCTGGGAGCACCGCCACGGCTCTGCCTCGACCAGGGGCCCGAGGCCTGCGCTGCCTGCAACCCCTCCTGGCGTCGGCGCACGCGCCAGGACGAAGCAGGGCATAGAGTCCGTTTCCTCATTTAACAGAACCTGTTAATTTTTCTCTTTTATAACCTGCAGCATTATCAACAGCAAATTACCACTATCAATAACTTGTTAGCAAATAAAATGAAAGACAATGCCGCTGACATCTGTATGAAGCCGTGTCTGAGTGGCTCTGGCTCCTGCTTATTGGGCTTTTAGTATTCATTAAGGCCGGTAAATGGTATGTGCTTAAAATGCTGATCTACGCAGCACGTGTTGAACTCTCAATCTGCATTAGCTGATACAGCGGCTTGTACCAACTCTGCCGCCTAACTAACTTGATTTGTCATAGTTTCCTAAGCTCTGTTTATGGGGCTGTTTTGTTTGTAATGACTTAATATTTTTTTCACATGGGAGAATTTATCAACATCTGTGCATCACATTGTGTCGGGCGTCCGGGTGGCCTTGATCATACTTGTAATGCCGGAGTAGATCTGGGGCAGGGAGTCGCTCTGCCGGGAGTCCTGTGACTGCTTTCCAAATGACAGCTAATTTAAAAGGTGGTGCTTCCTCTGGTCGTTCGTCTTGATAGAAGGAAAAACACATTATCATTTCCTCTCCTGTCCTTTCTCCGTCTGGTTGAGAAAAAGGAGAGCAGGCAGCGAGAAGGGCAGTTGGGCTGGGAAACTCCCTGCCACGGGCTGCCAGCCAGGTCGAGCGGCAGATTAAAAGGTGGGTTGGACATCGGTGCTGATAAAAAATGATCTCTGTGCACGTCACCAGGCACTGAGCAGGCGGGATGCTGTTCTGACATTGACTGTGTCCTCTCCAGCCAGCTCGACCCTGACCAGATAAGATGCCCTGTGCTGTTCTGGCTCCTCTTATCTCTTAAGGCTGCAGCCCCGTCACATCAAGGATGCACAGAAACTGTTCCTTAGCATGGGTACCAGCAACATTTTCACCTGGTGCCCTCAAAACCTGGCTCACAGTCTCCTGAAAGCATGACCTCAGAGACACTTTGTTCCAGGCACGGTGCTATTAGGCAAAGAGCGGGCATCTTATAGCAGCTTAATGATATAATTAAGCTTCTTCCAGTGGCCTTGGGATCCCCTCTGGCCTCCCCTTTGCAAAGCGAGGCAGCTCCCTTAGAAGGAATTCCCTTATAGAGAAAACGTCTCTATGCATTTGTGGCTTTGGGGTTTTTTTAAAGTCAGGGGAAAAAAAGCTAAATATTAAAACATCAGAAGCTTTCTCTGATAAGGGATTACATCCAGCTTTACCAGAAATATGTGTGGTTTCCTACTTATCTGTCTCTGAGGGTGGAAGACGGACATCAGTGTCTCCAGAGAGGCTGGGGCGGAAACATCGGATAACGTAATTGTGAAACACTTTGGGCTTAGAGCACGCAGGCTCTTTGGGGCCTCACCGATGGCATTGGGAGCTTATTTCTGTGGCAGATGTGAACCCAAACCACTGGACTCCCCACAACGCCTGCCTTGAAAAGCCTTTGAGGTGGTGGCACTTTTTCAGGCCTGCCCGGCTCCTCGGCTGGTTTAACTCTGCAGCAGGAGAGCACCTTCTCTCTGAGCTGGGTCCTTGCTCCTTAGCAAACGCGTCTCCGTTCCCAGGCGAGAGGGAGTTTCCACGGCTGTCAGCTAGGTTCGTGGCTATTTTGCAATAGTATTATGTGAGAATGAAGGCTCCAAGTTCCTGGAATAAATGTAGGGGATTTTTTCACAGTGATTGGAGTGGATTTCTGTGGAGGAGTTGCTCCTCCCTGCACTATCTATAGCTTTGCATGCCTTGCAAGCCGCCTTTGGAAAGTCCGCATATACTTCCTACCATTACCCTTTAGGATCCAGGCTTTGATCCTCAACATAACACCACTAGTATTATTGGGTTTATTACTGTCATCTGTTTCCACGTGCACTTGGGGAACTCCAGGGCCTTCAGTTCTTAAGAAGATCAGAGCGTGGCCCGCTGTAACGAAGCGACCTGTTATAAGGTCCCACCTCAGAAAAAACAAAGGGTGGCACATGCACAGTACCAGAGAAATCCTTGACGTATTCCTTTCAAAGGTGATATCAACAACAATATTTAGTATGAGCAATTTCTGTTTGGACCGGACAACAAAGGTTTCTCTATTCTCAAGCAGATTAATAACTCTGCTTTTTTGTCTGTTCTCGGTAATTTAGACTAAATGAAATATTGTGCATGGGTACATGAGTACTCATTTCACCATTAGGAAAATTCCCAATTACGGGGAAATTTCTTTGGCTGGACCATAGACAAAAAATATCAAGGAAGAAGACCATTCTTCTGACTTGGAAAAAAAAAATACTCAATGTTGCTATTCAGAAGCTGACTGACCTACGCGAGGAAGCCGCCTTCGAGCTGCACAGGGCATTGGTGGGGGGAATAGGGAACCAAGGTGCTGCTCATCTGATTTCAGATCTCTTCATGCATCACATCAGTGTTACAGCAATGGTAGCAGTAGTCCTCTTGTAAACACAGTGCATTTGTTTCCAATTCACTTATTCCTGGAATTTGGCATATAACTTCTCATCCACAGTGTCTGTGGAAAGTTTTATTAGAAGGGGAAAAGCAGTGAATAAGAGTCACCAGTCCTGGCTTTGATTCCTGGCTCGGCCACTAACTCAGGCCATCGTTATGCAAACAGTCAGTTGGTTATCTGGATTCATGCACAAAGACTTGCTGTCCTGAGGGGCTGGGGCAATAATACAGGACTTTGGGGGAACATCTCTCTGTCTCTCCATTTACCCATGTATAAAATAGCTCTAAGAATACTTCTCTCCCAAGGTTGAGCTGACATTTATGGGTTTGCTTGGAAATGTTGGGGAGGAAGTGCTATTAAAGCAGAGAGAATCATTATTAACTGATGGAAAGGTATTTTAATGAAATGTGCTGGCAAGTTTCCCTTTACTGTATGGTGCCAGTGTTAAATAGGCTGCTTGAAGAGCTGCATATCTTTATTTCTCAGCCAATCACTCAGAAAGCAATCAGAGCTATTTCCCCCGGTGCATTTGTTGCTATGTCGTTCTTGTTTCTTGCCATCTCTCCTTCATCTCCTCCCCAATAAATTCAGCGTCAGCTCAAAAGCTGAAGGAATCCACAGTTGTAACATGTAATCCTCACTTGAGTTTCTCACCGTTTGGAAGCATTTCTCTGGGTGGTCCAAATGGCACGTACTCCCTTTACGTAACCAGCCCCAAAGCTCAGCCAGCTCTGTCTCCCAAAAGCTTTCACGGGTCCCAGCCGTGCCGTGGCATCTGTGCTTTGGCTTAGCCCATGCAGGAAAAACGGCAAGGGGATGTGAAGGGGAGCAGAAGAGATGCAGAGATGTGATTTTTGATCAGGATCAGTTTCTTGGAAAGCGTCGGTGGCACTGGTGGCAAAGCTGAGCTGGGGTTTGAGACCATCACCTTAGTGTGGGGCGATCCCTCACCTGCCCAGCCCCTGGGCATGGTCCTTCTTGGTGAGGTTCGGGGTTCTTTCACTTGTGTGAAATTGTTTTTCGGCCACGGAAGGCACAAGGGAGCAGCGGTCATTTGTGAAGGCTGACGAGCAGACTCGCAGCAAGCGGTCGATCTCTCCCGAGCCCTTGGAGCAGCTGCGCTCGAGACGGGAAACTGCTGCAAGTTCTCCCCCATGGGCACGTTACCAGACACCGTTTCCTTGTGAATGACCTTTTTTGCTGGAATTGGACCTAAACGTGCTCTGCTGAGAGGGTGATTCCCCTGAGCTGTCCCCATTCAGAGGCAACGCCTCCTCACAGCCAGCAACTGCTGCGGAGTGAGAAGGCCCCCATGCAACCTGCCCAAATATTCCTGTATCACAGTCACGTCCTCAGCATCAGCAGGGGTAGCAGCTGTTTTTCTTCAGCCAGTTTTTCCTTAGATCTGCAGAAAGAGGTGATTTTGGAGGAATCTCCCAATTCCTCATCCTGAGAGCTTTGGGTTAGCCATAAACTCTGGATACGGGTTGGTATCTTCTTTGATCACACCAGTCCTCCTGGGTGCCATGGAGAAGCCAGAACCAGAACTTTGTTTTGTGGCTATCTCTAGCTGTTATCACCTCTCCTGGCGTGGGAAATAGGTTAGTAAGTCCGCCCGTGTTCGTTGAGCCCCTAACAGTGTGCAATACAAATAGGAAACCAAAACAAACCAAAAAACCCTGCGAGCAGAGATCGTTGTAGAAAGACTGACTTCTGCATCCCAGTGCTACCTTCGAGGAACGCAGCGAAAGCCAGCCAAAGACACCATCTGTTTGCGGTGGAACGTGTAAATTTATATCTATTTCTGAATTCTTGAGTTATGAAACTGGAAATGTCTCAGCTGCAGTGTGCATAGTACGTGAAACAGCATGGAGATCCACTCTGTGTTTGATCCCAGGACACGTGGAGCGCCTACTCACATTGAAATTAAATGAGGCAAGACCGTAGCAGCCAGCAGGAACCATTGCAAAACTTCTGTGTCTCCTGAGGCCTTTGCAAAGCTCTTTCAGAGAACTCACCAGGGCTCGCCATGGAACAGTAACAACTGCTTGATGAGCCAGTTTCCCACATTATGTATCAGGCATTTCCAGTGCCTTTTCCCCCCAAATCAGCTGGCTTTCTGACTATGAATCACACAGATTTGCATCAGCCAGAAGCCTTACTGTATGGTCCTAGTTTTCAGTTCTTCTGTTCTCTTTCAGAGGTTCACCTCACACCTCTTCTCCTTCTCTCAGTGCCTGTTCCTCACACTGAGGGGGTGACTTTTTCACCTCCAACCTCCTTAAAATGTTTTGGAAGGATGCTTGTATCTCTAGGCAGACAGGTCATCCATCATCAAAGGCCAGCAGCCCAGGCGGCACAGCGGGTCAAAAGCTTTGCAGACTGCTCTGGGCAGCCCGGAGATGGGTACCACCTACTGACCATGGGCTGGAAGCCCCTGCTTTGGAGACCAGCAGTTCAGGTTAATATGGGCCCTTGATCTAATAACCCCCAGCCTCTGGTAGTAGTGTATATCAGCCTATTGTCCACTATGTCTATTTAAAGTGGTCATTCTTCAGGGCAGGCATTACCTTAATGAGCTTTTTTAGCCCAGAGGGGCCCGAATCCTTATTGAATTTTCAGCGTGCTCCTATACAACAAACAGTAATAAAGATGGGAAAGGAAGAGAACTGCCACTGGAGTGTGGAGCATTTCCATGAACTATTACAGAAGTGCTAAATACCATTGGCACAGAATGATGATGATGCTTTTTGCCAGTGTGAATATCCTTAGACTTTGGTGGTCAAGGTGAACATTTTCCTACCCATGTTCTAGCCTATTAGTCAGGTTGCGTGTGAGAGCGCTCTGTCTTTCTGATATAACCACCCTACTCATTTGTCTCACAAATATGTTGCACCCCCCCTTGATTAAAGTTGCATAGAGCCTTCAGCTGTGTCAATGGTGTAATTTGCATTTTACTTGGCTTACAAGCCTTGGGGCTTTGTCTTATGTTATATAGGATATGCTATACAACAATTAGCCTGGAATCAAGACAACATGCGTTTGCATGGTAATGAGCTATTTTCTTCTTGCAAAGCCTGACTCGTGTTGGAAGGATTGTATTCTAGTCATCTTCCAGTCATTTAACGTGACCCTTGCATGTATTTTTCAAAAGGTTTTGGCCAGCGACACTGGTTTGGGACGGTATGAATATGGCTGCTAGGGCTATTTGCTACCAGTCCTCAAGCTGGCAGGGCTGACTGCCTATAATGTGGAACAGGTGAAGAATCAGCTGGGTCCTTTAATTATTGTTCTGTGATTGCCTAACATCAGGCTTTTGAACTGTTACCAGTTTTTAAAAAAATAGATCATTTTATGGTTTTGAGTCATTAGCTGGATGCCATGAAACACTTTCAGCACCCTTAGCGTATTCTTGCTGTCTTCTGATTTCACAGGGTTTGGGCTCTTTCCTAGTTATTAATGCTGCCCCTTGGATAATTACAGCTCTCCTCCTCTGCGATCGCCTCTGATCATATTATAATTTCCTTTAATCTTCATATGAAATTACCTTAGATTCAGGATCCAGAATGAATTTGAGTATTATTGATCAAAATAATATGCCACATCTTAGAAGAGCCCTTACTGCATGGCGTATATCCTTGCAGCTCGTTACAGCAGAATCACTTTGAAATGCAGTCTTGTCCCCTCCCTTGTAATGGGAAGAAATGATCTAGTCTTGATTATACTATTGTTCCCCTTTTCGGTGTAGGATTAACATCAATCAGCTGGACAGCGTGATTGATTTTCTAATTAATAAGGCATTTGTATCAGCTTGCATAACCACACAAAGCTTAATGGGTTCCCTACTGTATCTGAAAACTGATTTCGTGTATGTGAATTTACTCCTGCACTTGGAAGCTTTTTAACTAGTGGTAAGGCTAGTTAGAGCAGCCTTCATGGAGAGCTCTCCAGTGTAGTAAATGCTTTAAAGCATGTTTCACCAACCACCACAACCAGATTTAGAAGCTTATTTTGAACGATGACTTTTGTCCCAAGCCTGAAAAAAATTAAAAGGTGTGGGAAGAGGAGAATTAATGCTCTTCAAGGAGAGCTTGAAATACGGTGGTCGCCGCAGCATTGCCCAGCAGGAGCCCCAGGGGACGGGGGCTGCCCGGGGGCACGGCCCTGGCCAGGCAGGCACGTGGGTTAGGGTCATCCTGGGGCTGCTCTAGCTTACACCTCACTGCCCTTCGTCAGCTTTGCGCCGCTTGGTTTGGTTTATGCTAAAAAAAGTCCTGGGCTATCGAAATGACCCAACCAGCTTTACCCCGAGCTCTGGGAGCATCTGTGTGCTCCCCCACGGGGCTGCGTGCCATCCTGTCTGCACGTTGGTGGCAGCCGTGCCCTCAAAGAAATGCTAGAGCATGGAGAGGTCCTAGCCCTCACGGCTTTCTTAAACGTCAGAGATAGTGGCTGGAGAAGAGAAAGGCCAATTAATAACCTTAACTCTGCCCCGCGCCAGGAAAACCTGACTCCGGCTGCTGCAGACACGAGACCGGAGGGTCATGGTGTGACCAGGCGGAGACGAGGAACTGGGGCATGTCCTTGGTGAATAAATAAGCAGAAAACCTGGAGCAGAACTGTCCTGCTTTGAGCTCCTGTTCTGGGTTATGGCAGCTAATTGCTGCGACAGCATAAATGATTTACAGGCAGGTGGCTGGCCCTGGGTGCGAGGAGCCCCCACCTCCCGCTGTGTGCCAAGGGCTGTTTGCAGCCAGAGGCACGGCTGCATCTGCAGCGATGCACCCACAGCACGCTGGGTTCAATTTCCCTGGGAAGATGGTGATGAACCCGAGCACAAGCTGAGCAGAGAGGGTGTCCCGAGGGAGCCGGCCGCAAGAAAAACATTGGCTCGAGAAATTCTGGTCTGATGCACCAGTTTCGTGCACATGCGACCTTCCCGCACTGCCGGTCTCAGGGGAGCAAAGCTGAAATCAATGAGAAGAGCTGGCATCTCCTTTGGTTCAACTTTGATCTGGCTGCGCTGAGAAAATGGTTTAATTCCCATTTCGCATCTTCGTGTCTTTCAACAAAAGGACAGAAACTGCGAGCTCTGCTCCTGTTATGAATCTCCCTTTGGCTGCTCAGTCCCCAGGGGCAAAAAGATGAAACAAAGACTAAATCTTGCAGGCAAACCAAGCAAAATGAGGTCAAACATGTTCCATGATTTTAATCTACCTTGTAAATTAAATGCAGTGCGGATGGGAGCATGGTGCAGCTTCTTCACAGTCTTCTGCCCTGACTTAGACTTCTCCAGCCCCCTTGCACTAAATTATAAATCCGACGGCGAAAGCTATACATCAGCACTGATTTTGGCCCTTAGCCCTTACATAGTGTCTAGAGAACGAACAAGCTTCACAGCGTTAAAATAAATAGACTCGCATGCAAGCCCGAGATGATTTAAATCCGCTCTCTGGTGTGAGAGGCAGCGGCCACCCACGCTGTAGTTACCGCATCTGGGACAGGCAGTCGGGATGGGGACGGGGGGGCTCGCACCGCTCACAGCTGCAGGGAGAACGTAAATTTAAAGCTTTGGGGGAAAGAAGGCTCTGGGAATAACCCGCTATGCGACCTGTGCAGGCTGCTGCAGACCACGATGTGCCGCACACGGGGCTGGGGGTCCTGGCCGGGTCAAGCTGATGCACTTTATTCCTTGAATGATAGGGCTGAAATGGTGATGTTGGTTTAAAAGGGGGTGGTACTTCTAGTAACATGAGAACACCACAATTTGCCTTTAAGCTGTGCTAATCTAAAGTGATTTACTACACGTAACACAATGGCATCTCATTCTCTGTTGAGATATAATGAGATACAGTTGGAGCTTCCCATCAGATCAGCCCCGGCATTTCAGCCCAGTTTAGGCTCCCGGAGGACAGACCGGTTTGCTGCTAAAGAAAACCCCAGTCTGCCTCTGCACCAGCACCTCCACGCCTCAGAGCAGCAGCCGAGGACACAAACTCCCAAAGCCTTTTGTATAGCAACATCCCAATTCACCTGATATAAAAAGTTACATGATTTCTCTACCTAGGCCGGGGGAAAAAAAAAAAAAAGAAAATTAATAAAATTGGTGGCTGGAGAAATCAGACGGTAACGATGCAGGACAGGCTGAGTTCACAGAGCAATCCCTCAGGTTACTGCCCATCAGCCAGGCCGTGGGACCTCCGTGGGGATGCTGTTGGCCAGCTGAGACTGTGCAATCACTTTAAACCTCCAGGGATGAGGTTTAAACTAAAATGTTTCAGCCCTCCTTGATGAGATTAAAAACACACACCGTTCAGATGACTCAGCTGGCGTGTAGTAAGGGAGGAGAAGGTGAAGCGCGTGAGCTTTTGCCTTGTACCTCCACCATGAGAGACTGGCACAAGCCGCGGGCCTCGGAGACCTTTCCTCTCCTGGTGCCCCAGCTGAGCAGGGAGGAGATGTGGGGGCTGGAAGTGCCCCGTTTGGCCGCCGGGCCAGGTGCCTCCCCGTCAGAGCAGCGAGCGGTGCTGGGTGCGGGACCTCCTGCCCTCCTTCGGGTGCTAGAGGAAGATTTCCAGCTCTTGAATTAAACCAGGAGGTTTTCCCTGGTGCTGCTCAGCCTCCAAGCTCTGCCGAGGCTGCTGCTGGATGCAGACGGCTGGGGGCATGTGCAGCCCTGACACATGGCTCTGCTCAAGAAGAGCAAAACCCCATCACCCGGGCAGGCTCCTGCCTCTTTGCCTCTCAATGCCCTGACAGATATCCATCGATTTTTATATCATGTATTGCACGATACACATATCCATCTTGGAGATGCTCAGATTGTTGCTGTGATCTTTGATTGAAACAACATGGGGTGTTGGAGCACCAAGTGCTAACAGCTCCTCTCGCAAGTTGTTAACTCGATTCTCATTTAGATTTTATATTTGTCTTATGTTTTATCCTTTTGGGGAATTTGTCATCCTTAATTAATCTTGGATCATGTAATATTTTGTGTAACCGCCTTATTGATTGTTCTAAATGTGCAATCATTTATTGTTTCACTTACTCTGTTGGCTGAATGGCGTTTTGTTTTTTGAGACCAACTCATCCTTTGCTCATCGGTTCGAAATCACTGGAGTTCTTCCATGAATTAACAGGTTCATTATATCTTGTTAATAAAACAGGTTAAAGATGTCTTTTATAAATATTTTTTTTTCATTTGGTTTCCCCAGAATAGAAAAGGAGAGAAAATATTAACCAGGCTTTCCTAAGCAAGACCATCTGTATTTTCCAGTCTTTTTGGCTGAGCAGTGAGAAGTGACAGTCAGCAAGTCCCTGCTGCAAGCCCAGCCTGGCCGGCCGGCCGAGCGGGAAGGGCTGGCACGGGGGATGCTCCTGTGTGCCGTGCCGTGCCGTGCCAGTGAGACGTCCCGCTCTGTGCCTTTGAAGCGGGATGGGCCCATCCCCCGGCAGCAGAGCCTGCTCTGATCAGTTCAGAAGACCTCAGGAAAGAGCTGGTGGAAAGCAGAGATCTCTGGTCCTCCCCACAAAGGCAGTTATGTCATTTGGACATCCAGGCTGTCTAGTGCGTTGCATATGCTCAGTCTCTGAATTTCAGATATTTCACCTATAAGTAAAAATACTACTTACTTCACTCAGTAGTTGCACCATAATATTTTTTATTTTATTTTTTCCTAAGGATGTTTTCTCTGTAATCACTTGAGCTACGTCCCCGGCTGATGGCAGCTCCGGGGTGGCATCCCCGGTGCCGGGGGAGCCGCAGCAGTTTGCAGAGTGAGGGTGCAGTCTGTGACACCTAACTCAAGGCTGGTAATGGATCAGAAAAGAGAGATGCTTTCATCTCACTAACTGAAAAAAAATCTCACTTCTTATCTATAAATACACTCATCAAATTTCCACCTGCCCTCTCCCGTGTATTATGCAGCCCATGCTGTATTCCAGCTTCTGCCAGTGAAGATGCAGAAAATTGTATGATTCTTCATCATCTGCCCAGGAATAAAACCCTCCTGGGCGCAGGCTGTGGCTGTGCCGTGCCCAGGATGGCCAGGAGCAGCCCCGTGCCACCGCTGATTTTGGTGATGTTACGGAGAGCTCTGGACCCAATTACTGCCCTCTTCCCAATTCTTCCTTGTCCTTCGGGAAGCCGTTGCCTGTGAGATGAAATCTGCCCATAGTATCTCTGACAACAAATGGTTTGGGAAAGCTATCGTACCTTGTAGCTGTGGCAGGACGCTCACACATCGAGAGCTGATCTGAAGTCCATTGAAGCCAGTGGGGTTATTCCCATCGACCTCCGCAGGCTGTGGATCAGGAGGCTTGTCGATCGAGAGCAAGCCTTTCCCCAGGAGTGGGGGATTATTTTTGAAATGTCTCCTTCTGTCTTTCAGAAAAGAAACCCCCATTCTAAAAGGTGAAATTACTTAACTCACTGCATGTGTCAGCCTTTAAAACAACCTGCATCTGTTTTTTTCACATGCGGCCAGTCTCTACAGAAACTACAGGTCACCCAGGGTTAGGCAAAGCCCCATCTCCCAGCCGCAGAGCAGAAGTGCATTCCCATCACTAATGGCAGGGTTAAGAACAGAAGTGTCTGAGCAGCTGCTTTCTTAAAATCTCTGACTAAACCAGAGACGAGGGCAAATATTTTTACTTTCTTGCAGAAATGAAAAAAGGAAAAAAAAATTTGGAAACATTTTGTTACAGGCCAGTTCAAAGCAAAATATTTATATACTTTTTTATTATTTTTACTAATTCATTTTAACTGAATGCTGGTACATTTAGCCTTAGCAGATGTGTTGCTGCAGCAGCTGAGAAGTGGGGAGCAGAGGTACCCCCTAGTCCCCCTCGCCCTTAATAATCAGTTATTAAGATAAAGGAATGGTTTGCAGGCGGTATTAGATAATTTGGAAAGTGCTTGGGAACTTGGAGTGAGTCACGCTGAACAAGGTGATGGAGCAGAGAATTTCAGGGCATTTATTTGGCTTTTCAACACATCAGGTTCAAAATGAGCATGATTATTTTTAACATTATGCACTGATTGTAGCATCTGCTTGAAAGCTGGTGGGGTTTTAAAGGACCTGTAAAAAAGGTGAATGTATTCGGGTGTGTAGCACACCGAGGGCTGGGGACGCACGATTCGGTCGGACGCTGCCATGGCACAAGGGGGTTACCCGGTCCACAGCATGATGCACGATGCAGGATCATCCTCCGGCGCAGCACGGGCAGTAACTGTTCAGCTTCTATTCGGGAGGGAAGCCTGTGCTTGCAGGAGGATGCAAGGAGATCCAGGCTCTTGTTTTTTCTTCAGTCGCACAGGGACGTGGCTCAGGCAGCCATGCGTGGCATCTCCCAGCCGTCCGGGGGAAGAGACGGGCAGCGGGAAGGGCTGCGGGATAAACGCCTCCCGGTTCCTTCTCTCTTGGATCACCGCCTCCTCTCACCCCTGAAATATTTCCAAGGAAGGTTTATCTTTCCTTAATCGCAGAATGTTGTGCGGTGTCTCTAACATTAAAATCTCTCCTGATTTTCTAGGGGTATTCTGTTAATTAGTAGGTTTCTCCTCCCAACTAGGCTGTAAATGGAAAGAGTACATACTAAACCGATTGCCCTACTTATGTAGCTACTCGGAGGAACGCTAAGATGGATTAACATGCATAGCAGAAGGCTTATGACCCTGGGAGACAGAAGAACCTGAAATAACCTTAATATCTTGTCAACTTGCATTACCGAACCTCAGTGAACAAGAAGAGCCTATTTAGTAGTCTGTCTTGGAGGAAAAATCATATCTTTTTTCTAGCTTATTGCTCCCTCTTTTCAAATGGAAGTGTTGTTTTTATCTCTCCTGACTTTATTTTTATGAGGCATAATAAAGCCGCATCACCCCCCGCACCTCCCCATCCTAAATAACACCCCCCATGCATAGACTGGCTCAGCTCCCGAGAGGGGCCTTTGCCGTGCTGTTGTGCGGTGAAAACCATCTGCACCCAGCCGGGCCGGGCAGAGGGAGCTGAGCCGACCCCGCACGCGGCTGCGGTGGCACGCCGTGCCCGCTCGTGACGTTACCGACGTCACCCCTCTGCCCCCGCGTCCTCCGCGCGCCTGCCGAGCCGGTGCTGGGCCGTGCGGAGGCACCGCACTGCCCGCGCTGGGCAGGAGGAAGGTGAGCTGCCTTCAAATGTTATAAATCCCCTCTTTTAAATATTTTATTCTCCTCCATGAATTGCTGTTGTGGATTTCAGAGCCGCCCCAACTGGAGCCCTGTCAAAGCTGTAAGCGCCCGTCATGCCCATGCCAGTGCCTGCTCCTTATGGCCACAAATGCGGTTTGAAGTCCAGATGAGATTTCACCCAAACCCCAGACATTTTGCTGTGCCCAATCTTCCCAAACTGGGTGTCTTTGATCCTGCTGGAGAGCTTGGTTGTCATCAGACCCCTCTTTTCAATGCATAGCACAGCTCAGCCCTTCCGAGGCCCTACCATCACATAAATAAATATTAGGCGTTATAATTAAAGAGGGAATGCCCATCCCCATAGACCTTTGTTATACATTTAACACAGTCCTGCTCCATTTTGGCCCTGTGAAGTTCACTAGAGGCCCTGAAGCTAAACGTGCTGGTGCTGAAGGGACAACTGCTGCTGGCGTTTCAGTCCCCCAGTCCCCCACATGCTGGGGACAACCCAGCCCCGGCCACCGGGTCTCCAGTCCCGGGAGCATCACGGCCAGGGCTCCAGCACCGGAGGGGTACACTTTAATGGGGGATGCAGCAGTGCTCCCCTGGCAGGCAGCATCTTCATCATTGTTAATTATTCCTCCTTCCCTCACCTTTCCACTTGGGGTTTAGCTCAGCCCTGCTAAAAGAGGAGTTATTTCTTTAATGAAAATAAAAGGGTCAGAAATGCATCCCACAATTACAGAGTTCAGTCTAATTAGGACTGAAAAACACACATGTGATTGCCTTACGTGTCCGCTCCTGAGATTCCCTTTCAGTGTTAAATACGTATGGAGCACCTTCCCCGATAAATGAAGTTTTTCTTACAGTTCACAGGGAGCAAAACTTACCCTAAAGAGGCAGAAACACGAGGGAAAGACCGACCCTGCCGGGAAGGTCTGCTCCCCGGCTGCGAGCCAGCCCCGGCGCGAGGGGATTCGAGGGAACTGGAGGCAGAGAGCAGCCCCAGGGCTGGGGACAAGTTCCCGTGTCTATGGGGGGCAAAATGTGCTGAGCATAGAAATAGGTCAGAGATGAAGCAATGCCTTCTCCAGTCACCCTGCTTTCCTTGCTTAAATAGAGGAAACACAAGAAGCTGCATTTCTATTCAAAGTGAAGGCCTTGGGGCCTGAAAGCCCTAGTAGCAAATGCATAATGAGGGAAAGCAACAAATACAAGTATTTCTCCTGTATGAAGGAAATTAGAGAATATAGCAAGGAGGGTACATTTTTCAAAAGCAGCCATCTAACTCTGTACCTGCTGAAGGAAACAATTCAGTTCTTACTAAGGATAATGGTAAAATCCCCATTTAACAGGACACAACGCTCCTACCCCAGCCATTGCTCACTGCCTGCGGCTGCAGCGGTTGCTGCTTCCCCCCCAGCCCCTCACCGCGCCGTGCCGGATCTGGGGGGCTCAGGGGCTGTCCCTCTGTGGTCAGGGTCCAACCTCACCTTCTTCCCAACATGTCCTTTCCCAATGGAAAACCACACCCATGTGTACTAGCAACACGTAACACCGTCGCACAGGGCGGGTATATTTTTTTAAAAAGAGGTATTTGGAGCTGCAGGGTGTGTGTTTTCCATATGAAGGGACTGAGCATTCACCCCCCCATCATGGCCTTAAAAGCAAAGTGTGAAGAAGGGGTGAGGAGGCTGTGGGATCCGGGACAAGTGCTCCGGCACTGCTCCGCAGCCGCAGCAGGAGGAGAGCGTGTGGGAAAAGGCAGGAGAAAGACCGGAGCCTAATTGAAAGGTCAGCCAGGCTCTCTCGGCCCTGCGCCCTCCCCAGCTGATGAAGTGGCCTTCTTTACATCATAACCTGTCAAAAATATAAATGCAATATATCAGCCTGGATGTGGCAATTCCAGCCAGAGAGAGAAAAACATTGCTCAGACGCTGCCAGACGCCGGGGAGCGCCTGGCTGCAGCACTTGAGTCATCCTTGCACTTTTCAGCGCACATATTTTATTCCAGTCCTGTTGTCAGTTAGCTTTTGTGTTTATGTTGTCTCACATCGGCAGGATGGGGTTATGGCATTGCCAAGCGTATTTCCATGGTCTGGCAGGCTGGCCCGGTGTTGAGGGGTGAGCAGTGGCACAGCTCCCACCATCCTGGGTTAAGCGCTGACCACTGCAGGGGCTTACGTTTGCGCTTGGGGTTCCAGAAAACTGCTGCAGAAGAGTTCTCTCTCTTTTCTATAATAATAGAAAAATCATAATGAATGAGGACGCTGCAGAGTCCAAAGCATGAGATGACAAATTGCTTGTGAAATTGCCCAGCAGACAGAGGCAGATGGAGAAAGATGGAGAAACTTCTCTTGACTTTGGTTGGTTAGAAAGGAGGTGGAGAGCTCAACTATTGATCTGCTAACGTTTTCTCCGAAACCTCTCGTAAGTTCCATACCAGCCCTTTCTGCTCAGATTTCCTTCAGAGACCCCAGTAGAGCTACAGGAAAAACCCTTTGTGAAAATTCGCATTGGTATTGTTATTGTCCAGGTTATTCTTTTTTCCACGGCAGTTCAAACCAGCAAGCCCTTCACTCTGGACCCTTCCCATAAAGGGGCACGAAAAGTCCACCTGTGGGCTGGAAAATTTGGGAAAGAGCCCCTTATATGACTTTTCTCCTTTTGTTGAGACAGTTGCTTGGCAAGAAGAAGGGGATGTGCACACCTGCAAGCAGAAGCACTGGTGCTGCTGGGAAATAAAGGCAGAGAGAAAGCAAAAGGCTGAGGTGGCAGCGAAGCACCGGAGACAGCCCCATCCCGGCGTGCCGGTGGGCAACTGAATAATTGAAATAGTATTTGCTGTCGAGTTCCTATGTTTTCATAGTGTCCCTTATGAAAAAACTGCACATTACAGTGCTATAAATCCTTATTATCTACCTCTTCACAACCAGAAGCTTCCCATTACCCAAAAGAAGGACGAATCCCATGAGAAACATTAATGGCATTGAAAACTCCTTCTGTTATCTTAAACCTTGATTAATCAACCTTATTTAGTACATGATAGTGGGATAATTGAAGCTGTCCCTGTATTAAAAAAAAAAAAAAAAAAAAAAAGCAGTAAGTACTTTAGCATCTGCAGCTCCATTTCCTTATTACATAGATATTGATGCTTCATGGAAAATGTTGTGAAATCCTCTGTTTAGGGACGATTCCACTGATCTATATTTTCAGGGCATGTTAGTAGGGGGTTCCTGTTTGTAGCGTCTTTAGCAGGAGAGCAGGATTGCTGCTTCTCACAAGCCCATCTGTTCCTGCTGCTCATTCACAACCTGGAGCCACAGCCTCCTGTCATCTCCCTGTCATTGCGAAAAATAATAATCGTGGGAGGACAATATAACGGATTGTTCACTGGCGTATTTCTAGATATTAAAAGTACAGTTTGGGGGTTGGTTCCAGAAAAATGGCAAATCATTTTTGTGAATTTAACATACTGATGAGCAAATTAGGCCTGATCCTGATCTCGCCTGGGTCTACGTTCACTCACAGCTCACGGGGCTGGCTGATATTTTTGGAATATAAAGTCTACTGTGACATTTTTCACCACGGAGGTAATTTGGAGAGAAAAGTTCTGTAATTTTTCTGGGTTTTCTTCTGCTTCCTTTTTGGCTCTTTTGCTTATTTTAGTGAACCTACGCAAGAAATCTTGCATGACTTTTGCACAAAGAGAACAGTGTTTTGTGCTTTCTTGAGAGCATCTTGTCAGGCAACAGAGGAACACAACAGAGGCAATTTGGGCCAAGAGAGTCGTTGCCCAGACAATTCTATGTCCTCTGAAGCCATCTTTGTCCTCTGAATCATCAAGGGCCATCAAATTCTGCTGCTCCGACTGACTGCCAAGGGAAGCTGCGAAAAAACTTTTGCCAATGATGATTTGCATGTAAAAAATGGAGTTTCAGCAATTATTATTTTGGAGTTCTTAAAAATAGGCTTTGAACAAAATACTTAGAGAAGAATTAAACTCCAATAATATAAACCAGAGGGAAAGCATCCTCTTTCCTTCCCACTGCTCTTTTTTTCCACCCTGAAAATCAAGATGAACGAATACGCTTTCCCCTTTTTTCTCAGACTCTATTTTCTCTTTGAGTAAAGATATAAGAGAACACAGGAGGGAAAAAAGGCCCCTTTCCAAATTGCTAGGGCTTTTTCCAATGTTTTATGGCTTCCAATTAACATCATTGGCCAGTATCTTCTGAGGCCTGAGCAAACAGACTGACAGCACAAGCAGGACCGATGCCCCCATCTTCATGGCTGCTGGACTTTTTTTTTTAAAAGCAGACGCTTTTAAGCAGCAAAACACAGGTATGGTGGGCCCAAACACATGCAAACTGCGTGGTGCCCATGAGCGGCCGCAGCTGTAACCAGGGCCAGAAGTCAGGCTCAGCGTCCTGGTGGAAAGCGCTTGTTTTAGAGCACCTCCACTACTTCAGAGCTTAATTTGGGGAAAGAAAAGCCCTTTCTGGTGATGTCACCTCCCCTTCCCTTGCCATTTTTATTCTCCCTTATTATTAAAAAGAAAAATGTTGATTTCAAAATCCCCCATCTTTCTCCAGCACACTCTGGGAGGTGGGAGTCCGGGTTGCCTGGAGCTCGGACCGTATTTGTGGGCTGGCACAAACCGTAGGTGTGTGAGGCCGGCGTCCGAGGCGAGGGCGTGTGGTCCCTGGGTGTGCTCGGGCCGTTCAGCTGCTGTTTGTCTTGGTGGTGATTTACGCCCTGGTGATCATCTCAGCCTGCTGGGTTATTTATGACTGATCTTTCTGGAAAAAAGTACTTCACCGCTTAATAGGCATATTGCTTTTGGCTAAGCATGTGGGCGTTGGGGACAGAAAACAACCAGAGGAGTACGCCAACAGTCTCAGGACTTCAAGTTGAGGACAAAAAAAACCCAACCTGCATCACCAGAGCTCACTTCTAAATGATAACTTAAGCCAATTATACGTGCCTCATTCATCTTTTAGATAAGAAGCAGAGAGAAATGGTTTTTCTATTTCCATAATCATGCCACTAACTAGACAAAACGTGATAATCCATAATGAGCTGGGAAGAGAATTAAATAGAGAACAGGGTCTTTTCAAGACTTGCCATTTTTCCCTAGCATCATTCATACAGGTTATTGACATAGGACCAATTTTTCATCCTCGCTTTAACAGGACTTCCATTATTACTGTTGAAAAATGGCAAGCACAAATGTTTGCAGGCACATTTTGGTACCTTAATTTAAGATTTCCTCAGATTTACAAGTCCTTAATTGTACCTACTAGCCAGGTACCCAGGAAATAACATCATGTACAAACAGCTGCAAATATTGTTTCTGTGCAATTGGAAGCTGGTCTCCATCTCTGGCCCTCAATAACCACAAAGTGAGTTTTCCTCCCCTCCAAACACACTCAGTTTGTCACGCTTATTGGCCGGCAACGAACTGGAAATAAATCTTGGAGCCACCAGCTCCGTGCGAGAGGCTGAGATGGTTTTTACAAAGTGGCTGGAAACAGAAGACCCAAAATCTGGGAGCAAATTTGTGGATCAAAATCCAGCTTAGTCTGAGTTTTCTAAAACTTTGGAAAATATTTAAAAATACTGTGACTCCTGGAGTAACTTGGACACCTGAGTTTTCAGCTCTGCAAGGAGCATCGTGTGCCTTGGCCACCTCAAAGTCTGTCTTTCAGGTTTCCTTTCCCCCAGCCCTTTTCTCTGAGCCCAGACATGCCTGCAACCCTGGCAGAACAGGGAAGGAGATCTGCGACCGTGTGCTGAATACCACGTTGCCAACTTACTATTTTATCACTTTCTCGGGAGACCAGAACTTTTTTCTGATAAAAGGTCAATCTCATTCAAAAAAGACTTCTCCAGCCCTCACATTCATGAAAAAAAACTTGCAAGGATTAAGGGAGAGCCCCAAATTTATTATTTCCATTAAACTTCTCACAGTTCTTTAAAGGATCTTTTTCTCTGGATGCCGATGTGCCCCCCGGTTGGGTCCCGCAGTGAAGGACACCTCTGTGGCCATCAGGTCCCACGGCAGCCAGGGACCAGAGTGCTGATGGTCCCCGTGCTGGGGTTTCTAGCAGAGACACCATGGTGCTGTATCCCACAAATGCATCAGCCCAGCAGCCCCCGGCAGGGAACACGACCGAAGGCGAGTACGTGAGCATCCTCGTCAGAGTCAGCCATTTTTCTTCATTCTTCTCTTTTTCCTCAGCTGCTTAGGTCACCCCGTTTGAGGTTGGGATGCACAATGTGGTAAATATGACAGCAACAAGGGACGTTTTTTTAAAGTCTTTTCTTGGTTATTACTCATTGATTGCCTTACAGAAAACTCCAGTGGGACTGAAGGGAGGACAGAAATTCTTTCTGAATGACATGAATTCCATTTTGGTTGTTTTTTGTTTTTTTTTTTTTAAGGAGATTTAGTTGGATTTTTCAGCTCTTTCCAAGTAGAAGCTGCAGGGGTGGAGTTTTCCTCAGCTCAGACATCTCAGCTAAAGCCATTAAGAGACGGACAGAGGGAAAAAATATTTTCAGAATATCTTTTTTTGACTGACAGTTCCCAGAGGGTCCCCCTGCTTTCCCCAGCACCGAAGCTCTCAGGGGGCCAGGCTGTGTGCAAATTAAACTTTGAATGTATGTGCATATCAGAGACAAGTAGCTCAGCAGCAATTTGCAGTTTGTACAAAATAATGCAACATCATGAGAAAATTCAATATAGTGCCTTTTGCGTAAAACTACCCCAAGGTGCTTTGCAAATAAAACACACTAAAATGCCGTGTGCAGGGTCTGCTTTCTACCAAATAAACATTAAGCCCCAAACCAGAAAGGATATTTGTGCTTGAACCTGTATGTGTTTATTGATTTTTAGTCCATCCTGACCGTGGTTGAAATCCAGATTGAAAGAACAGCCCCGCCACCAATGGGGTGTCCAGCAGCCTGTAGACCACCCTTTGGTTAGACACACACCCACACACGATGCGGATGGTTTCAAGCAACAACTGCACTCTGGCAGCAGCGTGAGCATCTCCCGTAGGCGCGTGGGGTTCAAGTTTACACATCGCTGTATAAAACTCATCAAAACAACTTTCAAGCATCTCTGCATTAGAGGGGAGCGGGGTTGCCTGTGGGGCTGTTGGCACAGACAGCCTCCACGCTGCTGGGGGTGGGAGCTTTTTCAGGGACACCCGAACACACCAGCCTTGAGATGGCCTCATCTACCGGGCTAGAAAAGCATGCAAAGCAGAGCAATAAATAGATTAGAAGTGATAAGAAATGCAGAGGAGGAGATAAGGAGGGAGCCTGACAAAGTTCACGGCCAGCGCAGGGTGGGCATTTCCTTCATCGGGAAGACAAAATACACCCAGTCTCTTTGCATGCCTTGCTGACTGTTCCCATCCAAGCCTGGTGAAGAGTAGGGTTTTTTTTTCTCAAAAAGCTGATCTCCACACCTTCAGTTTGGTTTGTGGGATAAAATCACTGCCATTTTGGGAGTGCAAATCAGCTACACCTGCCGCGGAGCTGGCAGAGACTTACTACCATCATTTAGCACGCCACTCGTAGATTAAAGGGGCTTGTCCTTTTCACTTCGCCTTATTTACGATTTTCAAATAATAAAGCATTCAGGCAGAAATTATGGTTCTGTTAAGCCATAGATATGTCCGTGTTCATCCCCTGTAAATGTACCTGAGGGCTGGAAGTTCATCAGTTTGACTTCAGGAATGAATCTGAACCAGAGCCAAGCAAACGTTGGACCTAGACCAGCTTGGGTTTACGGCAGCTTTACAACCCCTTTGCTTTGGGCCTTCAGGCAAGGCACAGCCCGTTTGTGTTTTGATCTTGACTTCACGCAGCCCAGCGTTGCCCAAACGTTTAGGAATTTTTAGTGAAAGCTCTTAACTCAATGTTGTAACACGGCAACCAGACCAAGCTAAGAGTATTCAGCCTGGAGAGGGAGTAGCTATAGCTGGGGTGTTTATTAAGGCATCGTTAAACACCTGAACATTATTTGTTTCCTGAGAACAGGCCAGAGCAGGTCAGAAACATCCATCGGAGCTGCCAGTCGGTCAGGCTGGAGCCAGGGAGGGAGGCTGTAACTCAAGAAGGTCTCAAAACCTGGAGGGGGGAATGCAATGCCCACCACCGGCCCAGGCTGCTGCTGGCTGCAGCCCGGACAGCCCCGTCTGGGAAAACACAGCCTCCTGCGAGTAGCATCAGTGAGGAGGACCCGGGCGTGAAAGCGGGTAGTATGTTATACTGTTGCTTTCAATGCTGTGCAAAAGCAAACAGAGGGGTATCTATGGGGTGATCACGGGCCGTGGGTGCAGTGGAACTGCATCCTTGCTGCAGGAACGATGTGGAGAGCAGGGGGATTAAACCCTTGCCCGGCAGAGGGGTGACTGATGGGCAGTAACACTGGCTGGGCATCCTGGGGCAGGTGGGCTCGCACAGGGCAGGATGGGGCCAGCTCGTGCTGCTGCCTCTGCCGGAGGGGGGGTGCCTGGTTTCCCCTTCTCTCAGCTGCAGGCTGGCAAGTGGGGCTGTATTTTTCATGGCTGTTTTTCCACGTGGCCAAGTCCCTGCACAGCACTGAGGAGGCAGCCACAGTAGGGACATGTTTTTAGGGCTTGGAGCCCCCCTCTCTGCCAGGCAGGCAGCCAGCCTGGTCCTCCTGCCTGCGCGGGCAAGTTTAATTATTCCCAAGGGTCTTTAAAAAAAAAAAAAAAGAGGAAAGAAAAGGACAGTGTGTGCTGAGCCCTGTGCTTGAAAAGTCTCTCAACAGCTTCCAAAAGTGCTGAGCTGGCATGCGCTTGTTTGCACACATGGGTCTCCAAGGAAAAGCTTATGTGCAGGGGAGGACAGCCCCGCAGCCTCGGCAGGGCGAGCTCCTGCGCGAGGAACCGACACTGGCCACAACCCGCCCTGCACCTCGCCCGGGGGCTCTGTGCCCTCCCTGTGCCTCCCCATCCCCAGCTCCAATGGCTTCGTTCAGATATTAAAGCCGTGCTTTGCTATAACGCGGTTCCTGTTCAATTTAAGTGGGCTGTGGATATCTGGGGGTGACATGTCCACTGATGGAAGAAAAGGGACGGTGACCCTGGCGGGGACACGGTGCCGGTGCCCAGCTGTGGGTATGGGGATGTGCCGCACCTGCAGAGCAGAAACGGGGTCAGGATGGCTTTGTTCCTGCGGTGCATGAGGATGGTCATGTGTGAGAACGCTTCGGTTAATCCCGGACCCGTCTGGCACGTAGCACATGTAAGAGCTAACACATTTTGAAACATGACAGTCCTTGCCCAGAATAAGGACAATGTGGAGCTTAGCGTCACGTTAATTAGCATGGCTTTTAAAGCAGCTTTCCTTGGCTCAGACTCACAGCTCGGCTGCTCACCCAGGTTGCCAGCCTGCGCTGCCCATGGTGGGAAATGCGGCATCCCCAGCCCAGATGTCTTCTCCTGAGGGTGGGAAAACGAACCTTAGTTCGGCTTTGACGTTGGCATGAAGAGCGGACATGGGCTTCTGCTGCGAGTGCTGGACGGGCCCAATAGCGGCTGCATCCCCTCCAACCGGGAGGGGATGGATTCGGACCCGGTGTCCATATGGCTCCTGGCAGCAGCTCTCCAGCGGGCACTGGGGAGCAAAGGGTGCTTTGCCTTCCCGCGTTGGGCATCACTGGTCATGCAAGGCACTGGCCTTGAATAACCCAGACGATAATGAGTGCGGCTGAACTCCCAGCATCGCAGACAGGCCTTCTTGAGATGAAGCGTGACGGGGTGATGAGGGATGCTCTGGACAAGCTCCAGAGGAGCCATTCGGCAGGCAGTGCATGGGGCCTTCTTTGCACCCCTCTTACAACCTTTCCAAACAGAGTGCCTGGGCCACACCGCGTGGGCACTGACCGAACTCACCCCAATGCTGCCAAGCCGTAACGGTGAGGGCACAGCCTTGCCCTTGGTTATACCCCACAGGGTAGATTCAGGAAGCAGAGGTGGTTACTGTTTTCACTAGTTGGCAGTTTCAAGCAGCCACTATTTGCACAAGTGACCTGAAGGGTCCCCATTCCTGTTTGTAGCTTCATCGCAGAAGGTGCCAAGAGGCCCCCACCCCCCTTAGCTGATTTGTAGGTGTCATATTCTCAGTATCATTCAAGTCAAGCTTTTGGAACAGGTATTTTTGTTAAATTTATTCCTACGAAGCCACTTCATTTGAAATTCATTTGTCAGTGAACATTATGGGCCAGTCTCTTTCCTGCTTTTTGATGGCTGCAGTGGAAGAGGAGGAGAGCAGAGTGCATCTCACCTGGCCCAGCTCAGGGGACGACCCTCTCCATTGACACTCAAGGCTGGTTTTGATGACACCCTTCCTCAGTACTGATCATCTGAGTTACCATTCCCCATTTCTATCACACCTGAAGTCCTCACTGAAGTAGAGCAATTGTAGGAAAGACTTGTGTCTCCTTCCAAGCCTGCCGGTAGGCTTACAGGTTGCACTCGCGATAGGAAGGGGGAGTGTATGCCAGGTGGGCATCAGGTTCTTGGTTTCACACATCTGAAATCACAGTGCGGCAGCTGGCAAGGAGCTGTGTGACGTTTGCCCAGAGAGGCTGGGCTGTCCCCGTCCTCAGAGGTTGCAGGACCCAGCTGGGTAAACCCTGGTCTGCCCTCCTTGCTGACCCTGTGCGGAGCAAGGCTGCAGACCTCTTGAGGCCCTCTTCAACCCATATTACCCTGTGACCCTACGAGCCTAAATCCCCCCCGGGTACTCCCAGGGCCCCCCCTCCTCAGTGCTGGCTAAACAGGGGATAATCACATCATTATTTTAGAGCGCTGGACCAGCCCTGACTGCCAGCCCCTGCCTCTCGCTGCCAAACACTCCCTTCCCCCTTTTGCCAGGGATAACACCATGTCCTATGCATGCTTATTCCCATTGCTAGAAACCCATTTTCTTAGACATGGTGCATCTGTCAAAAAAAAATGAAATAAACTAAATAATGTCATGGGTTAAAAGGGATTAGGTGGATGGACTCATCTCATTACTCACACAAACCCATCAGCAGGAGCTGGAACCTGAATATGCAAACAGCACACAGCCCTAAATATCCTAATGTATTTTAGAGTGGTCATTTCTAATTAGTACTTGAATCCAACACCCTACTTAGCCTAATTAGAGACATAACAAAAAGCTGTTTGAGCTCACATGCATATTGAATATGCAGATCTCTAGCATCTAGTGCTGCCCTTCTCCAAAGAGCAACAGCAAGGAAAGCCTCTCAGCATCCAGCACGGATGAAAACTGGCCCCAGCATGGACATAAACTGGTCCCATGAAGCCAATGTGTTGAAAATCTGCACCATTAACTCCATTAAGATGCTTTAAATGTAAATCTGAAAGGTTTTGATGAGAGTTGTGTTACTGAGGGAAAAGAAGGCAAACCCACAGTTTAGGAGATACTGTATTAATTTTTTGCATATCTAATCCAGAAGATCTTACAGTCTAATTTAAGTCAGGAAACGGAAGGTAGATGAGGAGGAGGAATGGTGGGGAGAGTCACAGAATCATAGAAAGGTTTGGGCTGGAAGGGACCTTTAAAGGTTATCTAGTCCGTCTCCCCTGCCATGGACAGGGACATCTTCAACTGGATCAGGTTGCTCAGAGCCCTGTCCAACCTGGCATTGAATGTTTCCAGGGATGGGGCATCTACCACCTCTCTGGGCAACCTGTGCCAGTGTCTCACCACCCTCAGCGTAAAAAATGTATTCCTTATATCTAGTCTGAATCTACCCTCTTTTAGTTTAAAACCATTACCCCTCGTCCTATCGCAACAGGCCCTGCTAAAAAGTCTGTCCCCATCTTTCTTATAAGCCCCCTTTAAGTACTGAAAGGAATCCAGCCGCACAGGTAGCTATCTCAGAGCTGGTGACATGAGGGTTAAAAGCACCATGTGGCTCTGCAGATCTGCCAGGCAAGACAAAAATATGCGTCATTTCTAAACCTTGCTTTTTTTTTTAAGACGAAGCAGGCACACCCCCGCACATCCATGAGGCATGGAGCAAATGCCAAAAAACCTCTCTGCTTCGTTTGTACACGCCTCATTTTCAGAAATGGATTTAGGCAGGCGCTGGGAGGATTTCATTGTGAATGAAGAGAAGGGGTGCTATCGGCTCCATGGAAACCCGGCCAGTGGCAGGGATTGGCCGGGCCGTATCCAGGCTCGGCAGCAGCAATACTGCCGAAAGTACAAGTACTGTTAATATTTAACACGGCGCAGGGACGTGGTAAAACCTAGCAACCCCACGGCAGCGGTTATGCAATTCTCCATTAATAGCTCAAAGGGATTCAGCATCGTCTTAACATCCCTCCCCCCCCTTAGTTCTATATATGAGGGTTTTTTTCTTCGCTGTTGCTAAACCTTAAAGTGAGAGGAAACAAAGAAATTGCTATTACATAATGTAGACTTACAGCCAAGTCGTACTCCCGCTGTTTTGGAAACATTCTGGGGGCCAAGTCGAAAGCTAAGGAGAGCCATGTGATAGGATCCCTTTTTTTTTTTCTTCTCCTTTCTTCCATTTTCTAACTTCCCAGTTAAATACGTTCATTTGCTCCAAGATCTGTTGGACCTCATCTATTACTGAGCTGTTAAGTAAGCAAGATCTTTGGCAGTGATAATTATAACACAGGGGTCTAGACAAGGTAGGATTTTGCATTGTCATGATTGCTCAATTTCTTAAAGGAAAAATGAGGTTCGTTGAGGGTGGGGGTTTGGTTCAGGCATCACAAGGGCTTTGCAGGCTCTACATCACCTCCAGGTAAGGGTGATCCACCTCAATCTGTTTGCAGTGATGTGGGGGACCACCAGCCGTGGACTTGCTTGTGGAGGTGCTCAGCTCTGGCATGGAGCTGGCTGCAGGGGGAATACGGGCATCCCCAAGCCCTGGCAGCATCTTTGGCAGCCTCGAAGGCCCGGGGTGGCCGGGCTGCCATCAGGCTTTGTACGGAGGCCAACAACTGCTGCACCACAGGAGTGCTCTTGCTCTGCTTTTTATTCTCACGTCTGATAGCGCAGCGCAGCAGAGGCTGGGTGATTACGACTTGCGTCACGGTATTTCTCAGGAGACATCTACTGCATTTAGGTTTGTTTTTGTTTTAATGTTCCTAAACACAGTTCTGAGCATCTTACCCAAGCAGAGGATGACCCAAAGAGGTAGGGCACCCCAAAGCTGCTCAGGATCTAGCCAAAACTTATCTGCTAAAATAGTATTTCTGTAGTCAGCGGGCTGTCCCACGTGAAAATGGGGGAAATGGAGGGCCTGGTGCACCTTATCAGAGAGACTCTGCCTTCCACAGGACAGGTCTGAAGCTCTGGTTTAAAGCTGTGGTTTGGGCCAGTGCTAGGGAACCCCGGTTACTGGGTTTTAGCCAAACATCAGATAGGGTGCTGCAGTGGCACCTGGAGGACTGCAGTCATTCACTATAAACTGCTCGGTGTATAATAACACCTAAAGTTCCCCAAAATAATTTAAAATACTGCCAAAACCCAATCCTCAACTCCCAAGGAGTACAACTGCACTTTTCTTGCTGCTTTGTGTTTTTCCTATATGGAAGAGGGGCCTTCCCTTAGCCCCTGAGCCAAAATTCTTGGAAAGGTCTTGAAACAAGATAATATATATTGTCTAGATCCTTTTTCTCTTTTCTGTGTTAGCTAGCTAACCACCCTAGGAAAACAAGCCATAAATCAATTGAAAGCCTAATCTACAGTTTGCCAATCTGAAAAGCAGACTCTGCCCCAGGAATGCAACCACAGCTCGCTAAAACAATGGGGATAAAGAACAAAAACAATTCCATCTTGCACTTTGTAACTCGGCAGAGCTGCAGAGACATCAGACACGCAGCAATCCCCCATTAGCTTCACCGTCACCTCAAGTCCACAGTCTCCTCCTGAGCAGTAGAGGTGGGGAGGGCTCTGGCTTCCAGGTGCAGATGGGCTGCAGCCTCCAGCTCAGCTGGAGAGAATTAGGGCAGCTCAGACTTCTCCTATAAAGGGACTGAGGGTCCCTAGCAGAAGGTTTTTCCACTTGTCCTCTCTGGTCTTCTAGTCTTCTAGTAGAATTAGGGCCCTTCTAGCTTTTGCTTAAGGAAGCACTACTAGTTTTTGCTTTTAAGGATATTAAGGCACTCTGTATGCTTGTTTTTAGCAAGACAAGAAAGCATGGGGGTTAGATGGGTTTTATTGGGTGAGCCTGACCCACCTCTTGTGTTGAGGTCTGGCTTCAAGCCAGTTGAGTGTTGGTGCCATAGAGCAGCCTGTTATTTTCCTGCATCCTTGGATGAAGAAATGCCCAACGTGGGCATGAAATGGAGGAGGAAGCGCCAGAGGAACAGTGCTCTTCAGGGACACAACGTACTCTTTGCACAAACAGGTAAACTTTTAATGACTATGAGCCTCTAGATCCTCTACAACACTCAAAGCACTTCCACGAGCAATGCAGCAATGAGGAAGAAATGTCATTTTCAAATGTAACTGTGTCCTCAGTAAGGTTAACGTATCAAATTGGGAGTAGTCTTCAGAACAAAAACCTACCTCAAAAGACCAGAAATAAGGAAAGAAACCCAACGAGGTTGCAAACTCAATCTGAATTTAAGGCAGTATAGAAAAGCAGCAGGAGACTCGTTAACAGTTTGCAGTCCCTGATGGGTGACTAAGAAAGAAAGTTTGCTGCAAAGAAATGCTAGTATTGTTTCAGGACCTCTGATTTTTTAATCAGGGATCTCAGGCCCTCATAAATCAAGATCAGAGCAGTGCAAGCTGTGGGATACCTGTTCCCAGATCAGGCCAGCTGGAAATGAAGCCAAAGCCCACAAGTTCCCCTGAGCAGGGGCTGCGGGGCCTGTCTGGAGGAAGCGGTTATGGCCGATGCTGCAGGCTGCCCCGCGGAGTCCTTTCGTTATTTAGGCAGAAGAAAGAAACATCCCCTTCTCCCCTCGCTTGCACTAAAACTAACCCTCAGTCAGCCAGAGAAGTGGCCTGTATTTTTAATACCTTTTTGGCACTTCATTACTGGGGGCCTCAAGCAAGCTATGTCATCGGTGATGACATGATGAAGAGAAGGAGTTGCAGGGCAGTGCCAGTGAAGGGGAGATTAAGCTATTTAGCACACGGGCAGGAGATGTGTGTTTGGGTTGAGGCAGGGATTTTGTTAATTAAAAACCGGAGAAAATTGCCTTGCCTCTAATGGAATAAGTGCCAAGGCAACTTTATCTGGCCCGCAGACTCCCCCCGCTACCGCCCTAAGCAAAGCAGAGGGGGACGAGAGGGCAGAGTCTGGTTCCTACGTAAAGGTTGTACGGCCAGATCTGCTCGAGAGCTGCAAAGCAACCAAACCCTGAAATCCAGCCAATTTTGTGTCGTTTCTGTAGTGCTGTCCAAATGCGCTATTGTTATTTTGGCTTCACCCATTTCTTTTCCCCCTTTCTGGCCTAATTTCTATGGCTTCTTGATTTCTGGTTAATGGAAAGGGTTAAATTGTTTATTATATGGGAGCTTGCTTTGCAGAAAAAAGCTTGGACTTTTGTGTTGTGTGTTGTTTTGTGACTGGCAAAGTAATCGTGATTTCTGCTACTGTGGTTAATATTTGGAAATAATCTTTAACTGTTTGTGCAAATGGAGCTTGCCCTGTCCTTTCTTGTGAACTCCTGAAGTCTGTGTAACTAAACCCTCGTGGCTGGCCCGTGACTCGTCACCTGCAACTCGGGCTTTTTGCTCTGCTTTTATGGTGGGGTGATGGAAAGTTTTTACATGGCAGGTAAGGTTGGAGATAAAGTGTAAGAAATGCTGTGCTGCTGGTATGAAATTATTTCTCATTCCTTAGTCTGTGGGGACTTGCAGACCTTTTCAAGAATAAGGGAGGAGCAGTCTTAACTCACGAACACAGGAATGAGATTTCTGTTCCCATCTAGGAGCAAAATGCCCTGACCACACTGGAATGTGGAAATGCAAGCTCTGTTGTGCTTGTTATTCCCCATGGAAGTGGTGATGCCAACTGTGAGCAAACCGTAGTGACAAGACATCTTTTTTCCCCCCATGCATTCATTGTCATTGTCTTTGGAGACACGTCAGTGCTCTGCATAGAGACCAGGGATCTCGTCTTGGTTTAGATAATGCAGTATGCTATAGCATAGCATTGCATTGTCTTGCTGAGGTGCAGGGAAGACCCCTTTCTGCTCGGTAGGATATGAAGACTAGACGAAAAATTCCTACATACTCAGCTAAAGGACTTGGAAAACAACTCTTGCTTTTAGCATGCTTTGAGAGGTAACATTCCCATTTCATATCATCCTATACCGCGCTTTCCGGCTGAAAGGGTGCCATTCTTAAAAATAGGCAAAAAAGCTCTTTTTAGGCCCTTCCAAGAGTGGTCTTGAAAGATACAGAAAGCTGCAAGATGGAAAGGGAGAGTTGGAGGTCAGTGAAAACTTTCCATAGCAGAGATGGTGCAGGCCAGCACTGACAGAGACTGAAAGTTCTCTCCATGTTTGGAAGCAGAACAGGACCACCATATTCCCTGTCTCTCCTCAAGCTGTCAGCTAGCCTGATCATTATTTAGACTTCCATATTTATTGTTGCATCTGATGGTAACGAAGCCTTCGAAGCCAGTGTGTGGTTAGCTCTGGATGTTGCTTTGAAATCTGATGTTGTGGTAGAGAAAATCAGAAATCAGTGGTAGGGTTGGCACAGAGGCTGATTGCAGCCCTGCTTAGGAAAGAGTGGAGCTAGAAAATCCACCTCTTCCATAGATGACTGTAAAGACATCACACTGGATCACCGCAAAAGCCCATTTATATCCTGTCTTTATTCAATGGCCAGTGTTGAGTGGCTTGGGAAGACAAAAGGACAAGACAAAAGTGGTCAGACAGTGTCTTCCCAGCTGCCAGTAATCCGCAACATTTGATTTTAATCATCCTTAGTGGACATTTTTTTCCAAGAATTCTATCACTTTTTGAACTCATTTATATTTCTGGTATCCATAACATCTTGTGGCAATCATGGATGGTTTATGAAGCATTAATGCACATGAATAGAGAGATAGGCCGATTATGTTTTGGTAACATTGAGCAAGTTCTTGCAAATACTTTTCCACCTTAACAGGAGAGCAGACATCACATGGTACCTGGCTGGACTCCAAAGCAAATAAATGATGCTGATGTTCAGAAAGGAAACGCTGTTGTCCTTAAATAGTCAAGCATTGTTCTCAGACTTCCTGCAATAATCTCTGCCTTTTTACCCAAAAAGATTCCTGACTGTGTGGGTCCTGAGACTTCTCTGATGTCTGCCTGCTGCATATTTGTAGCATTTGTGATTTTTATCCTTTTTGCTTCTTTGAACAATCCCGTGCCTAATACGCAGCATGTAGCATTTGGGGGCAATGGAGGATATGAAGTGGATATTCTGTGCAACGGCCTGGATAAAATATCCATAAGGTGATAACTGTCTATAAAGCTTGTGGTCACCAGTTTGGTTAGTGCCAGGGAGACGCATGAACTAGAGAGAAGCTACTGCAGTGATGCGGCTCACAGGCAATGTACGGTGATGGCAACAGTGACTGATGGGATGATGAGAGCAACTGGGGACTTTGCTGTTCAGTCAGCGGTGCCGGAGCGTGCACAGCAGCTCACAAAGGCAGCGGCAATTTTGGGGGAAATTATGCGGTGGGGGGAGGATGGGGCCAGAAGCTCTCGTGCCTGATGGAAAGGTATTGCCAGCAAAGTGGGAGGCTGAGCTATGGCAGGAGACATCATCATGGGAGATGATGATCTGGGACCCAGCCAGAGTGAGCATCCAGCACCACAGCAGCAGCTGTGCGCCAAAGGCATCACTTGTTCTCTAGAGCTGGGTGTGAGAGAGGAGAGAAAACCTTTAGCCCCAAGGACACGAGTCCTTGTGGGAGCGGGGCAGCTTGTCTATTACTCCAAGGTCTGATTGCAAATAAACCATGGATAAACACAGTTCAGGAGCCTGCAGACACAAAGTAAAACAAGTGGGAATCTTGTGTTCCACCCTTTCATCTATATTTTTCTCCTGGGAATTTTTTTTCTCCTCCTCTAATTATCCTCTTCCCATCTAGTGCTCAGTCTTCTGCAAATTAGTGACTGGCATAAAAAGGGGATGTGACAGACACTCCAATCAACCTTTGCTGGTGATTCAACTTTAAAAGGCTCCTTCACTTGTTAACAGGGCTGTGATGGGATGGTAGGCATGGAGATCCTCTCCCCAGCACCTGCCCAACTTAGGCATTAAACCCAATTGATGCTGCTGCTGCGAGCATCCCAGGACCACAGTGTCTTTTTGTGGGATCTGATCCCTTGAAAAAGAGGGGTTGATCATTTCATCTTTGCTGAGGAGTATTGGCCCAGGCCAGCTGTGCTGCGAGATGTCAGCGGCTTCACTGGGCTCTTCTCCCCTGGTCTTTGAAGAACATAGTGGGACACCCTCATGTGGAGTCCAACGACATGGTCCTGTGCACCTGCAGTGGCAGATAAAGATGGTTGTGTGTCACTAATAAATGGAAGCATCTGCCACCAAAATATATTACAGGATTTGGAGGCTAATTTGACATCTTTGCTGATGGGTTGTCCAATCCGCATATCTTATGTAAGTTATGCTTACAAATACGCCATGACCCACGAACACTTCAGTAATGGGTTTGAGCCAGGAATGAGTTGCGTTTCACTGAAGTAATTATTTATTCACTTAATAGGGACTGATGGTTTTGCTCAGCTGGGAGCTGTGTATAATTAAAACCATGGTCCCTGCCCCAAGAGGTTTCCAGTCTGAAAGATGAAGCAAAGGCTGTGCCAGAAGAAGTTGCAGGAATCCCATGTGCCCATATCGGATGTTCAGAAAATTACATTTTTTTTAAAAAACTGTGAGCTCTTTGTATACAACAGGAGACACAGACCATTTGGGGCTAGTGTGTATTTAACACAGATTTTTGTTTGTATGGCTGCAACGCTGAATAGGAGGTGGCTGCTGCAGGTCAGAGGTCTTCCCAAAAGCTGTGAGAGAAACTCAAACTTGCAAACAAAATACACCTAACCCTGAAACTATGCTTGGTGTAACCTGAGGACAGACATTGCCCAAAGCAGAGCTGCCCCCCTTAAACCCAGCCTAGGTAAGTGTGGGAGCTGGTGCCCATTCCCTGTGCAGGCACCATGCCCCAGGCAGAGCAGCCTTGATCAAAGAGACCTGGTCTAGAGCAGTACCCGACATACAGCTGTTTTGCAGCTGCAAGGAGCATTGCCTCTCCCCAGACCTGAAGAAGGGCTTGTGTGTCTGAAAGCTTGGCTGTTTTTTTTTTTTACTAATTATATAATTTGGCTTAATAAAAGGTATTACCTCTCCATACAAATCTTCTGTCTCTTTGAATAGGTTGGCACATTTCCTAATAGAACCAGAAACTGCTTCTTAAACAGAAGTTTGACCATTATTGTTATTAAAATAGAAAAGGAAATGGAGGCTCGTTCACAACAAAGTGATATTTATTGCTCAGTTTAATTGCTTAATGTAAAGCGCATGACTGGTGATTTGAAGGGGCTGATTTGCAGTTCGGTCACCCTTTGAAACAAAGCCATGCGTTGTGAAATTGCATGTTGAAACTCAAGGATTGAAATGGCTCGGGCAGATGGGAGAGGAATAGGAGTCGTTAACAAAGCCTGAAGCGAGCCTGGGTAATTCTGCTGGAAAAATTCATCCTGGAAACACACAGTGTTGAGACCACCACCTTGTCCGGACCTGCACCCTTGAGCAGGATGGGAGATGCTGGTGTAGGATGCTTGGACCTTTCCCACCCAGGCAAAATTTGCAGGTGGAGGATGTGGCTGTGGAGGGGACCAGCCAGGCGATGGCATGTTTTGCACAGGTGATGGCATGTTTTGCACGGGCACGGGCAGGCGCTGCTTTGCCTGGGGCAGAGACTAGTCCCGCTGCCTGCCCCCAGCGCTGCGGGAGCTCTGCTCGGGGGAACGGGGCAGGTAGCAAAGGTGAGCAAGGGGATGCAAACACAAGTGATGCCAGCCCCAAATGTCTGAGCTTTCCACAGGTATGATCAGGGGGTAGATGAAAATCTTCCTGCTAAATCCGACTCCTGTGCCATAAGCATCGCAAAGTCCCAGCCCCGACCACGGCCGTGCTTGCCTGCAGAGTCTCAGCTAAGCTGTGTTGCCGGTGCCACACTCCTGTCCTTGTTTTAATGGAGAATAAGTGTGGTGCAAGGTGTTCTATTCAACCCGAAGGCAATCATTTATGTTGGAAAAAGGCCCTTAAGATCATTGAGTCCAACCCTTAACCCAGCACTGCCAAGGCCACCATGAAACCATGTCCGCTAAACCACATCCACCTGGCTTTTAAATCCCCCCAGGGATGGGGACTCAGCCCCTGCCCTGGGCAGCCTGGGCCAGGGCCTGACAGCCCTTTCCGTGAAGAAATTTTCTAATACCTAATCTAATCTTCCCCCAGCACAACTTGAGGCCGTTTCCCTTTGTCCCATCGCTTGTGACTCAGGAGAAGAGACCGACCCCCCCCCCCCCCAGCTCCAGCCTCCTTTCAGGCAGTTGCAGAGAGCGATGAGGGCTCCCCTCAGCCTCCTCTTCTCCAGGCTGAGCCCCCCCAGCTCCCCCAGCCGCTCCTCCCCAGCCTTGGGCTCCAGCCCCTGCCCCAGCCTCGCTGCCCTGCTCTGGCCACGCTCCAGCCCCTCCATGGCCGCCTTGGGGTGAGGGGCCCAACGCTGAACACAGGATTCGAGGGGCAGCCTCACCAGTGCCAAAAGGTTTAATTCATCACCCCAGCCCCATTGCCTTCCAGAGGGCTGCCGCCCGCCCGCAAGGTCCATGGGGTACCACCCTCCCTCCTGGCACCCCCCACCAGGAAGACCCCACAGCCACCTCCTTGGCTGGGGCTTGGCCATTTTATAGCTCAGGCTTTGGGAAACACATACATGTTTTAGGGCCTTAACGCAAATAGGGGATAGTGCAAACAAGTATTTTCTGCCCAGCCCCTCCCCGGCGAGTTGCTGAACTCGACATTTCCCACGAGTGATTCAGCGTCATCGGGGGGAGTGGGAGCTGCCCCACTCTGAGGTCTGTCAACATGCAATAAATCCAGTGTGACGGCAATGAAATAATTTTTTGGCATGCTTCGGAAGCTGCTTTTATCAGTGGCAATACTGATGGCATGACTTCAGGGGGTGCTGAGGTTTGACTCCTGGGTGCAGCAGCTCCTGGGCCGGGAGAGGGGGAATTCTTTACCCACCCCAGAAGCTGGAGGGGCACCCTGGGCCCACATCAACAACCAGCAAAGACTCCCCACAAATGTGAACCCCATCCTTCAAACAAAAACCAGTCCAAAGTCCTTTTCCTATGAATGAGAGTGAGCATTTTCCCCAAGGACACCCCGAATATCACCCATCCTGCCAAGCTGAGGGCTCTCGGCACAGCTCCTCTGCAGCCAGGCGGATGGGACCCGAGGGCTTTCCGACAGCGGCGTGGTCTGCCTTAAGTGGCGTCTTGTTTTTCATAATGTAAACGTGAGGCTCTGAGCTATTCCCATAGCGCTCTTAGTAATCAGCCCTGGTATGCTGAAAGGCATATTTGTCATGTCTCAGCCGGTCTCTCGGAGAAACAGTCACAGGTCAGGTTAGTTACCTAATTTATATGTCAGGGGCTGCAGGAATGAATCAACAGCATTTTTCGTATTTTTCCAGACAGTAGCTTGATATTCCCGGCATGTTGAACCCTAGGAGTTCCCTTGCTTTTGTGATTATTTGCAATCCCTCCTTATTTGGCTGATATTACAGCAATTCAAGCAGAAAAAAGTGCTACCAGCACAGAGAGCCAATGACTCCCTTGTAGATGACTCTCTTCAAAGTGGCTTGCTTGCGTGCAGCCCGCTGGTGCAAGAACATCTACGCACACCTTGATGCGAGCTGACCTCCCCAGCGGCAGGTCCCAGGCACCAGTTTGGGGGATTGTCCCAAAGGCCAGGCAGCAGTATCATGTCCCCATGCAGAGGGAGACGGGACGGTTGGGTAGTCCCTCTCCCCAACCCGTTATGGAGTGGGCATTGCTGAGGGGGCAGAGAGAGTTGCGTGTGCCTGACTATACGAGCAAACTCTGCTGTTGCGCACACAAATATGGGCACACGCCATGGTGCGATTCCTTCCGAGCAAATGCAATTTGTGTGTAGGCAAAAGGTGAGGAAATTTTACCCATGGAAAACATAACTTGCCAGACCTGGACTACCCCGACCATCCTCATCCCATTAGAGCTCCCAGGGGATGGCTGAAATGCAAGCGGAGAGCTGGGGCGTGCCACCTCCAGCGCCAGCCATCCCCAGTGCCCAGCGCTGCCGCATGGATATTCCCGCTGGGACCGAACACGATCCCATCCGAGAGATTTCCGGCAGATCTTTTCCAGCGTGTGAACCTGTGTTTGTTTATTTCTGTCCTGCCATATGTGTTTGGGAAGATGGATAGGAAACCATTCTGGATGGAAGCAATGCCTGAAACAAAAAGCAATAGGCTGTGCAATTCCCTAAACTCTGCGGGATCCGTTTATAGCCACCATGATGCTGGGCAGAGCAGGTGCCGGCGGAGCCCTGGCTGCAGCGTGCAAAGCAGAGAGCAAACGCCTCGATGCTCTCAAGGCTTCACCCAGGTTTTCCCCAGGGACTCGCGGCTCAGGGCCGTGAGGGCGACCGCGGGTTTAGCTCACATCTCTGCAAGGGCGTCTCTGCATTCGGGGTGGTGCACGGAGAGGGTTTGACTGCGGGTGCAAGGAGGGGAGCGGGAGCAGGGCAGGGCCGCGGCTGCCTCCGAGCGCAGACCACTGCGGCCCTCCAACAGGAAGCACAAAGCAGAGGCGAAGTGGAAGATGTTTTACAAAGCACCCGTTTACGCCAGGCTAGTGGGGGGATAAAACATGCGGCAAGGAGCCGGCTGTGCTCCCGTGGGCCGTGGGAAACACGATTGGGTGGGGAGGAAAGAAATAAATCCCAAGAGGCGCAGCTTGCCGTTATGGGGAAATGCAAAGGAGCAAATTATTAGCTTGGGTTTTTTTGCAAGATGAAAGATGGGCCATTAGCTGCCTCTGGAAAATACTTTCCAAACCCTTTTGTGCAGCAGTTTCTCTGCAGAAGGGCTCTCCCAGCACCCCGGGCATCCCGGGCGGCGGCAGGGGAACGCCCTGCGGCCGGGGCTGGAGAGGTTTGAACTTGAACTCGTTTATTTAGATTTGACTTTTCTCTTGCTGGAGTCCTTGGACTTAGCCCAAACCTCAAAAGTAAGTAGTAGTAGCCAAATATTTTTGAGGTTGGTAATGAGATACCAAAGCCTGACTTAAAAAAGAGCCCTGTCCCAAATACGCCTGCAGCGTGCGGGGCTGATGCTGCATGGGCGCAAGCAGAGCTGGGCGCGGGGGTCCTGGTGCTGCCGGCCGCCGTGTGCTCAGCATCCTCCTCCCGTATCTCTTGAGCATGGCTGGGTATGGCCACACCGCCATAGGTGAGCCAAGCGCTCCCTCTTTTCACTCTAAAACAAATATTTGAAAATTTCTGCCGTCGTACACCCTCCGCTCAGGGTTAATTGCGAGAGATCATGTCTCTTCCCACCCTAAATTCCTACTTGGCTGCTGAAGTCTCCCACTTTCCAACAGCCTAAAAACATGGTATGACCTGCACAGCCTCTTCCAGGCTGCAGCAGTGCACGAACCTGCTCCGGTGCTTGCTTGTGGGCTGCATGCACCGTCCACAGCACTGGCAGGGGCTGGCAGGACCAAGCAGACCCTGCTCGGGCAGAGAAACGTAACCTAAGCCACCCGATTCGCTTTGCTCTCTGATCAGGATCTGGCCCTACATCGCTTTCTCTCCATAATGATACTGGTTTTGTGCCAGGTTTCCTTGCTGGCTTATTTTTTGCATTGTATTTTAATGAAACGGGGCAACCCTGTGAAAGTAAGGATAAATGTTTTGAGATCTGCAGGTTCTGGTGCAAAGCAGTGTTATAAAAATCTGCGGCCTCCCTGGGAAAATAGCCGATGATATATTTTATGTGCCTCTCAGCAAGGGAAAGGGTTAATTGCTTTGGTTTCCCCCTGATATTTATGGCTAATGCCAATCGGATCTGGAACGATAAGGATAGAATATGATTGAAACCTCTGGCTCTTCAAAAAAAAGCATATGTTTCAATTAAATGGAGAACTAGCTGGTTAATCAGCACAAGGACTAATGGTCTGATTAGCAGGAAATGCCTGGTGAAAAATAGACCGTCTCATCGGCTGGGCTGGAGAGAGAGCCGCGGACTGGGGACACAGCCCTGGGCTGGGGGAGCTGTGGGTGCTTTGCAAAGGGCACCCAGGCTCCAACCGAGGACCCCCAGGGAGGAGACGCATCCTTGAGCCCAAGACGTGCCCGATGGGCACGTCTTGGGCTCAAGGATGCGTCTCCTCCCTCGGGGTCCTCGAATGAAGTTGGCCCCCCGCAATGTGTCCCTGCCCAGGGCCCAGCTGTGGAAACCCTCTTCAGAGAGCATCACAGGGGAGCAGGGGATGCCAGGGGGACAAATGAAACTTCTCAGCCCAATCACCTTTGAGAAGGAGAGTACAAGGATGGGGGAAGAGAGGATGGCAAAATCAATTTGAAACTTATTGTGGCAAAGGGAAAAAAAAAAACCTAACCCACCACCCAAGAAATAAATTTTTAAAATTATAAAAATCAATGGAGAAATGTCATTCTGGCTGCCCCTTCCCCCACTGTGCAAAGCACAGGCTTCCTTCTGATTAAAGCTCAGCCTGGAGCAGTTTCGGTGGCAGGAGGCCAGAAAAAAGCTTAAGGTGCTCTCTGCAGTTTAAGGTGGAGCTGTTTACATTGCCTTCCCCAGCAGCACCGGGTTTGGCCGCGCAGCAGCATCCTCTTGTTTACACCCGTTGCACCCTGGCCGTGCCAGGGCACTGGTTTACACCACCCGACCAGCAAAGTCAGGCGCTCGGTTTGCAGGCGCTCGGGGGCAGATGAGCCTTGGCAGGGTTTTGTTTTGCTTGCAGCCGCCTCTGACAGGTTTTTCACTAAAAAAAAGAAATTAAACGCGAGGTGAAAGGGTGCGGGAATAAGTCCTGCCCCATTGCTGGGGAGACGAGGTTGGGCTGCTCCCGCTGAGCAATGCCCACACGTAGGGGTTTGCTCGCAGCTCTGCAATTTGGGACCAAATCCTGCAGGAGCTTTGTCCGTGGTGGCGTCCAGCATCCCCACTTTCCCCAAGGGTTGGCAAACACCCAGCGCGGTCCTGCTGCTTCCCGGAGATGCGATCGGTGCCATGGCACAAACAGCCCAAGAAACACCTGGAGGAGAGGCATTCGTGGCCCATGAAAAGGCACGAGGCCATGCCTGCATCGGGATGGGACAAGGAGCAGGAAAGGGGTGCTGCCAGGCAGGTCCTGACCCGGAAAGTGGGCACAACCCCATCATGAAGGGTTTGCTCCAGAAACCAGGACCAACACAGGCAACGCACACAGAGACCTGTCCCAACCCCTGGCGTTGAAGTTACAACATCTGCTCGATGCCCTTTCTCTACATAAGAAGATGCCTTGGCGTAAGATGACGGGTCTGATGCCCACCAGAAATGCTTTATCCCAGCCAACAGCCCATCCTTGCCCAGTGAGGGAGGCAGCACTGGAGAGTCCCAGCCCAAAACCAGACGGGCCCCTCTCCAAAGATAAGTCAGCTTCAATTTTGGGGGAAGGCTCAGCCGGGGCTGCCTGGCATCACAGCTGCCCCCCTAACCAGACCCTGCACCCTGCAAGAAAAGCATCTCCAATTTGCTCATATCTCATTATACAAATCTCCCCCCCAGCCACCCTGGTACGGGTGTTTGTAGTTCACAAACATTTACTGACATCTATTTGTGCTCCTATAACTCAGGGCCGGCGCGGTGTAGTAGTGTTTCACAGTCTTTTAGCTCATAAAGTAGAAAAGGCAGTTTGGGTGTTTCTTCTCAAAACAAACACCGACATGCACAGCACGTGTATAATGGGTATAGCAGTAAGGCTGACAAGGCGCTGCCTTCCCGAGGAGCAGCTTTTTGTTAGGATCTTTACTGTGCATTTGGTATTATGGAGCAATAACGCTGGTAATGCCTATTCACATCTCATCGTCCGTAATCGCTTGGAGGAGAGAGCGGCAGCCGCAGCCGGAGCTGGGGCCTGCTGGAGTCAGCGTTCGCAGGGATTTCAGCTGGCCTCGGAGCAGCCAAGCCCCTGGGACAGCCTCTGCGGAGGGGAGCCATGCCGGGGTGCGGGGCACTGCTCGTGGTCTGGTAGGGAGCAGCAGCGCAGCGAGGTTAAGAAATAACATACACGGGCGACACAAACACCAGCCAGATTTAAAAAAGGGCCGGTCCCAGCACTGAGCCCTCCAAAATACACACAGAAACCCATTTTTTCAAACCTTCAGTGCCACCCACCCCAGTTCAATATGTTGCTCAGCATGTTGGCAGAGTGGCCGTATCTCCCATTTGAATCTAAATACATGAGATTTCAGATCTAACCAGGTTATAAGATGGCACATGCTGGTTTTAAATTGTGCATACTGTAGAGTAAGTCTTACATAGGTTTTCCTGGGGGTTTTGTTTAAAAGTGCTGCAGGGAGCTAGGTGAAAACCACTGAGCAGCTCTCAAAAAGCCCCAGATCCATCTGCATGGAGCCATCATTGAGACTGGAGAGCTGCCAAGCACAGAATCTATAAATCATGAATCAAGCCCCCCATTCCCATCCCTAAATCACAATTGTTTTAAAAAGAAATAAAACATATTGATTCTTTTAATTTGCCTTTTGGAGTCTGTGCCTTTAGGCACATTTTCCAGCTTTTCTAAAACACGAGGACTAGAAACTTCCTTTCATTTCTCAGTGAAAGCTGAGAGTCTCACTTAATTACTTGCATCCAAGAACCACAGCTTTATGAAAAATTCAAAATATCAGAAGATTGGTAATCAAATCACAGGGGCTGGCAATGCTGAGGCTCCAGTTAGATGCAGGATATTCCTTTTATAAGCGTCCAAGAAAAGAGTATGCACAACTGGGATGCTGGTCTGCTACAAGAGTAACAAATATAATGAATTTTGGTGAACTGACGTGGAAAAAGACCTAAAGTCTATGCTCCTTGGTCAGGGTGTTCATGTCGCCGCTCGGCTCCCGCTGCCTTTTGGATAGGCAGTCACCACGTCAGTGGTAACACGCACAGGGTTTAACTGGGAAGGGGGCAAAGGTGGCTGGCGCGTGTGCAAGGGTTTTGGCAAGAGCAGCGCAAAGCACCTGGCAAGTGCGAGCGGGAAGCGGGGAGGTGCCAAGGGGAGCTTCGGGTTTAGTAAAGAAATGGCGAGGCTCAGCCAGCCCATCAGAGAAGCAGCCCAGTGAAATTATGTGATATTTGAGACCTTTTTGTGTTCAGGTCCCGACTTGCACCCCTATCAAAGTAGCTTTGTTGGCCTGGGCTGGTCTCCAGGCATTGGGTTTAACGTCACAGCCCTGACCACGAGAGGCACCTCAGGATGCGGCGTCCTGCCATGCCTTGGGGTTTCTCCTTGGGGTTTCAGTACCCTCCACAGCAGCGCGGTTTCTTCTGGGTTTGCTGGAGTGGCCATGTCCTCCCAGCTAGGCTTGGTGTCCTGACACCACAAGGAGCACCATCCACCTCAGTGGCCCCAGGAGGGGGGACATTGGAGGGACAAGCCACCATGGGCAGTGTCCTCTGCCACTGCATCTCCCTGGAGAGATTCCCCACTGCCCCTGGAGGGGAGAAGGACATCCTCACAGGGATTGCACGGGTGAAGCAAAGCATCTTCGTGTCGCCCAAACCCAAAGGGACTGCAGGGGCTGAATCCTCCTCACCTCCTCCCTGTGCCCAAGCATCCACGGCCATGGGCCACCACCTGCGCGGGCACCACGAGGGCTATCTTTGCCTTCACAGGGAGCATCTCTTGTCGCTATTCATGGAAATGATGAGATAATGGCTTGAAATCTTGGTTCCTCTAATATAATTGAAAATGGAGCTAAACTGCAACTCTAAAAAGGAAGTCTAAATTAGGTTGCAGAAGAGAAAAGGATATTTGACAGCAGGAGCAGGCTCTGGAAATGCAGTCATTGTTTCTACTTATGGGTTTTGAAATGTAAATAATTTAACACCCAGCTAAGCAGAGGAAAATCTGCTATTTTTGGTTTATTCTGAACAAAGACAGCTGTGTATTCTAAAACATACAGTTCAGCATTTAAAAAAAAATACAGAAATAATGCTGGCGAGAATGTCTTTAGTTATTTAAGACCCAGCGCCGGGGTCTGGGTGGGCTGTGCTTTGCATTACACTGCTACCTTTGCAGCAACCTCAAGTCTTATCAAGTCATTGCAATAAACCCATAAATAAATGATTTGGATGGGCTAATTCTAGGGATTCATTAAAAATTTCAGCTGAAGGATAAAAGCACAGGGAGAGGTTGCAAAGGCAGCATTTAGGTCTTCAAAGAGACAGTGCCAGGGCTTGCGTGGTCAGGCTGACTCCTGGTTAGGTGTTAGATTCGGAGTCAGAGCGAGACGGATCCTGCCCTTGTTAGCAAGATTCCCATGGCAGCAGCCGCCGGGAGGTACCAGCTGTATTCAATCCAAAGCAGCACGCAGAACCAGATTGCGATTCAAATTCAGGTCCCCATTAAAATAACGAGAGCTATTGCAGACACACGGGCACGTCTCTGGGAGCTGAGGATGAAGCCTCTTCCTTGAGGGACCTTAACCGAGTTATTGTGCTTTTGGTGATTAGCACAGCCAGGCCTGATTTGTTTTTCTGCGCTCTCTGCTCTCTCAAATACACATTTTATTAATAACTGGCTGGGAGAAAGGGTTAAATACCTCCAGGCTGTATAAAACCTCCCGCAAATGTCACTGCCTTCCCAGCTGTGCTCGCTGCCTGCTGATAGACCTGGCAATGGTTTGATGAGATTTTGGTGGGATTCACTCTTGGTTTTTCTGCTGGTTGAAACCCCATCCACCGCAATAACAAGAACAACTGCAGTATTAAGAGTAACTGCTGCTCTTTCTTTAGTGTTGACGGGGTCTGGCCACACAAAACCGGGAATATTGTGCTGAGGCTCCTGAGATGGGATATCTTTGCCGCTCAGGGCATGGGATGTACCGTTGGGTCCCTCCTCCCGGTCCAGCCTCTGCAGACAGGACGCAGGGAAGAAGTTTCCCCTGGCACAAGAGCTGAGTTGCCCACACCGAGGAGGGGCTGCAGCTTTGTGGGCTGATGCGCATCCACCTGCCTGCATTCCCGCAAGGAGGGCAGGTCTCTCTCAGAGCTGCTGCTTGCCCCATCCCCATCCCATCCCATCCCATTCTGTTCCCATCCCTGGCTGGCACTGGTGGTGCAATCCGGGCTCTCCCAGCCACGGCGAAGAGACCGCAACAAGAGCTCACAAGCCTGGCCGGGGAGGCGAACCCCATGCCGGCACCTGCCCTGGCAGCACGGGTGCGTGTCTCAGCCAGCCGGGCACATCTGGGATGAGTCGTACGGCATCTCTTCTGCCATGGATGGAAAGTTAGATAATCTCCTTTAGAAATATATATGTATATCTTGGGTGGCTAGGGTTTCCTACGCAGCACAGAAACTCTCCTTGCTATTGCCAGGCTGCCCGGCTGTAAACACATTACGGAGCTGGAGGGCAAAACACGTTGGTGCTGAGTCTTCTTGGAAAACCTGGGCCTGGGTGTGGGGAGCACCTGGAAATCTTCCTCCCAGCTCTTATGTTAATCTGGCCCCACGGGCCTCGCTGAAGCTCATTGAAATTCAAGGGGAGTCTTCCCATTGAGTTCAGCCAGCTTTGAATAAGGTCGTTTTTCTCTTCAGTGGTTTTTTTGGTGTGTGTTTTTTTTTTTTAAACCTATGCTCACTCTGGGGGAAAATGTATTTAAACACAGAAGTGCTGCGTTTGCAGCCGCGCTGCTATTGTCTCCCCAGCGGCGATGCGGCTCCGTGAAAGGCTTGGTTCCCACAGGGAGGCGGTTAGAGGGGATGGCCGCCACCACAAAAGTGGTCGAGCCCATTTCACCTCGCTCCAAACCCATGCAGACGTTGTGGGTCCAACTGGGCTGTGCTTATTTTGCACGTGAGAGAGAGTCAGTGAAAGAGGTGGGCTGGCATGCCTAGCAAAATATTTTTTCCTTGGTTTGGGGGTTGTTCTGGGCTCCTTTCTTTGTGTGCTTTTTATCTGTGTACCAAAATAGCATGTTAGGTTTTATATAAAATGCCTTATCCAGGGAACTTGAAGCACCTCTTGAAGAAGAGCAGTTATTCCCAGTTTACAGATGGAAATGAGATTTATCCAGGGTTGCATACGGCATCGGTGGCCGAGCTGGGAATGAAGCCCATGTCCCTTAATGCTGCTTGGTTCCCTCCAGGGCCACCATGTCCCCTCGTCACCGGTGCTATTCAGTCAGCATAAATGCTGCTGAACCTCAGACCTCCTTTTATCCCAGACCTTCTCCCCTTCCGCGTGACTCCTGTGGTTGTCGTGACATCACCTTTGGGTTTGGTGACAGGGACCAAAGATTTGGCTGTTCTTAGCCAAGACCGTAGGCGAGGAAGCCATAAAAGGCTCCAGCACCCGAGGCTCAGCAGCCACGCTCCAAAAGGCCTGATTTCTGGGAGAAAAGTCTTGGTTCCCGCAACCTTCCCCTGACTTCCCCGTTTTGCAGTGGAAGGTCTGTGGAGGAGCCACAAAGTAAAAAACCTTCACCACTTCTCCCCAGCCAGCTTTCCCCTCTCAGCAGCTTTAGCAACCTTGCCTGCTTTGCCCTGGGAGCTGTTTAGACTAGACAAGCAAGCTTGAGTGTTTGCTGCTTTTTTTCCCCCCTTCCCTGCTGAATGTCTCTCCATTTCCCATCCCTCCTCGGCAGCAACGCTGCCTTCCCGCCTGCAAACACAAAGGCGAGTGAGTCAGCGTAGGGAACACCAAGTGCTCCAGATATGAAGCAGATGGGATTGAAGAGTCTGGTACAAATTGTCTTTTTTTAATTCATTGAAACTCTCTTAAACCCCCCCAAGACTGCTCTCCATATTCTTCATTAGCAGGGCTGAAAATGAAGCTGCTCCTTTGCAATCCAGGATTTTGTAGTATCAGCCATAGGTGTGACTTTGCCCCACATTATTAATAAAGACGGTGAATATTGCAAGTGGCTTCCTGTGAATATGTGCTTGGATGCTGGAATTAATTCACTGGGGGCATTTCGCTCCTTTCTTTGTGCTCCACCTTTCTTTGAATGTTCACAGAGGGCATCATACCGGAATTAATGTCTGTAGAAATTTACTTTTGTAACAGGATGAAAATCAATAGAAAATTTTGGTTTCTCTTTTCAAGCTGAATCAGATGAGCATTTTGAGCCAAAGTAGCAGAATGTGTCAGGGGTAGAAGAGAAATGGTCAATCAAAATTACCCAAAACCCATGTTTTGACATTTTCCATTGTAGTGAACTGATCAGATTTTGCTAAATCCTGTTTCCTGTGACTATGAATCACGACACGAGTTTTCAGTTTTCAGTTACTTCTGTATTTAATGGATGTGTGTAGGGTCCTACAGGGCCTCTGGGGACATTAGCAACCAGATGCATTTGTCCCCCTTTTCCCTGCAGGATAAACTCCTCTTTTTTCCTGTTTTTGGTGATACCCATTCACAAGACTTGCATAACACACCACGGGCTGGAGGCTCTTTTTGCCTGATGTGAGATTTGCTCGGGGTAGAATTTTAGATTTTGCAGTTACCTTTTTTTGCTAGAGAAATGTATTTTAATGGAAAATTCCTAAACTACTCTTGTGTTGTGATGTTCGCAGGAATACAAATCAGTGTTCAGGGAATGTACTTTTTAAGCGTATACTGGCATTTATTCATTTCAGCCATACTTTGATACCTGAGCCAGGAGATAAATCCCATACCTTGTGATGAAGGATGACTAACCGTCTAGCTCAGAAAAGTAATTCTGAAAAATCAGAATCAATCACAAGGAGCGTAACGAGTTAAAAACATTTCAAATAATGGCCAACTCTGGCAAAGTAACAACCTGCTTGCGGAGACTCCACAAGGAGAAAAAAATCTAAATTCATTGGATAAATTATTTGTTGCAAATTATTTCTTCAGCTCTAATTAGTAATCTTCATTTTACACAGTAGGCCTCTAATGACCTGTTTGACAACTATGATGTCTGATAGACAGTGGGGATTTGCATAAAAATGAGTTTTGTTTTCTCCCATCCCAGCCATAAAATGACAACAGTGAGGATGCTCGGCTTTACCACGCAAAAGGGGAGTAACCAGGCACCCAGGCTCTGGGTGAAAGGAGATAATTCAGCTATACTTTGGGAAATAGAAAGAAACAGGAGGCACTAATTCAAACAAAAAATAATAGCACCCGGCACACAAACAAGCCTAATCAGATACGGTTGCTAAGTGGAGTCATGTGAATAGCAGATGATGGAGCAAAAGCAGAGGATACAGCTCTCAATGAAAACATGGTGACCCAGCTCTAATAGGTCTTGCACTGTTGTTTTCTGTGATTGAATAACCTTTTGCCTTCTTATAGCAAGGGGTTTTAAATGTTGGACCTATTTCAAGTGCGTTATCATCTCCTGTCTGCTGATAATTGACAGGCTTCGGATCTTTCTCTGGTTTGTATATCCTGAATCCAGATAGATTCAAGCAGAAGACGATGCTCTTGCCAGTCACAAGCGGTTCAAATAAGGTTAAAAAAGAGCAAGAGAAAATGAGGGAAAGGCAACAAGCCTGATGTCCCTCCTGCAGCTCTAAGGGTTTCTTTCACTGGGATTTGCAATATTTTTTGGTGATTTCAGCAATGTTATTCCCAGCCCAGTTCAGCACATCTTGTGCTTTGACAGCTCACTGCACCTGGAAATTATTACTTGATGAAAACTGGCAACTTCTCTCATTTTGGAAGGTTTTTTTGGAAACGAGCCTTTGTTCTTACTTGCCTTCTGGACTTCTGCTGGTGTAGAAGGAGGTGAAAGTGGCTGTAAATGTAAGGTGCACGAAGCACTGTAACGCTGCCTGCATGTTGATGGACCAGAGTCTTGGTCTCGCGGTGCAAGCAGAGAAAGGGGTGGGGGGTTGTATCTTGGCAAACAGGCGCTGGGTGCACATACAGAGTCTGTTGTCAGCTGCGCTGCCGTGGGAGCTGTGGCTGTTTATTTGGTGGTAAATAGGAACACGATGGCTTGAATTGCTACAATAAATTAGTGAGCTATTGGGGTAACTGAGATTAGAATCTGACCTCAAAAGGTATTTTAGGTAATCTATTTTTTTTTAATATTTTAGTCAAAATAATATTGTCATCACATCAATTTGTGAAGAAAAAGGCAATTTTTAGTTGCCGGTTGTCCCGTTCACTTGATTTTTCTTTTAATGATTTGGCAAATGATCTCCCAACAAAAAAGATAAAAGACGTAATAAACCACTTTCGGCCACTTCTCTGCGAATTGATCCCGCTCCTTCTTCATGTATTGTTGATCTTCTAATTTAATCACTTGTCCGGAGGGCATACACAATTTTGTAGGAAGTAAAAATGTCACACAAGAAAAAAGGAGGAGAATGAGAGTGGAAATCTCTTCCCTTGCCAGGCCGCGTGTCCTATATGGGAAGAAACACCCAGGGCGAGCGCTGCCCTGGGCTGGGAGGCGGAGGGATGGAGAGGCATCTGTTTTCATCCCGCCACCGTCGGTATCACTGAACTTGGCCGGGGGAAACACAAATCATTTGGGGGCAGACAGACAGGCAGCCAGAAATACATCCACACGGCCAGTATGATTGCATGAGTTTATTTTACCAGAAAACTGACCTAAAAATAGGCTGGGGAGGGCGCAGGGGGGTCCCAGGTGAGCTTTCCCTGCACGCCTTCACAGGGGCAGCGGCAAAAGCAATTTTCCACAGGTGGGAGTCAAGAAGCAAAACCTTTGTAGTGCTGGTTCCAAGGGGCAAGGGCTGGCCGGAGGCGGCCACGGTTTGTAGCATTTAGCTGCTTGGCAACGGCAACCTCTGGCTTTCACGTACCCAAAAACGCAGCAGCTGGAGGATTAGACATGGCTGTGCTTGTGGATGCAGCACTTTAATGATTTATTGAATTCTTTTGTGTGTTGGTTGGGGTTTTTTTTTAGGGTCAGGAGTTGCCATTTCAAAACACTCTGTAAAAAACAGATGTGTAAATCTATTAGCTTTTAAAGCACATTTTTATGAGTCGGAGAAAACCTGCTCAGCCTCCATGGGCTCTCTGACACCAGCCCAAACCCACGGCCCTGATGCTCACCCCACGCAGGTGTTCAGCCCTTCAAAGCTCCCCCCATAAAATTCAGCCGCCTCTGTGGGAGCTCTGCACAAGGGGGGTCACAGCCTGGATCCCCTGGCCACAGCCTGCGTGGAGGGGACACATCACAGCTCCCTGCTCTTTGGTCCCCAGGGACCCTCTGCCCAGGGACCAGAGAAGATCTGCATCTCCGGGAGAGGAGGAGAAAAAGCAATTTCTGCAAGTGCATGAGGAGGGGAGCAGCCGTGGGGTGGCCGAGGAAGGGCTGGAGAGCTGCAAAACACAGCAGCTTGGCACAGACGGTGCAGGAGGAGAAGTGGCCGAGAATGTCCTTTCTAGGGAGTTTCCGTGAACATCTGCGATGTGTAAAGCCAAGCCAGGGATGCATGCCCACAACCCTATGTATAGACCCCATCTAAATCGACTCCTAATCTCCTCCAGGCTTAGCTGGGCTGATCCAGGCTGCAACATCTGACAGCCCTCCTCCTGAGAGCCAGCAGAAACAGGGAGCGTGATGGGAATGTCCACAGACTCTCCAAACCTGGGGCTGCTCTGCGTCCCCTTGTCCCCCACCGGTGTCCTCTGGGCACAGGCTGAAGCAGCGAGCAGGACCGCTGACCAAAATAGCCCTGCGTGCCTCGAAAGTGATGGTAGCCGGGGTCTGAACCTGGCTCCGCGCGGTTCGGGTCACGTCTCTTGTAGTTTAAAATAAGAAACAGGCTGTGACTGCGGGCCAAGTCCTCTCTTGGCATAAATGGCCACAGTCCCACTGAGCAGAGTTCAATCTATTTATACCGGCAAAGAATTTGGCCCATCAGATAGAAGAAATCCTGGACTCCTCTTTGACTCTCTAAGTTTCTGCCCCGTAGAGCCACAGGACTCTGTGTCCATAGCAAAGAAGTCTAAGGGAGCTTTTTCACTAACACTGTTTTGCAGAAATTGCAGATGCAGGGAAAGTCAAACTTTTCATAGGAACACACCCATCCTGATTGAACTTTCTTTGGAAATGGTTTCACAGCAGGCTCGAACCATAAAATTCCGCCCCCAGCAAAATTTGCACCCCGCCGCAGTTCAAACCACGCTGAGCAGCAGGGATGTGAGGCAAGAAACAGGGAGGCAAGAAACCCAAGTTCCAGTTCTCGCTCTGCCTGTGGGACTTTCACCTCCAGGGAAGCGTCTTGGTAAAGGGCGATTTGCTCATCCGGGGTGTTCCTCTCGCTGGGAGGGTGGAGAGGGGATTTGGTTTTGCTTGTTTGTTTTATAAATGCTTTGAAAAGCTTTGGCTTCCTCTCAAAGTCAGGGGAAGAGCTGCAAAAATCTCAAAAAAAGCCCCAAAAACCTTCATTGGTTTTGAAAGCTCTTTCCTGCCCTGTTCCAGAAGGGGTTGTTAATTGTAGAGAATTTCAATTGCAGAAAGTCTGGCTATTGAGTAGAAGAGTCTTTTTGAGTCTAACCAGCTGTGCAGGGCTTTTGTAAGCTGCTCTCGACGTCGCAGAAGCTCAATATAGTTAGCATTGCTCAGAATTTTTATTGCCACTGGTTGTAAATATGTCTATATGCATATTTCATTGTAGAGACCCCTATGAGCATCTAGGAACCAAAACTTCCCTTCCACACCCCAGTCACTGAAATTAGGTTATGTACTGATTGCATAATTACTGTATAACAAGGTTTGCTCAGCCTCTCAGTGCACAATGCCTGTTTTCATAGCATTTTAATATGAGTGACATAATAGGCACCAGCTTGAATAGCCGCATGCCAGCGAGGCATTGCATTCCCCAAACCAGCTTGGGTTTGTAAAATCTGGTCCAGCTGCTCGGCAGACAGAAGGGTGACGAGCCATCGCCTTCCAGCCCGCGCTGGGCCAGGCATCAGCGCACGCACGGGGAAGCACTCCCCTTCCCCAGCCGGAGGTGGGCTGGCTGGCACACGCCGCTATCTGGGCTATTTCTTCAGGCTACCACGAGCCAGTTACATTAATGCTATGTCCTTTGCATGTGTGTTGCCTGCACCAGTGTTTGCAGGTCTGGACCGATAATGCTCCCACTAATATTGCTCCGGCTGCTGCTGCTCTGGTCTTTCCTCTTTGCTCTGAGTGAATGATTTAAAATGGCTCAAATCCTCCACAAGGCTTATTTTTCTAATAAGTTAGGCAGCAAAATTCCTCGTGTATTCAACCCTGGTTTTGTCCTGAGCGGTACGGAACTGGAACAGCCCATAAACAGCAATTTGCTCATCTTTTAAGCTTTATTGTTCAGGCAATGGGTTTTACTTGGATGGTTGAAGACCAACCCTCTCTTTGCACAAAATGTTTTGCTGGCTCCAACAATAACTGCAACCCATTCTTTCTGCTTTGCATTTATTTGCAATTAAAATAAATGGACCAAATGCTACCAAATGAAATGAGCATGACATTTCTGGTTGACTTCCCCACAGTTCCAACAGGTCCTGTTGCCCGGCGGTCGCTGCGTGTCCTCTCCGCCCGTTGCATACTGCTAATGTTTTGACTCTTCTTTCATAAAACACAAGTCCTTCATGGACTCACCAGATCTTGTTCTCAGCCTGTCTCTGGAAGGAGCACGTTGATGGTACATAGTTGTTACGGGGGGTGGTCCCCAGTTCTGCACACACTGGTTTATTCTGGGGGGCTTGTGAAGAAGCAGAGCTGGGATCTGTGATGGTAGAGTTGTCCGTAAGTGTTAGGCTGTTCAAAGAGAACGGCCTGCTCATGGCAAAGCAAAGATTATGGGCCTGGGCTTGCTTAAGGTAATTTTTTTAAGGGTTAGCATAGCTGAAACATGCTATCTGGAAAAAAAAAGTGAAGAATTTTGAGAAATTTTCAGGCTCTTTAGCATCAGATGCATACACTTTGGGGAAAGTAGTTTTCCTGTTCTCAGCCTTTTGTTTTCCTCTATCTCCTCTAACTCGTGGCTCAAAGTCACTCAGATCATCCTCCTTGTTTTGCCACCCCGCAGTGCTGTGACTTGTCCCCCTGGTTTGGCAAGTGCCCGGGGAAGTGCCCAGGAATAGCTGCTGCTCCCAGCGCCGGCCAGGCCGACAGCTGAACGTCAGGGCACGACAAACACAGGGCAATACATATACGCATGTGTCTCCATGCAAAAGAAACTCATCTTCCTCCCTCGCAGCTATTTTGTGTTGGTGATATAATCAGCAGAGAGCTATTTGGAGAAAGGCTTTTTCAGTCTGAAGTGCACTAAGGCAGGCACTCAGGCTATTAGGAAGCTAGTGCCCTTGTTAAAGTTACTACGCTCCTTTCTCTTAACAGGCTGCCGTTGGCACGGCAATAATGGCCAGTATGGCCACACTCCAGGGCTGGGTTTTTGGCCCCTTCATCATCTCGAATCGCATTTTGCTGCAGAAGTGTCTCTGATGTCAGTGGGACTGCTGGGGGATGTCAGCGGTGCAGCGGAGCTGGAAGTCATTGGCTCCTCTGAGAAGAGGGGACAAGAGAGGGACAGAGGAGCAAGTATCTCCCCATACTTTCTGATGCATTGAGATGCAGCAGCCCATCAGCACGCCGATGGCAGTGCCTGTCTTCCCTATGGCTTTGAGGCACTTGGGGAAGAGGGAGGGCACAGGCCAGGCTCCCTGAGCTTACGGGTGTGTTTTCCAGGCAGTGATGGGGGATGGCCAGTCCTGCTGGCTCTGCAGGTGAGCGGCATGGCCAGAGAGCAGAGACCATCGTGCCCTCAGCCGCCCCTCGCATCCCCACCCTTGCAGGGAGCAGCCCCAGCACCCCGTCCTGCCCAAGCAGCTCTGTCCTTTGCTGGGTCGACATGTTTTTGCATCTGTCTTCCTCACTTTGCTCCTTTGCTTTGGTGTCAGACTCCCCACTCTGTGAAAATTAATTAAACAGACTTTTCAGGTGCAAAATATTCTAAAAAAGAAAAGAACCTTAGTCATAAAAATTGCTAATTGTGGGTAAAGGGAATTAATTCTTGTACATCCCTGGGGAAAGCAATGACTGGCGTGATAAGACAAATGACTTTTCGGAAAAGTTTGCCTACCCTCCTTATCTAGATTGTGCTATTTTAAGTGTGGAAGGAATGATTTTATTTTGTGGAAGCACCCCAGCAGCCAGTGATGGTTTTAGCTGGCTCTCTGAGGACACGCCAGTTTGCACGCTGCAATGGCATGCGGTTCACAGCAGCATTCGAATATTATCACTGAACTTCTCACGTTGGTGTTGCTCTGCGTATCCTATTTCCCAAAGAGTCAGAGGACATAATTTGTTCGGAAACTCAAGGTTTCTGATTCAAAAGGACTTTAGACCCCACTGGTGCGGTTGGTCCTTTATCACTGATGAAGGGGGGACCTGAACAACTGTGAACAATAGAGGTTTCTCTTGCAAAAATGCTGGTTCATGGGACGTCAGCCAGGGCTATTCCTTGACTCAGTGAAGCTGGGGTGGAAAATCAGGAGGCAGCATTTTCAGCACCAGCTTTGAATGTTTCCCCTTGAAAATATCGCCTGGAGAAAGGTCTTTGGAGGGGATGTGCCATTTTTGCAAGGGCCCCAAACCCTGCCCCAAATGGCCGCACCACTCAGCCCGCTCCCGGGGCCACCAAGCTGCCCACGGCCCCGCGTCACCTCCTGCACGCAGGTCTGGAGACCAGGGCCACGGAGGGGTGAGCAGTTATCTAACCAGCCGGGTACTTTTTCTTTTCCTCGAGTGAAATCAGCCCCAGCTCAGAAGGAAGCTGCGGTTTGGGCGCCGAAGCGGGCTGCAGCCCTCGCTCTGCAGCAGTCGCCGTCCGCAGAGCTGGAAGCAGTAGTTTAATCTCACTGCACCACGATTTCCCCGTTTCCTGTGTATTTTGGAGTCTATTAATGAACCCAAGTATTCTCGCATGGGAAAGGCAGCCCTTGGGTTTCCTTCACATGCCAGAGGGGTTAAGCATGTGATGATGGTGAATCTGGCAGAGGAGAATGGTTTCTGTGCTTTATTGTAAACTTCCTGGCTGCCCCGCTGCAAAGCAAGGGGCTATGTTATTTAGAAAGAAGCTGAACTTTCGGGCGAGATATTACATTGCAGAAGTATTGTGTCTCGCCCCCAAACAGCAGCTCCACTCCTCCTAGCTTAGTGGGAATGTAAGGGCCCAGATTTCAGATGTCAACACCAGGAAAGTCCATTGCATTTGTCTTACTGCAATTCACAGGATCTGGGAGATCACAGAGAAGAAGTCGGCCTCATTGCGGTGGTCTTCATCAATCAGTAGCACAAGCGAGGGGCTGGTACGTGAAAGTGGGACTCAATTTGAAAACATTTTCTTGTTCACTGAAGGCAATGGCTCGTGCTATCTGAGGTCAGCGTGGATATTTCTTTGGGTGTAGGAGGCTGGGAAGGGAGTTGCTGATATCCAGCTGGGTAAGGCTGACGATTCCTGTAGGTGGTCTCCTCTTATGTCAATATAATGGCTATCTCAAGGGCTTTTAAGTTTTAGTTGATCTGGCAGATCACAAATTTGTCCAAAGCTTTTACAAACTTGCAGGTTTTATAAAATCGTATTACTCAACTGGAGAAAAATTGTGTCTGGCATTCCCCCTTGTGCATCGTTCCAGCTGCACAGACCCCAGCGCGAAAACCCCCGTCCTTTGGGCCATAGGGGTTTTGATAAGGCTCTCTGCATCCATAGCCGTAGACAGGTGCTATTTCTCAAGCTGCTCCAAGGTCAAGGATTACCAATATCTGCTAGTTCAAGTCCTTCTTTCAATGTCAAAGAATACTTCTTCAACACAATGATGTTAGGACTAAACTATCCAGCTATAATTGATTAGCAGCTTCCACAGAAAGGATCGCAAAGCACTTTGTGAGCTACGCACTAAATGTGCAGCTGCACAGAGCCGCTTTGGGACGGAGAGCAGCAGAGGCACAGACGGTCAGCAAACACGTGGGGCAGGAGAGGAAATGCCAGTGATTCCCGGGCAGACGTCCACTCCTGCCAAGTATGCCATCGGGCCTTTAATATCCCCGCAGAGCAGATATTTTTAAAGTCTTTGCTAGACCTTAGAAAAAAAATCAGATTTTTAAGGTCTTTCTAGACAGATCTACCAAACAGAAGACGAGCGTGTCCATTTACGTCGGCCTCTGCCCCACCAGGGTGCTGGCGCGATGCATTACCAGGTCAGCGTGACCCCAAACAAGCAGAACATTTCAGGCAGGAGTGGTCATGGTGTTTTCAACTTCATCTATTTTTATCAAAACACATGGGTTGCTTTGAGCACCGATGCATTTGGCACCCAGGCGTATCCACCCCGTAATTCCTCCCGGCTGCACACACACACTGTGCCCCGACCGCAGTGAGGAGGGCAAGGGAAGACCGGCAGCGAAACGAGGATCTCTCTGCTCAGAAAATGGACATTTTGACAGACTCCCATCTCACACGAGAAATGTTTTGATTTCGTTTCCTCTGCAGAGCATAAACAGATTTGGAAACCTCAGAAGTTGCCATGAAACAAACCCATTGTTCCCCAGCCAGCTCTAATTACGGCTCGCAACCAGCCCTTGCCTATTGAAGTCAGAAATTACACAGGGGAGGATGCTGGCTCTGCACAGATTTGTATGGAGAAATGCGATTTGTCACTATTGTTTTAAGCTAAGTTAACTCTTAGATTTGAGATGTCTTTTGTGTTTTCTGTCCCTCCTTACTACCAGCAAATACCTGCAAAAAGTGGAGTACGCGCAGTGTGATAACGGGAAGGGCTGATGTGAACGTGGCATGCGACGTAAGCGTGGCGATGTCCTCTTTTCTCTGGCTTTCATCCCCAGGAGTGCGGGGATCTGAGTGCAGTCCTGGGGGAACATTTCCCACGTGCCCCAGCACGGCACAGCCACCCCGAGGGCTGAGCGGAGCCCGGAGCGGCAGCGTCCCCCTCCTCACCTGGGCTGGGTGCTTCCTTCACCCACCTCCCTGTCCCCTAAACCCACAGGCAGAGGCTTTCAGAGTTGTCTTGGAGATCTTAATGCCAAAAACCCGAAAGAAGAAATGAGGCATCCATTTCCCACAGACAGCTTTGAAAATATCAGCCTTGTATTTCTGGGCAGCTCATGAGCTCAGAAGTACTGACAAACTGGACAGAATTCGGGAAGAGCAAGAAAAATGATGAAGTGCTTGGGTAGAGGGGCTTGGCCACGGTGGGAGGAGGTGTCCAGGGTTGCATGACGGCATTTGAAGAGTAAAATGTCCAAGGGGCAAGAGGGTGGTTGGATGGAGGTGGCTGGTGTTGAGCAAAGCAAAAGCCAATGTGGCAGCGCACCAGGAAACCTTTCCTCACTCTGAACTTCAACCCCTTGCGAAACCTTCCCTCTGGGGGAAGCGCTGGAAACCCCCGAGGTTGTGTCGATGATAGCGGGGCTGGCTGGAGCCCGTGGGCGGCCCTGGGAGGATGCGCCCTGGGGAGAAATAAAGTTCTGGGGAGCTGGTGTACCCAGGCTCTTCTGATTTATCTGATCACATCAAAGCAACCCGTCCTGCAGGGCTCGGCACAGGCACTGACATGACCAGCAGCCAGGTTTTGCAGAGCAGGGGCGGGAAAAGCCAATTTTGCAAATGGTTGCTTGAGTTACAGCAGGAGTGCACAGACCCATTGCATGTACATTAAATCTACGGGCCAGCATTTTTCTTCAGGATCAGGGCTTCGTGTGAGAGAAAAATCCTAATTTCACTGTCTGATACAAAATGAGTTGATGGCACTGCCAAGGATTTATAAATATAGGACTTCTTTCAAAATAATCAGTGCTGCTCTTGACCTGAATTCAGGCTGTTAGGTTTTTCATCCCCTCTCATCAGGATTTTTTTTTTATCGTCCCCGCCACTACATGGATTTTTCTGCAAGGACTAATTTTGAAGACGGTAAGCTCGCTGCTGAAAAACAGCATCAGAAATGTATGGTTATCGAGAGTAATAGGTGCCAAAGGCACAAATCTTACAGCTGTGTGAGGGGAAACGACGACAGCCATCTGAATACAAAATTATTTGCATCCCATCTTTGTCTTAGTGCTTCTGTGAAAGAAAAAGAATACTTTTTTTTTGAAGTGTCTAAGGAATAACATCGTAAACCAAAAAAACTTCCAAGTTACTGTTAAATTTCCTTTGTGGTGTCTGTAGCAATCCCTCAAAAGGGTTAGCTCTAAGTATTTCTTAATTTTGCAAGGATAACACAGGAAACGATTAGCAACCGTGTTGGGCAAGTACACAGCTTGTTTTTTCAATGAATTCTTTGTGTATTTGATTTCCATTTATACTTCTGCATTTTGGTGCACCAAAACAAACATTTCTGGTAGGAGCAAAGGAAGCACTGATTTTTTTTTTTCCTCAGAATTGACACTTTGAATAATTTCAGCCAGCTTTCAAGTTGGCTTAAAAATGAGGGTCATCATTTGGGAGGAAAATTGTTTGGTTTATTCCACATTTTCCCAATATAATGTTTCAAATTTAAAATCTCAATAACATTTAGAAGTTCAAATGTGTTTATCTGTGGCCTGCGCTCTGCAGTGCTCATCCACTCCGCTGTTCAGGAAGGACAAGTGTTATGTGATGCATCAGACCTGTCATGACTCATCTCACGTATCTGAAGTAATCTGAGAAATCGCTGCAGACCTTTTTTATTGCAAGAAAAAATGGAATTCTTCTCTGAGAGAGGATAAATAAAGCTAGCATGTTTTGCCCACAGAAAATCTTCAAACAGGGAAAGAAGAGCTCACATTCCTCTGATGGTTTCTTCGTATGTCATTAATTGCTATGATAATCCCATTGACAGATCCTTTGGTATCTGAAAGCCTTTGCAATTGTCATCTTTAAAGTTATAAACCAGGGGCCCACTCCTCCTGAAACCCTCGGTGTTCGCCCTGCCGGCTCTTAGGCTCTGCTTCTGCACGTTTGTGGAGATTTGGGGAGTTTCCAGCCCAGCGAGCGGCAGGGCTTGTTCGTCTTGGGGCAGATGCTTCCAAAACACAGTGGGAGCTGGGCACACATGTTTCCAATTATCATATAAGAAAAAAAAAAAAATTACATTTTTAGAGGTTTCCAGATTTAGTCCTAAGTGTTTATAAAACTGGTTTCAGCTTTTAAGAATGTATTTCCTGGCTTTGGAGCTAAGAGGACCCCCTTGACTTCATGGGACTTTGGATGGGATCTCTGACTGTTTCTGGAGCTCCAGCGCCGGAGCGGTTCAGAGCCGGGGCTGGTACCCACAGCTCCATCCGCGCTGTGCCTGGGATGGGAGGGCTGTCCCTGGCACCCGTCTGCCAGCCCTGCTGATTGAGACACCTTTATAAGGGTTGTCTGAGTTTTTTTAATGTCGTCCCATAGAAGAAAAAACTGTTGTACTGTTTTCCAGTCTCTGAGGAGGCTTTGGCTGGCCCCAGTCAGGAGGCACATTTGTATTCAGCGGCATAAGAGCTAAAAACCCCAGAGTATCCTCAAAATCAGGATGGGGGAAGCAGGGAGAGAGGAGAGAAGGGTCCGGTCTTGGGACACCAATGCTGGATCGCTCCCTGATGTGACCGCCTCATGTTTTGTCCAGATCCATCGTAAATAACATAAAAAAGCACCACCCCAGCCAGTCTAAATAGAGTAGCTGGTAGTATCAACGTTTCAAATATCTATCCTGTCCTTTTTGCCCTCTTTGGTTTTTTGCTTCTTACACGAGCAGTGAGAACCAGTGTTATATTTTATTTGCCTTCATTTCAGCATTTGATCTACCTCCACGGAAAGCTGCAGTTATTCCATAAAACCAGTCACTGAGGTAAATAATATCAATCTTACCCCATAAACCTGCTGAAACTGTTGAAATACATTAAAAGATTAGAGCAATCATTATTAATAAAAATCACAAGAAAACAGAACATTAGCTGAATCTGTTATAAAAAGGGAAATTTTTTCTGAGTTGGCTTTAATTTTGAATAAATAACAGAAAGAATTTTTCCGGGAACATGAAGGATAGTTTTATAATATCAGTCTATCAGAAATAATGCCCCGTTGGCTCTGTTCTCTGCCACGCACGCTGAAGTGTTTGGACTCTGAAGTGTTGGTTTCTTTTCTTCAGATATAGGGAGAAAAGTGCTGATAATGAACGTTTCATAAAAACACAGAGACCTTTATCAAAGGAAAAGATGCATAATGCGTTTTCAGTGTTGCTATTATTATTATTATAGTACTTGCCTTTACACAATTATTATTTGATGTTTAGGTTTCCTTGAGAGGAACATCTGAAAAAGATCTGCTAAGTCAAATCCAATGCTTTTAAAAGGCACTTAATGAATTTTTCTTGCTATGTTTATATTGAGAGGTTATTTATTTGTAGATCATCTGTCATTTTTTTGTGCAAAGTGTTTGGGTTTTTTTAATTCTATTAGTAAAATTACTTGTGCAATGGGTAGATGTTTTCCCATAGAGGCAGTCCTGCAGGATCTTCCAGCGTGTTGACTTAGTGCTTATGAAATAGGCCTGTCTGGCCTCCCTGGAGACCGGTTTTTTCTTAATCGGTGGAGGTGCAGATACGGCTCTTGCTGGACGTGTCCCCCGATGTGTCCGTGCGACCCAGCGCCCAGGGACCTGGGCAGCCTCAGCCCCGCTGTTCTGCTGGCACATGGAGGGGTCTGGAGATGCCCCGTGGGAACCAGGTTTTTGACTTCTCCCATCCACGGGGTCCTTCGGGATAAACCCACCATGGTTAGGCAGAGCCTGACCTCCCGAAACACCCATCATCTGGGCTGTGTGGAGCCAGATCCTGCTTTTGCACAGTAATATTAAAATTCAGCCCGTGTAGGAACCAAATCTTTTTTTTTTTTCCCCTTACTATTGATGGAAGTTTTCCATTCCCTAATTTCCTGAGGAATTCCTGCAAAATTCCCTGAGAAATTACATACAGGAGAGGACAACCACTCCGGGTCACCTCAAATACTTCATCTCAATATCACGGCAAATTTTCATTCCCACTTCACCCCTCCCACGTCACGACGCGAGAGCCGGGAGGTCGACGCAGCAGTTTAATTTAATCGGCAGAACATTAAACCATGTCACATTAGTATTAAAAATAAATGGTATAGACCAGACATCTGAAAATCAGGCAGGGGGGAGGATTATTATTTTTTCTTCCCCTCCCGGTGTCTCTTTTAACTCTGCAAAGGCTGTCAGAGCCAGAGCAGTGGGTAACACAGAAAACGTCACTTTAAATTGAGGAGTTCATCCCTTCAGCTCTCCCTTCCCTCTCTTCCCTGGCCAGTCGGCGTCTGTCAGCACAACCCCATCTCTCATTAGCGACGAGGCAGGAGACAAGGCAGTACTTGGGCGATCTGACAGTTCAGGCCCTGGTTTTTACAGATTGCCTTTAGCAGCTGAACTTGTCAGATATTTTGGGTAGAAAGAGCAGAAATGAGTAATGGAAGCATCTGATTATAGCCATAAAATTCACCCAACCCCAAAAGGATGCGTAGCTGCTCCAGAAACCCCAGGCAGATATTTTAAGGCATTCACAGACTCCGGGGCTGACGAGGTTGTTGCCAGCAGCAATAAACTCCTGCGATCCGATCTCAGCGTACGCCCGGCCCCAGCCGCCTGTTTTATTTGGGCGAGGTGCAGAGGGCAGAAATTCCTGTTGTTTATTTTCACTCCCAATGACAGGGTCCGTGCGGAAACCCAACAATTCAGGGCTGTTGAGAAATCTTAATTGTTATCGCTGTTCCCTCGAGGGACCGGCATGAGTACGTTTTTGTGCACTTCTTGGGGTTTCTTTGGGGGACAACAGTGTTTTGAGATCCCCGGGTTGTCATTGCCTAGCTATATTATATAAAGCACTTCAAACTCTGCCCTTGTCAGCCAGAATAAACGGAGGTGGCCAGGAAATGCAGGGTCGCCTTGCAAGCCGGTATTGCAGCACTGCAGCATCCGCTCCGCTGCCCCACACAAGCCAGCTTGGTCTCCTCCTTGAGGTGCAGAGCTCAGAAAGCAGAGGCATTTCTCATTCCTGGCCTGTTTTACCTGAACTTTACCTTTTTCCTGAATTTTGACAGCACAGGATAGCGCTGACGAGCGTTTTGCATTTTGCTGTGTTTCTGCAATAGGCGAATGGGGATGGTGTCAGGCGGGGGTTGAAGCAGTGGGAGAGCGGATTTCTCCCACGCTCAAACCCCTAAAACGGGGCATTTATGTCCTGGAAGCATCTGACTCCAGGCACTCATGATACCTGCACGGACACGTAGAGGAACGTCATATGGCCAGAGAGGAGTGTGCTGGACTGGCACTAAACTCTGCTCTCAGTTTCTCCACCGATTTAGTTGGCGAGTGGCTCCATCGCCAGCTGGAGGTCAGACCGACCACGTAAAATGGAGACAGTGAAGCTCGCCTGTTTTGTCAATGCAGAACACCACAAGGAGCTGTAAGATGAGGCTGCCCAAGCCAGAAACCTCATCCCCGACGGCCCGACTTGGTCAGCCCTCCATGACCCTGAGACAGCTAAACCTCCATTTAATCACGAAACATCGGATCCCGCATCCTTTCTCGGCCATCGCCAGCTCCATCACCATCCCAGCCGAGGTCAAACTGGCATGAGGAGTTTAACACTGAGACTGGGTACAAAATTTCTGTTTGCTGAGCTGCCTGAGAGGCTGTGGATGCTGGAAGGGGGAGAGCCAGGGCTGACACGGAGCAGTGAAAAACTAATAGCTTTTAGTGCTCCTCATGTATTTTTTCCAGTTACTTGGAATACCTTCTTCAAGGATTTTTGTTTTCCTTTCTGCTTTATTGTGATTACCTCTGATTGTTTCAAACTATTAACATTCAAAACTAAAGCATGTTTATCTCTTTCCAATATTTTTCACAGGTGTTTCCATTCAAATCTATCCAACGAACCCAGCCTCAATTAACTGATCTGACTAGGCAGTTTTTAGATAAAAGCAAAGGCAGGGAGACATTCTTGGTTTTGCTGCTGCTTGCCGATGCCCACTGTGTGCCTCGTGCCGCTGTTCCCTGAAAATAATAGGAAATGGTCCCAAAGAATTAGCAGCTGCTCTGGCTGGACTCCTCCTGCCCGTTTATCGGAGGAAGCCTGATGATATTAGCCACAGCAGAGCAGTGCTAGTTTGTCTCCCGTGGTTTATATGTGATTACAAAAAGGGCAGTCCACGACCAGCTGTCGCCGAAAGCAGTGCCCGCTCCTGCACGTTTAACGCTGCCGCGCTGTCAGCGCTCACCGCCGACACCCTCGGTGCCGTCGATCAAAGGGAAACGTGAGGAGCCGTTTTGCTTGATCTGAAGAAAGCTTTTGACACAGTTAACTGTAGCATATTAATTAACAAACTTCAACACCAAGGCTCCTCTGATGCAGCTCTCACGGGGTTTCAAAGCTGCCGTGCAGGAGGAGGGAGGGGACGGCGATTGCCGTGTACGGGCAGGTTCATGTCTCTAGGTCCTTCGCCATCACAGCGATATAGCACCCAGGTACAGGACCGGCAGCCGGGGTGGTGGCCCGGGGTGCCAGGAGGGGACGGAGCCGCAGTGGGCTGGGACTGGGCATCCCCCACCCAGCCAAGCTTGCCCTTGCGTTAACCTGCATCCCGGATAACCCACAGTGGGGTTTCTCACTGCGATTTGGCTCTGTGAATTTTGAAGGAGATATAGGAAAACTCGGGGTAGAGCAACCCATCTGCAAAACACCTGCCCGGCTGCGGGGGCTGCCTGGCTCCTGCTGCCCTGCGCCCCAACTGGGCTGCGGCCGTGTTTGGACCCGTCGTGCTCCTGTGGTCCTGTGCGCCTGCAGAAACCTGAACCGAGGGAAAACGGGGTGGTGGATGACAGCAATGTCACCACGGCCCCAGTGCACAGCGAGAGCAGGCCACGGAAATCGGGTCAGCTTCTTCTGGTGTAAATCAGCACTCCTGTGCTGAAGCCAGTGGAGTTAAAAGAGTGCAAGAAAGAGCAAAATTAGGTCAATCAGATGCACAGTGCCTTTTATGCAGCAATGTAACCCTCTTCCTCCTTCTTGCTACTTCTCTGCACAGTCAAGTAGGTCAGAAGTGTCTTCTGTCAGGCAGCTGGATCCACCGAGGTAGCTCTGAAATATTCTCCAAATCAGCAGGATATCAGGGAAAGGCATCCCTGTCCCTCCCTGTCCACTCCTCGCTCTGCGGTCTCTCCGGTTGCCCATCTGAGCACTGGTCTTTGGGGGAAACAGGCTCTTAGGTGGGGGCTGATGAAGGGGGGGCCTAAAGCAGCCCCCAAAAAGCTCAGTCTGGGCTTAACTAGAAGTAAACTTTATTTCTAAATATCCCATTAGTTGCACTTGCCTTCTGTGCAGGGTTTGGCCGTGGGCTGTGCTTGCAAGGGACATCACAGAGACAGCAAGGAGCTGCTCCGGTGGCCCCCAGCCACCCCTCGGGCACCTGCACTGGAGCCTGGTCCCCGAGCAGCGGCACGTGTTACTGCAGAGACCTGCAGCCTTCCAGCCCCGCTGGGGCTGGGGTGCGTCTCCCTTCCCCAAATCGGGGCTCGGCCGGTTGGCACAGACTTGTCCGCAACGAGCAGGGTAATGACTCCTATTTCTCTGCAGAGCCCTCTTATACACAAACTTCTATACATGTTTTACATGCCTTGAACCAGTGAGACCAAAACAACCACTTAACACCCACTGGAAAAGAAGCATAATTGAAACAAACTGGAAATAAGATTATTAGTGAAGCAATCCAGCTTCCTATTTTCATTCACCAGGAGCAGTGCCAAAAAGTAATTCTGAAGCCGGAGAAACTCTACAGAGAACCGTGGTGGAGTCAGCGGAGCAGCACGGGAAGCGCTAACGTGGGTGAGAAATGGTCTTGAATCACTGAACACGTTGTTCAAGCTATAATGATTTTGTGATTCTGACTGAGAACTTTCTGCCTGAATCACAAAATAAATAAGGGTCCTGGAGCACCACGGTTTCGTACCAGCAGCCAAGGAGATGAAATCATGAGACTCTGAAATCCAGAGCTGCTCCCAAGTTTGGCAACTCCCCTCTGTGGTGAGGAATGAGAGCCCTGTGCCAAGTCAGTCACAAATTATAAACAATCCCAGAAACAGCGATTTCTTCTCCCCCCAGCCTTTTTCATCTTCTCTTACTCTTCTCTTAAATTGCTCCACGTCTTGTTTTTGCCTTATCTCGTATCTACGTGGAGTCTCTAGCTGTCTACAGACCATCTGCAAGAGGTGACTAGCATGTGTCAGCACCAGTTCTCCCACTGGGTGCCTATGGAGCCGGGATGTGACAGGCTGGATAGTGTGGGGTCTGAATTGCTTATCACATTGAGATGTTATTGTAGTCACAACACCTACGTGAGACAGCTATAGTAGCAGCCAGAATTTGGTCCAACAGAAATAAAAATGAATAATACTAATTTCTGCAATTACTTACCACTCACAGGCAAATTAGTCATCTCTTTGCCATACCTGAGACAGTAGATGCCACAAAATACCTTCAGTGCCATCTAGCTACTAAGTTACACGATGAGATAAATTTGCAACTAGCGCTAATTGCCATAAGGCCCATCAGTGGCGTGATGTCTTGTTGCACCAGCTGATGCTCTGCCCTCAGGGGTCTAATCAGGATGGTAATGAAAGCCACAAAGATAATTTGCAACCGTAGAAAACTCTGCTTTAAATGGATGTTTATCTCAAGTACTGCAAAGTGAATTCCTCAGAATGAAGGCTAAATAAATAAATAACTACACGCCCCCCCAAACCCACAGGATATTTGCTTCCTACTTGTAAAGGCACTTCAGTATCGCTGGTCTCTCTGGACAAACCCAAGGAGGAACAACAGTACTTTTTGGTTCTAGCTTTTGTTTCATGAAGGCGTAAAGAAGCTGTGAAACAATATCTCCTTTGCTGTCTAATTGTCTTGGGTTTCATGCCATGTTCATCATGGAGGTACTGGAGCGCTCTGGCCTCTGATTGTCAGTTGTCTCCAGGACTGCTGGACTTTTATAGGAAATACGATAGTCTTCAAAATTACCATGGCCCCATTTTACTGGTGGTGACTTTACTACGATGACTGCACCCACGACGTACATTCGCACCACAGCCAAACCCCCACAACCAAGCGTACGTTGTGCCAGGATGGCGGCAGGCTGGGCCCTCCCTGGATAGCTCACACTGAACCAGCACTGTGTGGAACTGAAAATCACGGCGACCGATCGGCCACGTGAAACACGCAGAAATGGAAATGTGAACTGAGGGAGCGCAGCCGGGGCTGCCTGCGTCAGGCTCTCGGCACGACCAGCAGCGGCTGCGAGAGGCAGAGAAATGAGCTGCTGCTTTCCTTTTTCCTCCCTGGCCCAGACCATGGACCGTTGCCACACAGTCCGGTGTGTCCAGGACCATGCAAAAAGCTAAGAAAAGCAAAATACAATTAATTTCAAAAAGAGGTTGTTTTTATGACATACTGTACTTTGGTGAGATTATTCCTTTTATGGTGTAATTTGTCCAGATAAAACCTGTCTAGAAATGACCTTATGGTCTGGGTATGATGCTGATAGAGGATACGCACACACTTATGCTCCCACGACGTTAAACAGCGATGCCTGGCCAAGGTTCAGCTCCACGGATGGAGCAGGCGAGCACGCCTGCACACTCTGCAGGTCTGATCCTGCTCATAAGAAGGTGAAATCAGTCCCACCAAGGAGAGCACAAGGGCAGTCCCTGGCTGTCACGGCAGCGAGCATCTGGCAGCAATGCCAACCCTGCTGATGGCAGCGGGACGTACATCAGAAGAGATCAGTGCCCGTCGGAGCACGGTGAGGATGTTCATCCCCTGTTTGGAAGTCCTCACTACCTTAATGCTGGAGAGTTTATCCAGGCAAGACCAGATTATCTCCAGGAGCAAAGAGTGCTGGCACTTTCAGGGAGCCCAGGCCAGCTTCTACCAGCTGACAATCTGTAGCGTCAAAGTCAGCGGAAAAGTTTTTGGAGCATATTAATAATTGAAATTAGTGCTGAGGAAGATATTCATCTTTGTATGGATGGACCTCGGCAGTGTGAGGTGGGTCTTAAAAGGAGCATCCATGTGGCACCCACAAGGAGACTTTTAGTTGATACTTAAAGCTTTCACCATGAAGGGTAGATCCTCCGTGGCAAAAGCTGGCAGTTCAAGCAGAGAAGGGCTGCAGCCCTCAGGTGTCCCTCTGAGCTGGAATTACCATACAGACACTTAAATAAAAATGAGACCGGCGCTCGAACCTGACACCACATCTCAATCCAAGCTGTGCTGATTTACACCAGCCAAAAAGAGACCTGACCTGCAGGGCCAAATCTGGCCCATGGCTATATCCAGGCAGCTGCGGTGATTTAAAAGCTCTGTCAGTGTCAGTCACCAATGGGTCTCATTGAAAGCCAGATTTATCTTGTAATCTGCACTAGGAGGCGTAAACTGCTACTGCTGCTCCCACGCAAAATAAATCAGCCCAACGCAGCCGAGAGCTGGTAGCTATGAGCGTCAGCCCTCGCTCTCCCGTCTCCCTGATTTATATGTCCTCATGCTAAAGTCAGTGGTGGCCAAACGCCGGCAGAGCCCCTTCCCTCTCGCCGACGTGTTTTACACCTTGGGTTAACGTCAGAGAGACTCCTCCTGGCATGGGGTGGCACTGGGGTCAGCACGGGGACCTGCCTCTTCTGTGGGCTATGGCCAGGGTGGTTTGTAAGCCCTTTGGGCCAGGAACAAGCCTTTTGGTCAGGCTGATGCTATACCTGGCATCTCCAGGCTGCCAGTCCCCAGCCGGAGTTTTCCCACGCCGTGGCGGTGTGAGCGAGTGCTCCTGCGAGGAGTGCAAGGGAGCAGCATCGCTGTCCTGCCCGGGGAGGGGATCCCGCTTTGCTCAGCAGAGCCTGTGGGAACGTGTGAGCACACGGGGTTAACTCAACGTTGAGGCTTATGGTTATTTTAGACATCCTTCTCCAGTACTGAAACACAGGCTGACAAAACTCAGGAACAAAGATAGTAGTATAATAACCGCCCGTCACAGGGAATATATGCCTCTGATTCTTCACATCCCAACTGCAAGCTTAATATTTCAGCATCTCTTCCCTTTGGGATTTTTTTCTTATCACATAAAATGAAGAATGCTCTTTTTTTCAGTCCTGCACAGCACACAGCTCCACCGCCCCATCGCTGCCCTGCCACGCTCACTTTGGAGACAAAGCAAAACCCGCAGGACACGGGCGAATGTAGAAGCCCACCCGGCAAAGGGAGTACAGGATTTGGGGGGCGCATCAGCAAAACGGCGACTGCCACCGGTCCAACGGCCATGGGCCATTGCGAGGGGCGATCCAGGAGCCGGAGCGGGAACGATGCTGTTCGCCTGGCTGTGCCATGCGGGCCGGTGGCGAAAAGCCATACCGTTAAAATGAGTCTTCGAGGGTTGTGCTGGAGTTTGCGCATTCCTCGGTGTCGGGTGAAGCCACGGGGGTTTGGCAGAGCGGCCGCAGCTACGCCCAGTCCCTCCGCAAACAGTGGTGGCAATTTCAGGGAGCGAAATAACATCATGGTGCTGCCAAAAGCCACAGCGATTATCAGCAGTGTAAGTAATCAAGTAAAAGCACTTTTCCACAGCCGAATGACCAGATTGTCAAGCATGCAAAGAGTAGTAGCTGAAATTGATTGCAGCTCACATGGATAATTTCTACCAGAATTACGTTATTGTATTGAAACAGTAATGCATAATGTATGGCCGTGCATCTCTGCAATAAACATCTTATATTTAATTTAGAAATCTCTGAGTCATTAGAAAAGTTCTCTCATTATGTTGCAGAGACCTTTGTGGAGTCAGCAATAGCAGAGTCTTTAAAAAAAACAGTTAATGATGAAGGGAATCAGACGGCTGCAAAATACCTGAGCTGGGAACGGGAGCGGGAGCCGAGCGCTGCGTGCCAGCCTGCCCTGCACGCCGTCCTGCGTGGGACAGCCCACCCCGGGGGACCCGGCCATCCCGCCTTCGGCACCCAAACCGTGCTGCGGCACCGGGACGCTCCATGTACTGTCAGGGAACAGAGAAAGGCGGCAATTCCCTGGGGCTTGCAGGTACTGTGCAGCATCGCACAATGGCAATTTGGAGATACAAATGCTGTTTCTGGCTCCGATGCTGCTCTGCCCTGGGACCTCTTCCTCCACCCCTTCTGCTTCCACCGGCACGGAGGGGCTCGCGCTGCCGCCCTCTCTGCGGAGGCACTTACTGTCCATCAAGGTACCCCATGCAGCACAGAAGAGGCATTTTCATTTCGAGTGTGAGAAACTGGACATCTTTGTCATTATCTAAACATTAGCAGATTTAATATTTATTGTTCTCGGATTCTTGTCCAACAGCCTGTGCAGCTTTCCATATAAAGCCAAGTCGATCAATATTTAGCGCAGCCACGGCATGCTATTAATTCCTCCCTGAGAGGGGGTTTTACCAAACTTGAATTACAGGAAAACCCTGCAGAAATTATAGCGATTCCAGACTTTAGTGGGTATTACTGGGAAACAGAGTGGCCGTATGGACTTTCCACCTACCATCACTTACTAGCAACACAACACACTTCACTCCTGAGATGCACACTTAGCTTTGGGTTAAAAATAAATAAAGGAAGGAAAGAAAAGCATAGCGATTATTTGTGTGTAGCTGATAGGCACGCTTGCTGACTCGGCAAGAAAGGCAGAGCGGCAGGGTCGATCTGGTTCAGCCCCTCAGCCAGGGGCTGTGGCTTCACCCCCTCCTCCTGGAAGGTTCTGCTTAGCGAGGCAAAGGAGAAAATACAACGGGGAGTAACAGCAAAGCAAAGCGCGGTTCAGATAAGTACTCATAAAATGCAGTTCTGACGTACAAGGCCCGTAGGGAGCTCCTGTGCATGGTGCCAAAGCCTCGCGTTAAATGGCTTAGCTAGAAGATGGGGATAATGATAATTTGCTCCTCCGTGTTTGAGATGAACAGAGGATGCCTGCACCATGCCTGCCCTGAGCGAGCAAATGCCCTCACCCCGCCGGCCGCTTGTGCGAGGGTCTGCTCAGCTGAGAGGGGAGGTTTGCAGCCTGGGCTTGAGTGTTTTGCTGTTATTAATTATGATCCCAATCAATACGGTATGTGAGTCAGCAGGAATCTCTTTAGCCGTGGCAGAAAAGACAGTGTCATGTAAACGAGGCTTTGTCTCCCACCTGGGAGATCACCCACCGGTCCCAGCGGTCCCACGGGCAGCAAAGGGGACAGCCACCCAGGACACCATGGCACATGGATTTGGTATCGTAAAATAGTCGTCGGTGCCAGGCAGCCACTTAGCAGGAACGCCATGGAGGATGCCAGGCTTTGGGGCACAGCGTGGCACGGGGCACCCTCATCCCTGGGGCTGCCGGGGATGGGGACGGTGTGAGGACACGTGAGCCACTCTCAACCTCCAGCGTGCTCAAAGCTGGGCTTTTGGTGGCCCTTGCCTCTAGTTTGGGCAATCAAAGTGTGAATGCTGGGTGCCCTCATACAGCCCTCCTGAGTCAGTGGGGTGGGAGCGCTGTGGGGATGGGGCTGCGCAAAGGGAGGGGATGGAGGATGACAGAGACACGTCAGTGTGTGCGTAGGTGTGTGTGTGTGTGCGCATGTGTGTGTGTGTGTGTGTGTGTGTGTGTATGTGGCACTTCAGGCACCACCTCCCGTCCCTGCTTTATTTATTCCGTGAAGCATAAAACCACATGGAAGATGTTTGAGGTTATCTGAATGTTGAAATAAGTTAATCTCTCCTAAACAAATGATCTACTTCTGACTCATTTCTAAGAAACTTGGGCTCCTATGACCAAGCTTCCTTTACAGTCATCAGTGAATTTTAAATTACAAACCGAGAGGACATAATTTTCAGTGAAAGACGCCTCCCGTGCATTTTGTGGCTTTGATTTAACAGCAGGAAGACGATACTGAAATATTTGAGTCCATAACAATTAATGATTATATTCTGGGGTTTACAGCCGTATCACGGTTCCCACCACGGGTCCCCTTTGGTTTTTTGCACTGTTAACAAACACAAAGGTTGCGTATCTTTACACCCAGTAATTGCCTCCACGTTCATGCTAACTTTACAGAGATGCACTGTTTTTCAAGACCCACAAAAGGCCTTGACCTGTAAAATTCAATTTCAAATGGTAAAAATCCCCTGGCCACCGTAGACGCTGGTGACAAACTAATGTGTTATGTTCCATAACAGTCTGTTTTGAGTACTGGCTTGACCTGTAAGCGTTCTGGATACAGTCTGACTAAAATGGGTTTTATTATTTTCCATTAGTGCCTGCTGCAAGAAAATCAACTGGCAGTCCACAGGGGAAATAAAAGTATTTTTCTCCTCCAGATAGCATCTGCTGCAAATGTAAACAGACCCTTTCCCAGCCCTCTCCTTCCTTCGGTTTCCTTCCAGCCCTCTGACGTGATCAAATTTCCCAAGATTTGTGCGTTGGTTGCACGCTCCGAGGCAGGGCGAGGGCAGGAGATGCTCCCCGGCCCCGCAGGACCCGCTGCTGCTGTTGGGTGATGCTTGGTCAAAGCCCCGGCCGGGGGCTGGTGGAGGGGATGCACCGATTAGGAGCAGGGGTACCGCCTGCCCTCTCCCACCGGAGACGCCCAGCAGCTGCAGCCTGACCCTGCCTGGTGCTGCCTCCCCGGCCCCGGAGGAGCATGTGCCCCTCGGGCTCTGCTTCCACTCATTTTCTTCTGCCCCCCCCAGAGACAGCTTCCCAGCAGCGCCCACCAAGCTCGTTTGCCCTCCTTTCATTTCCCAAAACTTCTTTTTTTTTAAGGCAAATTATTCTGTTAAAAAAATCCCCCAGCATTAAAACCTGTCTCACGTCGCCTTGTCTCAGTAAAACAATGACATTTTCCCCTCTTTGATGCTCAGATCTAGCTCCGCAGGAAATTTTACTACCATGACTCTTTCATCTCTCTCCTGGTTTGAAGATAAATGATCCTTGGACTCTTCTGGACTTGCATAAATCACAAAAGCAATCTACTAAGAGAGCTGCCTGTGGCACCGACTTCAGCTGGAATTGAAAAGGACAGTCAAAAATATCCATAGTGCTTACACAAGGAGGAACAGAGCTGGGGTAATCCAAGCAACGTCTTCTCCTTTCGGTAAGCAGGACCACGGCATGGAGAAGAGGATGACGGTGGGACCGTGGCACTGGGGGCTGACAGCCCTGGATGCCATCCTCGGAGGCATTGAGCATCACCGAAGAGAAACCACAAAACTGGGCGACTTCTGAGGACACGGGACTCACTCCCAAAGAAAAACAGGTCCCAGCGCATCCTCCTGGGCCACTGAATTCGGTCCCACGTGTCAGGTGTGTGTGACACTGTCCCTTTCCTAACTGCATCCAGCTCTGCCTGCAACCTGGGGAGGGGTTGTCCCCCCATTCGATTTCTGAACAACGTGGTCAGGCCAGGATGGTGTCGCCTTTGGGGACTCAAGTCTGGGGTTTGAGAGAGGCAGCTCGCCTTATACTGCAAACTGATTTCAGCCTTTGCTGAGGTTTTGTATGCAGGATAGAGAAACACAAATGGCTGCTGCCGTGTCGGTCTCAGCACCATCTTTTCTATTCTAAGAAACTTCCCCTGAGGGTCTGATGTGATGGAGATGACAACCAAAGCACCTGAAACTTGGCTCGGGAGTGGGGTGACAGCCTCCGGGCAAGACCTCTCCTGCTTGAAAACTCCATGCGAAACCACAGGGGAAGAAGGGCAGCACATGTTCGGGGAAAAGTGGGTGGTTAATCTCATATCTTCACGTTCAAGGCTGATTTGGCTGAGCTGGTTCTGGGACCATGCAGGAAAAAATATCCCATGCACTGTGCTTGCTTGAGAGATGGCTACAGGGTGGGCAGTGGTGGCCAGCTCACACGTTGCCAGAGCAAATGTAGCTTCAGCTGCATCTGGAGTGAAGCAAATCCTCTGTTGTATGCAGGTTTGGGCACTAACGAGAGCATGGTCCTCATCCCCAAGTGCAGCTGCAATCTGCCAGCGCCCCGGGACAGGGACCAAGGGACAGCGTACGCTGCAGTCCCAGGGTGCTGGCAGGTTGCAGCTGCAGCAAATGCTCCTCCAGCAGCCGCCGATGCAGCAAACAACTGCTCCTGGGTCACTTGTGCTTTTCCGTGGGTGGGAGTGTGGGCTGCAGAGCTATTTTTGTGTCTCCCCTCGCTTTCACCTGATTGCAACCGGATACCGCAAGCCCCATCAGCCCTGAGCAGAGCACACGGCATTGCTAACGTTAAGCGCCGTATGCTTGCAGGCAAGGAGATGGGGTTTCTCACTTATTTTTTTTCCTTAAGCAAATTTTTAAAGCCCTGTTTGCCAATTAGTTGCGTTGCTCATCTCTCCTCGTAATTTGGGAACATCTGCTGAGATCATTCATGCAGCGCTGCTCCCTATTAACAAAGGCGTTATAGCGAAACTGGATTTAACACAGACTCCCGTGACACTCCGCTCCTTCCCGTCTGATACAGCACTTCATGGTCCCGTTTCCAGTCATAAGACTCCGATCCACGGCAAAATCATTTCAGTGCATACACATACCTGGCTATTAAAATAGCTTTTTACAATAAAGCGTCACCACCCAGTGACCACCCTACTGATGAGTTAGCAAGCACCCGTGACGTGTAGCAAGCAGCACACGTGACGGCTGGGACGTGGGGACATAAAGCATAACGAATGATGCCCTCTGTTCTTGCTCCATCTCCCTTGGTGTTGCATGGGCATCCCTCACTGTCCCATCTGCTTTATTCAACTCCAACCACCTTCATTTAAGAGGCAGAGAAACAGGAGCCAGTATGTGTCACGGGAGCTGGTTTTTGGAAGAATTCTCCTTTTTTCCACCACGGAGCTGCAAACAGAAGCAGCATCTCAGTCTGAGTTCTAAGCCCTTCTCCTGAGCTAATGAAATCAATAGCTCTTCACACAAATTCAGGGATTCCCATGCTGGGATATCTCTACCGAAGCTCGTGAAAATCAAGCCCGATTTTCACGGCTGCTTGATTTTTCCCCTTCTCTTTTCTGACTTGGAAAAACTTGGAAGTGTTTGTGTGGCATTTTTCACACGTGGAGTTACTGATCTAATTTTGGTTTCTTCTGTCCTTTTATTTGAGTCCAACCAAATCACGGCCTCTCGCCACAGTGAATTTGTGGGAAATGACAAAGGGACATCAGCCCGGAATGAAACCTTGTCAGCAGGGGAGGACAGTCAGAGAAAATGGCCTGAAAAGCAATGGACAGAAAGACGGGAGGAGGGATGAACATTTCCAGTTCAGCGGGGTGCTGCAGGCGCAGAAGGGAGAACATAGGCCATGACACTTTGCTCTCTTCAAGACTGATTTCTGCAAAGTCTTTGTGTTCCCGTTGACACTGTGGTCACGGGGACCATCAGGCTCCACAGCTCACCCCTGAGATGAAGCTCTCCCAGCCTCTTCCCTCAGCTCATGGAAGGATTTGCCTGTTGTGCTCACCTCATGGGGGGAGTTGCAGAGACGTGGGAGGTTTTTCAGCTTTTGAGTGATTTGCACAAAGTCTTCACTACAAAACAGAGGGACGTATGTGAAATAAAACCTATGGGATTCAAGGGAGGCTTGCTTGGGCTCCTATGTGTGACATATTTGTCGAATGCTGCATAAAAATATGTAATTCTTTTTGTGCCAGTGCTGTGAAAATTCAGAGCAGACTCTCACCTGCTGTAAATCGATGGATCTGATAAGATCTACCCTCTGTGAAGTGGATCGACCTTCTCTGGCAGAAGAATATGATAAATCTACCCGTCCATGCCCACAAATGAAAAATAAATACACAGGACACAAGCGACACGTATGAGACACAGGCAGCACATCCCTCCTCGTCTGCGCTTTCTGCAGGGCAGGATGTATGAGGGTCTTTGAATCTTTTGGTGGCTTCATTTGGACAGTAGGAAATCTTGAGGTCCTGAAAAAAACCACATTGCAATGCAGAAGAGAGAGCTGCAAACTGGCATAACCAGTCCATAGACACATCCCATACTTTGACATCAATTTTCACCGAGAACAGGGTAAAAAACCAAAAGTCCAAGTCTTCCATGAGCCCCCCGTGGTGGCTGGACGGCTGCTCTGATTCCCTGAGAGCAGCCCACGCGGTGCCACAAGAAGGGCCGGCGGGGCAGGGGTGTTAACCTAGAGACGGAGCTCAGAGGTGTGCGCTTGGATCTTTTTCACAATCCAAGTGTGTTGGTTTGGCAGAAATTTCCTCTTTCTTCAGGTGATTTTCAATGAGAAAAATACCACTGGGCTTCAAGGCTTACTGAATTGCTCATGGGAATGAGTGCTGGTTGAGTCCAGCAACTGGTCCAGGAGGCTTAGCTAGCGGCCAACACCGGCTTTCTTGCTCATACGGTTAGGTAGGTGTTTTCAGAGCTGGAGGACTACAGCCTTCATCCTGCATTCCGTTGTGTGTTTGTGATTTATCTAGCAAATCTCTGCGGGCTCTAGGGTGCAGTTTTATTAAAATGTCCTTTTTCCCTAACTCAAGAGAATGGTTACAAAACATACTGAAATTTGTTTTTCACTCTTTAGGGCTTCCAGAACTTCGTGCTCGTCTATCTTATGTTATTTTTCTTTCTATTTGTGGTTTTGAGGTCATGGCTCCAGAAATGTTAACTCTTCAAGTGAAGTTTAGAGCCAAAACCAAATTCTTCTTGGAGGAAATACCAAAATTTCTACTGGTGCCTCACAGCTGAAAAACATGGAAATGAATACACGGTAATTGATCTGTCTCTCTGATCAAAAGGTACCTCAGCGAAGTTCTGTACTCATGGAAAATGCTGTACGATAGCGTTGGGTGGATAGTGCAAACAAACACAAACTTTCCCACAAACATTTGCTTGTCTTAAATTAATCTGCTTGGCTCTGCTCATGGCTCTCCAGAGTTCATTTTCCACAAATATTCTAACAAGAGCTTGTTGACAAGAACACGCATAGAAACCACTCAAGGTAATATCTGGGGAAACTATTTCTGAAGGCCCATTTTAAGGCCAGCAGCCCTAAAACCTGCTATTTTCATGCCTTTGGACTTACCAGCCCTGAGGAAAGGGCAGCATTCCCCTTGGAGGAGGCCGGGCGTGGGGATGTGGCTCTGAGTCATGAGTCAGATCCTTGTTGCCCCTCTGCTCTGGGGAAGACATCGATTAACCAGTGATAGCTGGAGAACGGAGACTGCATTTCCATGGTCGGAGGAGAAGGACTCTAGAAATGCTCTTCCCGCTCCCTGCCTTTGCGTTACGTGAAGGCAGGAGAACCAGGGATCTCCCCTCCTCCCTCCTCCTTGGATGCAGATGACAGCTCAGTGCTGAAGTCCTGGGCAGTATTGCAACCACAGGATGCAGCAAGGGTCCCAACCATGCAGGGTGTATGGCCCGGCTGCACCCCAATTTTGCTGTCCCTGGTTTTGGCAGGAAGACAGCAGTGTGCAGCCTGGTGGGGAGCTCCCCTTCCCTTCCCTTCCCTTCCCTTCCCTTCCCTTCCCTTCCCTTCCCTTCCCTTCCCTTCCCTTCCCTTCCCTTCCCTTCCCTTCCCTTCCCTTCCCTTCCCTTCCCTTCCCTTCCCTTCCCTTCCCTGGACATTTAGGAGGCCAAGATCCTGCTGGAGCAGGCTGCAACATGAATCCTCCAGGCAGTTTATATATTGCTTGACAGAACCAAACAGCATTATTTTAAGTTCATGAAACAGTCTCCATATTCCTTGCAGCAACCACAAGGCAGCTCGAGTCAGACTTGCACTGCGAATGCAAGACTGGGGACATCTTCTCTCTTCGGTGCTTGAGCAACGGAGCAGATCTCCGGGGAAGCCCCGCAGCACGCCCAACGTCTGCTGCAAAACTGGGCTGCTGCGGCTGCATCTTCCAGCTCACTGCAGAGCCTGGCATCTTCAAGTCTGGCTTCAGTGTGATTCAGAAGAAAATTTCTGAAGCTCTCCTCAAAGCCAAAGGGAAGACCACTCTGGATAGATCAAAGCATTTCATTTTTATTGAGACTCCTTTATTTTCTCTTATTATAATAGATAATAAACAATAAGACCGGGAAGCCATTCCAGAGTGGAAAAAAAAAATATTTCACAGTGTTTGCTGTTTTCTTTTTCCTTTTTTTTTTTTTCAGCCTCGTTACCATTTGGGGGAACATGCATGATTTTGAAAGCATTGTGATGGAAGTAGGCATTTCACCAGCAAAGAGTTTCAAACTCATCCTATCATCAGCTCCATTAATAGTACTCTGCACTTATTCAGGTATCTCAACCAGAGTTTCTCAAAGCACTTTATGAAAATATATCCTTAGTCCTGTTCTAGATTGATCTGTCTAAAGCTGAGCTGGAAAGCTTTTAATTTCACTTCTAAATCCCCATTGCCAATAGGCCTCGGTGAGCTACACTTGTACAGCCAGGAAAGAAAACGATTTCTCATGACGTACGTCAAAGTTGGGCAGCACAAACTGGCTACAGCCCCCGGACAGGACAGAACGCCGCGGCAGGAACCGAAAGATCCTTCGCTGCCATCACCTTCCCATGGGGCCATTTTTTCCCTCCTCCTTTAGGCTGCCGGGTGTCTTTAGACTGGAAGTCCTCTGGAAAAAGCACGGTGGCCTCCCACTGCCATTGCCACTAATGCTACGGGGTGGAAGAGCTGGGCAAATCATTTCGGAACGGGAGCTGTGACAAGGTGGAAGCAAAACTAAGCATTTTTTGCGGAAACGCTGCTTGAAAGCATTTTAACAACTCCTTGGGGCTTAAACACCTTTTAAAAAGAAATAAACAGCACAAAAGTTACTCATTGGACTCACAGAAAAGAATGACTCTTGCAAAACATGATCACAAGCAGTCGTGATATTAGCAACCACCCCTTCAACATTCTGGTTACGCAGGCATTGTATGAGAAAGGCAGGAGGGTATGTTTGCAAAGGAAACCGATTTTTCATAGGTTACTCCCTCCGCAGTGGGAGACCACAGACTGAGAAGAGCTGGCTGCCCTTCCGGTAGCAATAACGCAATTACGCTATTCATAGTGAGAGAGAAAAACACCGGTTGATTTTCTTTGCATCATAATCTGTTAACCTCAGAATTAACCTTGCTGGACACAGATCTGTTAACTTGTACCATGCTTCTCCAATTAAACTATTGAAGTCTGGGACAGAAATAGCTACCCACAGCTGTTATGAATTGATACGTTCCCTGGTGATGCTTGGCACTGCCTGCAGAAAAAAGAAAAGTTTCTTATTTTATTCTTTGCCACGAAGTTAACCTTTTTTTTTTTTTCTTTTTTTCCTATTTTTAATATTCTTTCATTGCAAACTGATGGTATTAGACTGCTCTGCTTTGCTTTGCTTGGAATGGAAGGCAGCCACGCTACTTGTGTACGCTCCGTCATGGTAACTTGATACCTAATATTTTTGTTTTAGCAAAAGGAAGGGTGGAGGGCGCTTGCAGGGCTGCATAGCTCTAAGTGCATCAAGTTACGCCAGAGCATGCGTTGTACCTCCAGCGCTAACACGGAGCGACAGGCCCTTAGCTGTCCTCTGCCCAGCTGGTAATGACGGAAAGGGACAGATCCACCTGAGGCCAACGTCCTGAAAACGCCTGCTCACCCGCAGCGGCAGCCGCGGTTTCAGTGCGTGCTCAGAATGGAAATCCCCAAACCTGCAAACGGCAGAAAAACGGCAAAATCCCCAAATCTGCACAGCCACCTCTGCAAACTGTTTTACGTATGTACCAAGCAAACGTAGATCTTTAGAAACACATTAAGTGAGGTCTCTTTGATCTTTCCCACACCCGTTTAGGGCTCCTGCTCCTGACGGCTGGCCGTCACGGCTGAAGGACATTTAAGCAGTGGTTGAATGTCACATCTGCAAAGTAAAGCTTTCATATGTCTTTTGGAGCCTTGGTTGAAAAATTAACTTAATTACCAACAGCTAGATTATGTCTTTGGGACACAAAGCGTGATTACAGAAAACAAAGTATGGGAAGAGGTTTAAAGTGAGAACAGTGACAACAAAAACCACACGAACTGCTGACTCGGAGGGAGAAACTTTTCTACGGTACAGACAAAGCAGGCCAGCTGCCAGGATCATCTGCACGGCCCTTGGCAACGAGACATTCAGACACAAGGGACTTGCCCGCAACCTTCTCGGACTACAAAATACCCAAACCTGCCCATTCACAGGGCCAAGCAGAAGTAGCGGCATTTTGGGAAGCCACATCATCGCGGGGCACCCTGGGGCGGGAAACCCACCCCCCCCAGATCCAGGCACTCCACTCGTGCCGCTGCGTCCTGTGCTGCCCGCAGGCCGCCCTCGTGGGTGGGAAGCCACCGGCACACAGCCGCTTTGCCAACCGGCACAAAACCGGCCACGGCCTTCCACCTGCAGATGGGCTGGGGTGTAATGCTGATGCGGCTTGGGTTTCTTTTCCATAATCTCCAACGTTGCCTTGATTTAGAACAAATTAAAGCATTGAGTGTCTCCAAAAGCTCCAAATAACTTGTGTTTTCTCATCATACGCCCCCTGCTCTGTGCATTACTCTCGTTTGCCTTCCCTTGCCCTGCATCTAGAGGAGAGATTGCAAGCTGCACCATCAGCGGCCAAGCAAGGTCTAAGCCACAAGGAAGGATCTGAGTCATCTCCCTGAGAGAGTATTTTAACCATACATCATTGTTTGTTTTCAGGCAAACCAGTACAATTATGCAACACAAATTCTTCTAAAGCATTTGGGACTTAAATTTAAAATCCTGTAGGTTTTATGGCCAGAATGAGTGATTACTAAGTGTGTGCACACAAATGAAGACTTAGGAAGAAGCACGTGGGGAGGATTAAAGGGCACGTGGAGCCTCATGCCCACGCTGGGCAAGCTCCAGCCAGGCTGTCACAGAGGATGGGAGAACTGGAGAGCCCACGTCAAGAGGTGGGCTATGATATCGATGGCTCTGGAGCACAGTTTTGCTCTCCCAGTGCGGTGAGCGTTTTCTGTGAGTGCAAGGCCTGATTGCGATCTCCTGCAAGTGCATTTCTACAGGCTTCAGTAGAGCCGGGTGACTTTGCCTAGATTAACTCCTGATTTATGCTGGCTTAAGTGGGATGAAAATCTGATCTGTTTAAAAACAAGACTCGGTTACAACAGGAATAGAGGGAGACATTAAAATGTCTCCAATCTGAATATTTTATCGCTGCAGGGAAGCGATCAGCCAGAGGGATGAGGCTGTCTGTCCGCCCTCGGGCGGGGAGGATGGTGGGGGGGACACAGCCCTGGCACCTCCAGCCCATTCCACTCCTGGCTCTGTCACAGAGCTGCCGTGGGGCCGCGGGGAAATCACAGCCACCGCTGAGATGCTTTGACCACCACCCTCTGCCGCCTTCCCCTCCCAAGGCAGGGGACTGCATGGGGTTTTTGTCCCTTTGACCTCACCGGGTCAACAATGGTTTTTTTTATCATCATCATCACCATCATCATCATCATCATCGAATCATCACTGCTATTTAAAGACCCAGTGCTCACTGTCATGCTGTTATGTGAGACTCGGCCACCGCTGCACAGACAAGGTCTTGGTCCTTGCACGCTGCAGACCCCAGCGAGAGAACCAGGAGCCAGGGATGCAACAAGCAGAAAGCAAAGAAAAAGATCCCAAAGCTTGGCCTAACGTGCTTTCTTTGAAATGTGATCTCAGGATTGTTGGAGGCCTGGCAAATAAATCAGAGTTTACGATGCCAGCTACCTATTTATTTATTTCTCCTTCCATATAAAGGAGTGGAGCCTACAGTATTATTTCTTTCTCTCTTTTTTTAGGGCACTATACAGACAGATTTGATTCTCCACATTCATTTTTTTTACTTACACAGATGTAAACTCCACTAAAGCCGGGGGAATTATTGACAACTGAGGCAGTCCAAGGCCAGACTCTGACCTATTGATTTCCCCGAGATTGCACAGGACGTATGTAGTTCATTGCAGAATACAGTCTTTGTTTGTTTTGTTTATTACTCAATATATAACAATGTGGAATAAAGAACAACGCCGAACTGCAGAAATGCCTGAGGATTTCTCTTTAATTGAAATCAGGACTGGGAACATCCTTGTAAATCAAGAGCAGTCAGCCTTTGAGAAAATTCATTGCTTTTGCAAAGTTTACTTTCAAATAGGATTTAGCTTTAACTCTTTGTCTCTCACACCGGCTCAGCTAAATAATTTTTAACGATTTCTCTGAAGCGGCTATGTGCTGCTCGAGAGCCTGAAAACTTCCAGGCACAACAGATGCTGGGCAGGAGTCTTATTTCTACTAAAGCTGTGAACAGCAGTTGAGAAAAATCAAATACACGTAATTATTAGAGATACTCCTGATATCTGTCCAAATCCATATTTTTAAAAAGCTGGATGCTCTTCTGAATCAGGATTTTGGTCCAGTCCATTAAGAACCTATGGGCTCTCCTTGTAAAATCCTGACCTAGGGCTGAATTTTACTTAAGTTTGATGCTGCTTCAGCTTAACTTTTAGGTCAGAGCCCCATAATTGCCACGCAGAGCGCAGGCCGCAGAGAGCAGGTAACTCCATCAGCAGGTTGGCTGCAGCAACAGCCGCCCCTGGGAGCGCTCCGGCCCCCGGTAAGCGGGTGCCAGCCGCGGTAAGCACAAGAAACACCTGAGCTCTGGTGTCCTAACAACAGTCCCCTCATTTCCCACACTGCAGCTCCCAGCGCATTACGAAATGGCCAAACAACAGTGTTTCTGCTTAGCTAAAGATTTCACAATGGGACTTTCCTTCTTCAGCTGTATTTTTCCAGACTCACATTTTCAGAGGCTCTCCTTTCAGTGCGTTTATTGGATTGAGACGTCTCGTAATTATTTACAACAAAAGGCTTCGTCCTTCCAGCCTATTGTAAATGGGCAGCCCGCTGAACGCTAAGTTAGCGGCAGCAGGCTGCAAGAGGATCAGGCTATTAATTAAGATTAATGCAACAAATTTGAATTCTTCCATCCCCTCCCTCCAGCAACCCATCTGCGTGTGTGTGCGTGTGGCTGGGAAGGAAAAGAAAGGGCTCCTATGCTCCAGGATAATAGCGAACGCTACTGAAGAGGAAAAAGGAAAACACTGTTTATCCCTAGCAGGAAGAAAATTGATCTATAGGCTGCACACAACTGGTCTCAAAGCAGCCAGTAGCTACAGAGGAGAGACTGTAGCTAACCAGGGCCCAAACTGGCCTGTCAAACAAAAGCTTTTATAGGGACACCAGGGAGAACAAAAGTAGCACATTTCATTCCTTCGTAATAAATCTTCCATCTTTATTGGGCGGAGATGCTTTGCTCCTGAGCACGCCGTGTTTCGGAGCGGGGCCGGCCCCCGCCGCCCCCACCGAAAGGCCTGACGGCGCCCCGGAGCATCCAGCCCGAGCCGAGCTGCTTTCTCAGGCTTTGGGGTTTATTTTTGCTGCACACAGCCAGGCCCAGCTGGGCTCTGCATCCCCAGACAGCGGCAGCTCTTGGGCTCCAGCTCTATCACTCTCTATTTTATGTGCGCTAAAGGTAATAAAATAACCATTTCTAAATTTAACTAGCATTACATAATGCAGCTATTTATTATGTAAAGCTGCTGTTTACAATGCCCAGAATATTGATCACTATAAAAAATGCAATGCAGCTAGAGCTCGTATAAATTAATGTTACTGTTTTCCTTTCTTTTTGTTTAAAGGATCAATCAAAGGTCTAATTTGTTCTCGTGAATCCACCTCTGCGAAGCATGCAAAGCACCAGGCAGCGCGTTGTTTACTGTCATTCAGGCTGGCGTGCAGCACTCAGCGCCGAATCTGGCAGAGGGTACGGAGAGATGACAATTTGTTCATTATCCGAACCATTGGAAAAGGCAAATAAAGCATACTAACCTGCTTTATTTCAAATCAGGTCAATTTTTTTTTTCCCTCAGCTATAAAGCAGCAGTGGCAACCACTTAAGAATTCCAGCATTATGACTGTATATCATCATTATCACCTACAGTCGATTATGAATAGGTAGTTTCCTACAATAGCACATGAAGCCCGAGAAAATGAAAGATGTTTTCCTATTCTTTAGGCCTTTTGGGGGTAGAAAGAGGGATGGAAAAAGAGAATTAAATATTAACAGAGCGAACAGATCACTAAGCAAAAAACAATTAAATAGCACAGCATCCATTCCACAATAACACCAAATCATGATGCAACTGCTGAGCGTGGGGTGACATACTAATCATGGATTAAAGGGGCTGATTTGTGCCTCATGAGTATTCATGGGCAAAACCTGATATGTGCAAATTGATCTCGGGGAAATACGTTTTGTGGGAAACATGAGGTTATACGAGTGTCTGAGCAAAATGATGATGGCTTTTCTTGACTGTGCCTTAGGGAGAAAGGAAATAGTTACCTTTTTATCTCCTACTTGCTTTCTTCGTGGGGTTGCTTTCCTCCTCTCTACCAAATGAGACACAGTTTCTTTCCCATCTACCAGCCCATTCTTGTACTTGCCTGTACAAATACAGGTGATCGTAAAAAACCACTCCCATCATTTGATGTCACCCAGAAAATCAAAGGTTAGAATGAACCACCGAGCCTGCCATCGTGGGCAATATTCCTCTAACGGCACCCAGCAGCCAGCCTTTCTGAAGATGAATCGCCCCTCTGAAGAGCGAATGAGACGGTGCAAATCCAGCCCCGGTCAGCAATCGCACGTGGCTCGTCACATGGAGAAGAGGCCATGGGACAGCAAATAGAAAAATGTCCCACCTAGGTGGGAGCGTCTTTTCTGTACCATGAGAGTTGCCCGGCTCGGCTTCAGCGCGAAGGCTGCTGTTAGTGATACAGTACCACGCAACCTTTTTTCTTCCAGTTGCCTTCAGCTCAGGATGTAGGAAAATTAAAAACACTAATGGGCCAAATTGTAGTCTCCTGGAGAAATTTCCTTCATAGACCAGAGAAAACCCCAAGAAACCACCTAGTCCCGTACTAAGAAAAGGTCAAATATACTAAATAGCTTTCTCTCTGCTCACTCCACGAGGGTGAAGGAGGTCACAATCCCCTCGTGGAAAGCCACAGAGCTCTACAGCTCTTCCAGGATCAGTCCCGTCTCCTGCTCCTACTGCTCCCAGGCCTTGCATCATGGCACTGGAAGTCTTCTGCTGGCCTCCAGCCACTGCTGAAGCCATCAGGTAGGAGACACAAGAGGAGCAGTGCTGCCGAGGCCGCCTTAACTCCCGGGGTCAAGGATCAACGTGCCTCCTCTGCTCCGCTCTCCGTTCTCCACTCACATTCCTCACTCAGCGTCCACCTGCCTTTCCCCAGTCTCCTTTCAGCCCCAGGAAAGAAAATTGTCTCTAGCGGTGTCTGAACACCAGCTATTGCCATGTGCTTTGTGCAAAAGACTCGGGAAATGGTCCTTTGCAATATTTTCCACTAAACAACTACTCTAAACCAAGGAGGAGGTCACCCGTGACTTCAGCGTCACTGAGGAGGCCATTGCCGCGTACCCTGAGGTGTCTGACTTACGTAGCTCCAGCCCTGCTAGAGCAGACTGGTTTCTTTTCCCCATTTTACAATTTGGAAAGTCCCCAATTCCTCCATCTACATCCTCATCTCTGCCATCAATCAACAATGTCGGTGCATTAACTGTTTGTTAATATTGAGATTGCTCTTCTCCATCAGCCTCTGAGCAGTTGTCTTCCTTTCAGCACAGTGAAAAATCCAGCAGCCAAGGCAGTACATTTTTATAATCTTAATGGAGCTCGTACTTTAAAGTTTAAAGGAGCTTAAACAGTGGGAAAGCCCCTGTGGAAAATCCAGTGTTTTCATATGCAAGTCAGGTTTTGGGCTGTGTATTGGCTGTTGTTATTTTCAGTAGCTGGTGTTTCATTTCTGTTCAGAAGCAAATGTAAAAAAGCAAGTGAGCAATTTATAATGAAATAATCAATGCTGGTGGTAAATTCGCTGGTGCCTGTGCACTTAGCCTTGCCTATGATCAGAAATTTCTCTTGGGGGCAGCATTTCTTACAGAGATGGATGGATTTATTTTCCGTCTTCAAAATGTTTACTAGCACAGCTAGATCTCCTGCTCCAGCCGTACTGCTGGTTGGGGGCCAAGAGCTCCCCCCGTTAACGCCAGCAGGGGCGAGCAGAGGCGGCGTGAGGTGGAACAGCAACCCGAAGACAACCCAAAGGCAGGCCACTGTCCCTCTCCCTTCCCCTGAACCTCCCCCCGCCTACCTGCCCACGAGAAACCTGCAGGCCACCCAACCCACCCTCCGTCGGGCTTCAGAGCCCCTCTGTCCCCCCAGGGTGGGCTTCACGGCAGCACCAAAGTTCAGCTGCCCGCAGCGACACCAAGCAGCAGGGGATAACTAATGCTGGTGACCAGCTGAAGCTGCGTCCCCACAGCAAGATGAAGCGTATGGAGCTGGCTTTAGGCTGCCGAGAGCCCTAAGTCACCGAACGTCTGCCCACGTTGCTTGCTTTAGTGCAGCAGGGATGCCCTCGGCCTCAGGTGAGTAGCGTTTAAAACCTGTTTAGTAAAAGCAAGGAAAATGCCGCAAGCTCCAGTGGGCACAAGGAGCTGTGGCGGTGGACAGGGATGTCTCCTGTGATGAGACCTGTGTGCACCTCAGCCACCCCGGGGACGTGAGGGAGAGCCCGAGCTGCGGCGTCAGCAGGACTCTGCCTCCTGCCCTGAGGCTTTAAGGGGCTTGTTTTCACGGCGTGGGATACAGGCAGGCCTGCTGGTCAGTAGGCTGGGGACCGCCCCAAGCTGATGGGGAAAATGCAGGCAAGTCATGCTCTGTGTAGGTCAGGGGCAGGAGGCTGCCCCACAGATGCGCCAGGAGGTTATACAGAGCTATAAATGTTGAATTGCTTTCCCCACATCAGTCCCAGTAGGTGAATGAAGCCCTGCAAGGTGGATGGGAGAAGCAGATGCAGTGTTTGCTTTGATGCTCAGGACTACGGGCTCTCAAACCTGCCGGTTTCTCAGGAACATGCATCCAAACTAGGTTAAAAATATAGCTGAGGATAGCTAATTAACTGCGCGGCCGTTAGCAGTCCGTGAGGATTCAACTCTCCTGTGAACTAAACATGTCAAGAATATGGCTGAGGTTCAACATCTTGGAAAGAAAGTGTTGATGAGCGAAGGACTGAAGAAATTAAGCTGTACGTTGTGAGAGGGATGAGAGTAAGAGCAGAAGGGTATTCCTGCAGGGAACAGTCCCAGAAGCCTGGCTGATTACACAGCACAAAATAAACTGAGGAGCTTTACATCAACGGAACTTCACAAAACTCGCCAAGCGGGATGTCAGGAGTTCAGTATTTATCAACAGAGCCGTGGGGACACTTGTACTTATAGCTAGCCTCATCATGGGAGCTGCAAAATAGACGCTTCCGAAAGCAGGCAGAGATAAACCCGGGCCATCTTTGGAAACTGTCCTCTTCTTTTTCCCTTCCATCAGCTCCAGACCGTCTGGAAACTGAGGTGACTGATTTTCGTCTTGCTTATGTGGCCGTACATCAGAAGCAAATTTAGCAAAGGCAAGAAGGTGATGTGGGTGTAGCGGGCTGGAATGCCTGAGAACCGTCTTTATTGTTATTATTAAGCTATAACGGCATGTGGGACTATAAATCAGCCCACCCTGCTGATAATGGAGCATAGGTAGCACTACACTGCCCGAACAGCCTGAGACTGGAAGGATTTCATGGCAACCCACACTCGTGAATGCCTGAGCTCCTCCTCTCTTAGGACGAGCCATGGCTCTTCCCTTCCCATCGATGCCGTGGCTGGGCCGCTAAAACCCCTCTGCTTTCTTCCCTGACATCCAGATCTTTGTCCCTGCCTGTGTTTTGCAGTGCTTCTCAGAGCAGACGGTCCATTCTGCAGACCTCTGGGCTTGTTAAATACAGCAGCTTTCCACAGGGGCAGCAAACACTGAGCAGAAGACTTTCCTGCAGAAAGCAAGCATAACGAAGCATAGTCCCCCTGAATTTATCCTGGATGTGGCCGGTTACCTTTACTCACTGTCCATAGGTTTGGGAGGATGAGAATCTTACTGCAGAGATGCACACTTCTGTTTGGTGCCATGAAAGACACTTCTGGCCTTATATTTCTCTCCCCATCCATCCATCATAGGGCGATTTCCTCTGTTTTGTTTTCTTGCTGGGAATCTTCCCATCCCTGCTGCGCACGGTGCTTCTTGCTCACGTTAACAGCATCAGGGATCTCACCTGGGGTATCCCAGTGTCAACAAACCACGAGGCTGAACTGACTGACAAAAGTCCCAGCAGCGGTAATCAAGCAGGTAGTGGGCTTACAGACACCCCTGCGTGGGGCAACGACCAGTGGGTGAGACGAGATGCCCGGCAGAGAGGGGTCCCTCGTCCTCAGCTTCCTGGGGCCACGGCTGCCCTGGGCCATGAAACCATCCATGACTTCTGACAGGGCCTCAGAAGCAGGGACCAGACCTGACACGTCTGGGTGTTAAAGAGAGGTCGTCTTGCAGCCTCCGTGGGGGCTGTAAGCAGATTGTCTTGGCTTCGTGGCCAGCAAAGAGGCCTCCGTTCGCCTGCTGCCTGCCTTTGCATCCTTCACTTCCAATGCCAGGGCACTGTTTTCCAACGGCAGCACTCTGTCAGGTCTTGGGGGAAGGGAGAACAGGTCTTTATCTTTAGCATCATAAAAAAAAGCTACAGAAAACAGCTTGAAGGGTGTCTAGCCCTCCCCCTCTCAGTCTACATGAGTAAACATCCTCGCTTAGGTGTGCCTTTTACCATATTAATAGCTACTTCCCTTTCCGTAATCACTGGGTTATTGCTAAAGAAATTGCAGCAATGTTAATAGCCAGTGACCCGCAAATTCAACACAACACCAAAGGTCACGGAGTTATCTCACGCAACGAACTTACTTTTGATGAACTGGTCCCATTCCCTGGAACATTTTTACAGTAATTTTAAGAGTCATAACATCTTATCATGTGCTGCTTCAACTTTTTGACATGCAGCTAAAAATAGCAAGCGCTGCCAAGCCTGGGAGAACAGCTTCAAGTTCTGATCTGAGCTGACAACCCCCAGCGTTTCAGGGCATGAGTGTTTTGATTTCAACACACCACAAAGCCAAGGTTAAACCTAGAAGTTTGGATACGAGTCCAGAGCAGGAAGGGGACAGGTAAAAAAACAGGTGCCTGCCTTCATCTTATTCCTATTTAAAGAACTGCAGCATCAAAAGCCTGGCAACTGATTTGAACACAGAGGCCAGCTCAAAATGATAAGCGATTATAAGCAGATGCTGCTCAGGCTTCGGTTGCTGTGCTGTTTGCTGTCTGCCACTCCGTCACCGCGCAGGTGTAGTCCCCCGTCTCGGGTCTTGCTCCCCCACCACGCAATGCAGAATACTGCTCGCTTGTCTCACCGGGGTGATAGGAGGACATATTAATCGCTTCGTTTTTGCCAAGCACTTTGAGACCTTTAGATGAAAGGTGCCATTATTACTATTATTGACCGCGGTGATTTGCCGGCTCTCTCCTAGTTCACCACCCTACTGGGAAGGCAGACACTCGGGGAGGTTTTGAGCTCAGAGGAAAGACAGGCGCTGAGCAGATGTGCGCCAGGCGGCCTGACAAGCGAGGGGCAGTGTGAATTCTGCGTCCCGTGGGGCCACAGAAGGCTGAGCCGGGGCTTGCAGCCCTCTGCCATGGCCTTTCCTGCGCTGCCCTGACTGCTCGGGTAAGGGAGAGGACCCCGAGCTTCTTGTAGATCCGGTTCCTGAGAAAATGTGGAAGTTTGGACCATTTTTGTTTGCATTTCCCTAACTCCCTTCCGACACACGCCTGCTCTTCTTCGATTTGGCCTGGCTAACCTCACGCGGTGGGTTGTTCCAGCCCCCCGGGATGCGGGGTGACTGCATGCGACGGGTGAGGAGGAGGCTCTGCCTTGTTTACGTTTCGAAGCATGAATGCTAGCTTGCGATCCTGTGGGCTGTTCCGGTTATCAGGCATGGCACTGCTCCGCTGGCAGCTCCCCCATCTCGAGCTGCAGCGAGCGCTGCGACGCGTTAGGTAATCCGCAGTGTGGGAAGGGTGAACACCCTGCCATTTACTGGTTATTTATACACCCAGATTGGCTTTCTCTGCCTGCCTATTTCCTTTTTTTTTTAAAGGAGATTGTGAAATTTCAAAAGGTCTCTTTTGAAACTGTTCTCTCTCCCCTTGCCTGGAGGTGGCCAAGGGCATTTTCTTCCCTAGCCCCCACCGTTCCCACCGAAGCCTCCAAGACAGATTGCTGTGCCAAAGCCACCGTGACACAGCACCTCCACCACCGGGACACGATGCGAAGGGAAGACCGGGGATGACCAGGAGGACCGCGGCCGCAGAGGGGCCAGGCAGCCCAGCCAGGGGAGAGCAGCACAGCGTTTGGGCATTCCGCAAGGGTTTACGAGCTAAGGCTGGAAAATCAATCCTTTCGCTAAGGCTTAAAGGCCCATTTTGAGATGGCGCGTGCTGTGAAACCCAGGTGGATAGCTGCCGATATTACTCGTTGGGCTCAGATCGGATCAGCACGTCTGCTGCTCCACCTCTCTCACCATCCGCTGTTAGATCTGATCTGTGCAGGCACCACGGATGGCAGTCATTAAATCCAGGGCAAGCTCATGTGTGATGTTTTGGGGTAATTCAATCCAAGCTTGTGTCGTGTTTGCTGGGCTGCAGACAGAAAAGACAATCATTACGTAGTCCTCTTCTTCTACCCATCTGTCCACCCTTTTTTTACAACAGGGATTTCTCTATCATTTCCCTCACAGAACATTATCACGCAAACACCGCAGGAGAAATAACGGCAGAGGGAAGTTTCAGACTGCCCTGGTCCCGCTGTTGGATGTGGGTTGGCTTACCAGGCTGCTCTTTGCCACAGGAGGCTCCTAGGCAAAACCAATAAAATGTAGAGGAAAATATTCTGCACTTGCACAAGGTCTTTTGTGCCAGGAGCTCTCAGCATCGTACCCACAACAATGAATCCTGCTTCGCAATGCTCCTTTGGGGCGGATTAGCACAATCACACGCTTTTTGGGTGGCTATGTTAGAGCCAGCGAAGGTCAAAATCATTAATTCCAGTATGTTCTGCTGCGTGATAACTGGATCAGCTCATCAGGGCACCTGATCCGTGGGTGGCGGGGTCCTTTTCCTGACTGTGAAGCTGCGGATGCTCAGGCGTTCCCTTAAGCTATTTCCCAGGTGCTGAAAAACACCAAGGATTCTGCAGGAGCTCGCGCAGCAGAAAGCGATTAGCAGGCTGAGTCGAGAAGCCGGAGAACCTGATAAATTCCCTATTTCTACTTACTTTCCCCCGAGGACCTACACAGCGGGAAAAGCGGCCTCCTGTGCGACTTTTCTGCCAACCGTGGCCCCACTGGAGGAGGACCTGTGTGCTGCTGTCCCCAGAGGGCATCGCTGAGACTCACAGAGCCCAAATTTGGGGTTGGACCAAGAACGCTGTGGGGACAATAAACAGGGGAATTTTGTGGATTTCACTGGTAACGCTATATCGAGCCTACAGGCACCCCCCTACAAGCACCCCTTGGGCCTCAGGCTCAGAGCTGCCTGCAAAGAGCAGCAGCCATCAAGGTTGTGCAGGCGTTGGGGCCGGGCCGGGAGCCGTATGGGCAGCGGAGGTTGGGGCTGGACCTCCTGATTCTCCTCCGCACCAGATGGCCCTTGTCCTTCTGCAGGGCCAGCAGCTTAGGAGTCATTACAATAAAATAAAGAAAAAATAAATGAACAAAATAAATGCATAAATAAACATGGAACCTCGCAATGCAAATTAAGGCCATATTGCAGGAGAAATTGAATCCAAAGAATGCAAACAGCCAAACAAAAAACCAAACAAACAAGCAACAAAAGAAAACCAATTATTTTTTGAGGGAGTCACAAATGAGTAAACAAAACAATGGATGCCTCTGGCCTCCAGCATCCGCGCACTGGCACTATCACGGCTCCCTGGGAGCAAGGCCTGGGCTTCCTTTTGGAGTCACTCCTGCCTCACCGGGATGCCCCTCTTCCCTGTGGCTTCTTCATCTCAGATTAAAATCATTTCATTGTGGCTTTGTCTGATGGGCCTGGCACCATTTTTTTTCGGTTAAAGCCATACATTAGACAAACTCCCAGAAGCACGAGGATTTTGTTTTTTGTTTTCCTTGTAGCATCTACTTTAGAAGAAATTAATTTCTCGACCCCCTCCTTGATTGGCCATGCAGTCTTAGAAGATTTCCCTGCATCGTTTGAAACCCAGAGTAGACGGTTGGTCTATTGTGAGAAACCACAGGGAGTTTTTAAGCTGTCGCATCGCAGTTACCAGCTTTAGCTTCACCAGGATGAAAATAGACAATAGCGAAAGGAAGGGGGTTCTGAAGATCTCCAGCTCGCTGTTTCCAATTAGGAAGCGACTTCGGCTCATTCCACCGCTGCAGCCAGTCTTCGTTAGTAGCACAAATTGTTTGAGTCCTGGCTCAGGCTCTGATTCAAGGAAACTTCCCTGTTCAGCAAAGCACTTCACCACATGCCCAGCTCCTGCTGAAGTCCGTGATGTTGACGCAGATGCTCCAAGAGGATCACAAACTTCTCAGCCTTCCCCGAACCGCAGTCCCCCAGCCTGCGGGACGGGGAGGGTGGAGGGAGGCCCCCGGTCCCCACCACACGGCCTTGGAGCTCGCTGGTATCACCACCGCGGCCACAAGGCCCGACTCTTGTCTCCTCGTACTTTGATCCAAGCTTAGTTTAAGCATAGGCCATCCCACCGCTTTCGGCACCTCGTTGCCCGCAAGGGCAGTATGGTCTGCGCCTATCTGACTGCGCATTGTAATGAACCAGCCAGTGGTAAATTTACTGTTTACCCCACTTCTTGGCTAATTTTACTGATTTTAGCCAGGGATTATTCAAGCTTTCTGGCCGAGTACTATTCCACGTCAGTGCAGGTGCAGGATCTGTCCCTCATTTATTGTCCTTCCTCGTTTATTGCCTTTGTTTCTCTTTTCACAGATTAATTACAAACATCTCACTCTGTGGAGTGAACTCCCACTGTATGGTGGTTGTGTGATCTCAGCGCCATGAATTATAGATGCCTGACATATCACACCAAGCTATTATGATTTTTTTTTCCACAAGCAAGCTATGAATTATGAAGAAGATCTATTAAATTTATAATATTCTCTGTCTTTGGTATAGGAATGGGAAGGCATGGCCTGATGATGCCTTTATATCGCCCTCCCCTCCCGCTCTGGGCTCGGGCAAGACAACACAAGTCGCGACACGGATATTTGGGAAAAATGGTTGATGTCGTAGAGATGTCGGGCCCGGAGTCCCTCCTGTTTGCTGTGGCAGCGTGTCTCAGGGGTTATCCGGGTTGCTGGGGGGCTGCCGCGGGCTCAGGACGCCCTGCGCGAGGGGCTGCGGGCGAGGCAGCCCTGCAGAAATGGCACCATCACCTGCAGCCTGCCTGCTCTGCCCTTGGCTTATCCTGTGGGAAGGCCGGCGGCACGGTGGGGTGTTTAAATGGAGGAGCGGAGGGAGGTTTTGACAGAGGACTGCGAACAGCGGAGGCCGCATGAGAAGAGGCTACGGGCACCCAGGGACAGGAGCAGCCGCCCTCAGCTGCCTCCCCTCAGCCATCTCATTTCCCCTCAGGGATCCCCCCTCGGCACCTCCCTGGAGCCATTTCCCCTCGGTGGCCTTCCCTCAACCCTTTCCCCTCACCCATTTCCCCTCAGGGGTCTCCCCTCAGCCGTGTCCCCCAGTCTCTCCCCTCAGCCATGTCCCCCCTGGTCTCTCTCTCCCCTCAGCCGTGTCCTCCAGGTCTCTCTCTCCCCTCAGCCACGTATACTCTGCGGGTATACTCTTCGCTGGGTAAAAAGCTGGCTGGATGGCTGAACCCAAAGAGTTGTGGTGAACGGAGTTAAATCCAGTTGGCCGCCAGTCACGAGCGGTGTTCCCCAGGGCTCAGTACTGGGGCCAGTTCTGTTTAGTATCTTTATCGATGATCTGGACGAGGGGATTGAGGGCACCCTCAGTCAGTTTGCAGGTGACACCCAGTTGGATGGAAGTGTCGATCTGCTGGAGGGTAGGAAGGCCCTGCACAGGGATCGATGGTCCAGGGCCGACTGTATGAGATTCAACAAGGCTCAGGGCCGGGTCCTGCACTTGGGGCACAACAACCCCAGGCACCGCTGCAGGCGTGGGGAGGAGCGGCTGGGAGCTGCCCGGCGGGAAAGGGCCTGGGGGTGCTGGTCGACAGCCAGCTGAACATGAGCCAGCAGTGTGCCCAGGTGGCCAAGGGGGCCAATGGCATCCTGGCTTGTATCAGGAATGGTGTGGCCAGCAGGAGCAGGGCAGGGATGGTCCCCCTGTGCTGGGCACTGGTGAGGCCGCCCCTCGAATGCTGTGCTCAGCGCTGGGCCCCTCACCCCAAGAAGGCCATGGAGGGGCTGGAGCGTGGCCAGAGCAGGGCAGCGAGGCTGGGGCAGGGGCTGGAGCCCAAGGCTGGGGAGGAGCGGCTGGGGGAGCTGGGGGGGCTCAGCCTGGAGAAGAGGAGGCTGAGGGGAGCCCTCATCGCTCTCTGCAACTGCCTGAAAGGAGGCTGGAGCCGGGGGGGTCGGTCTCTGCTCCCCAGGAACAAGCGATGGGACGAGAGGGAACGGCCTCAAGCTGCGCCAGGGCAGGGTTAGGTTGGGTATTAGGGAAAACTTCTTCATGGAAAGGGCTGTCAGGCCCTGGCCCAGGCTGCCCAGGGCAGGGGCTGAGTCCCCGTCCCTGGGGGGATTTAAAAGCCGTGTGGATGTGGTGCTTGGGGACATGGGTCAGTGGTGGCCTTGGCAGCGCTGGGTTAACGGCTGGACTCGATGATCTCAGGGGTCTTTTCCAACCTAAAGGACGCTGTGGTTCCGTGTCCCCCGCTCTTCCCCCTCAGCCCCTCAGGCGCGCTCCGCCGCGCTGCCCCGCCCCCGCCTCGCGCCTCCCGCCTCCCGCCCTCCCGCGCGGCGGCCCCGCCGGAGCCCCGCGCCGTGCCCGCGCGCGGCGGGTGATGTCAGCTCCCGACTCTCCCGTCTGAATGACTGAGCACCGCGCGCGGGGGGGGGGGGGGGGGGGGGGGGCCGCGCGCGCGGGGCCCGGCCAGGCGGAAATGGGCGCGCAGGCCGGGCGGGGGAGGGGCGGCGGAGGCGGGGCGGGCCCGGCCGCGACGTGAAATGGCGGCGGGCGGGCGGCCGGCGGCGGGCCTTCGCTGCGCCTCGGCGGGCCGGGGCCGCCCCAGCGGCCGGGGCCTTGCAGCCGGCGGCGGGCAGCCCCCTTCCGCTCTGGGACGGCGGGGCGGGGGAACGCTGCGGGCCCGGGGAGGCCCGGCTGGCCCCCTGCTGCGGCCGCAGCTGGCCCGTAGCGAACGGGTAGCGTCTGCGGGCCTGGGGAAGCCGCCTCCAGACCCGGCTGCCTGCGCCCGCCCCATGGCTGCTGTCGGTAACAAAGCAGGGCTTTTGGCCGGCATCGCGCAGTCATCACCAAGCTATAAATGGCCTTATGCTATCCCGAGTCTCCCGGCTGTGCCTACGACATGTCGATTTTCTTCTGGATTGCATCTCTACCGTACGGCCTCTTCCGTAGTCCTGCCCAGCTCCCGCTCCTGCCCACGCCGCCGATGTCTGCCCGGCAGCCCGCTTGCCGCAATATCCTTTTTCTCTTGCCCTGATGCGTCCAAGCCTGCTCCGCTCTGTCCAGAACGCAGCTGCACAGGTCGCCTTCCTTGGCCCGTCCTGTTGACCACGGCACCCCGGCACACCTCCCCCAGGTCACCTTTGTCGCGGCACCCCGGCACACCTCCCCCAGGTCACCTGCTTCACTGCAGCACCCTGGTACACTTCCCCCAGGTCACCTTGATTGCGGCACCCCGGCACACCTCCCCCAGGTCACCTGCTTGACCACCACACACGTCCGTGTCTTGTTCTCGCGGCCTGTTGTGCTGCCCGCACTGTCTCGTTCAGGATCAAACAATCTATCACCTACTTCTTCACTGTTCAGACAAGCCATTTCAAACTTTCTCATGTGTTTCCAACTTGGCTTTGCCATGAGGCTTACAATTTATTGCAGTGGTGAGGCTGCTGGGGTGCTGTGTGCCCTACTCGGCGGCGTTGCCTCATCACATTTTCCCATCTGCCTCCTCCCGTGCATTGCCTCCGGACTCATAGTTAGGTCGGAAGCTCCTTGCGATGAGGAGTTGTGTTTCTCATTGGGAGAGAGGCATGGAAAGGGTGTGCTGGGTGCGGGGCATGTTTCCCTGCTCAGCTTGGATCAAAGCAAAAGATGAAGCGAGAAACAGTCTCTGCCTCTAGCGCTTGGTCACTACCACCGGTATTTTTTCCTGCCCAGCAAGCTGTGGCTGGTGGCAGGAGCTGTGGGCAGCGCCGTGGCTTTGTCAGGCGCGGATGGATCTCGGTGTCAAGCTGAAGCTTCTCCCCCAACCCAAACCCACAGGATATAAATTTCTTGGGCCATTCAATGGGAGCTTCCCCGCCAACTCCACGTGAGGCAGGACTGGAGGCGGGGTGCCTGCCCTCGCGGTGGTGGGAATTGCCTGCACTGAGAGCAATTTGCCCTGTTGGTGGGGTGGAACAGGCGGCAGCGCAGTTCAGCGAGGGGCACGGGGAGAAGATGATGGCACTTAATTTTTAGGCTAGCCCGATGCTATCATTGCGAACAGCAGGCATCCATTCTGAGCATTTGGCCAATATTTATGGGATCAAATATCCGCTAATAGCAGGGAAGTTTAAATTGTGGGATACGGAAACACTCCGGAAGCAAATGCCCCAGTATTCATTTCTGCACACACGCAGAGTGATTAAAGCCCAGACTGTCATTTACCACCTGAAAGCTGGCTCTCGCAGGATAAAGCACAGGGAGGAATATCTGCAGCGTAGCCGAATCCTCTTGTCCGTGCCCAACAGGGAGGTAGGGGCTTTACCGGAGCATCCCGTGTGCGATGCCTCGGGGAGCTGCTGGAGCCAAACGAGACGGACACAACAAATGCCTTCTGGATATAATTGTTCACAGGCACAGCAGAAGGAAAGGAAGACTTTTATAAACAATTATCTATGCAAGCTGCAAGAGTAGCATTTGCACTAGCTCTCCAGGGCCCCGATAATACTCCCTGAGACATGCCGAGATGGATAGGATTTATAAACCGTGGATGGGTATTTCCTACGTTGCAGCTCTCTCGGCAGTATTATTCCATGAAGCTCTCTGCAGAAGACATATATGTTCATCAAAACATTTTATAGCCCTGTTGTGCTGGGATTAATACCAGACAAGAAAGTCCAGACCACGTGTACTTTGTTCTTCCCAGCACATTTCTGAGTCCACAAATAGAAAGGAGCCTGTAGGAGCATATGACTATTAAGTCGGCTGAACATGAGCCAGCAGTGTGCCCAGGTGGCCAAGAAGGCCAATAGCATCCTGGCTTGTATCAGGAATGGTGTGGCCAGCAGGACTGGGAAAGGGATCGTCCCCCTGTGCTGGGCACTGGTGAGGCTGCCCCTCGAATGCTGTGCTCAGCGCTGGGCCCCTCACCCCAAGAAGGCCATGGAGGGGCTGGAGCGTGGCCAGAGCAGGGCAGCGAGGCTGGGGCAGGGGCTGGAGCCCAAGGCTGGGGAGGAGCGGCTGGGGGAGCTGGGGGGGCTCAGCCTGGAGAAGAGGAGGCTGAGGGGAGCCCTCATCGCTCTCTGCAACTGCCTGAAAGGAGGCTGGAGCCAGGGGGGGTGGGTCTCTTCTCCCCAGGAACAAGCGATGGGACGAGAGGGAACGGCCTCAAGCTGCGCCAGGGCAGGTTTGGGTTGGATATTAGGAAAAACTTCTTCCCGGAAAGGGCTGTCAGGCCCTGGCCCAGGCTGCCCGGGGCAGGGGCTGAGTCCCCATCCCTGGGGGTGTTTAAAAGCCGTGTGGATGTGGTGCTTGGGGACATGGGTCAGTGGTGGCCTTGGCAGTGCTGGGTTAACGGTTGGACTTGATGATCTCAAAGGGCTTTTCCAACATAAACAATTCTATGATTCTAAGTAACTAATATTCTTGCAACTTGATGCAATTTTGGCATTTCATACACAGTTTTCGCAATAATTTACAGGTGATGCATTTCTTCAGAAGCAGGCAGCAGTTACGTACGCTTCCAAAGACTGTCTCAATCTATAGATGTACAGATATAAATAATATTCCTTGGTAAATAAAAGCTATTAGTCAGTGTCGCACGCAACATTATGCAGAAAGTCACGGGTTGAACCCAGTGAATGGTTTTCCATCACTCAAAACGTGTTGCGCGTTGCCCTGCCATGGGTGCGTATCTAATAAGGTATCATCACACCTCCTCGCCGCAGTGGCATTGTGTAAAACCCTACAAACACCCACGCCGTCCTCACCCCTGAGGTCCCCCGCACTGCCTACTCTCACTCTCCTCCTCTTTTAGGACTGTGATCTTTAGGAACATGTTTGTAGACGCTGCTTAGTAGTGATCATAGAGCGCCTTCAAGTAGCAGAGAAGGATGTGAGTTGACCAGAACATTCCTGGAAGTGGCCGTCAGTTGGATGAAACTACCAAGGGCAGAGATGAGTTCTCCATTTTGGTGCCTTCAAATGGGGCTGTACATGCCTCTCTGAAAGGAACCGACTACCCAGCGCAACACAGTACAGGGAGCTTACTGGACAGCACTGTGACTGGAGGGAACTGAAGGAGATGCGACATGCAGGAGGTCAGAGTAGAAACCCACCTGCCCTTGCGGTCCCAAGCTCCGGGGAGAGAGGTGATGACAGCAAGATATCAGCCCCAGTTGCAGCTACTGACACTGAACCAGTCCACCTCATTTTTGAAACAACTACTCTATTATACTCATGACAGCTTGTTTTGTTGAAAATGCCAGGATCTATTTCATGAATAACGTGTATGAAGACTGTAGAGTCAGAAGCTTTCTCAACAGAGAAAGACTGATTCAGCTTTAACAGGGTAGTATGGACGCATTTTGACTTACACCACCGTGAGAACGCGCAGGGCCATCTCCAGAGATCCCATTCCCCTTCTGTAAGATAGGGGAATCCAATATTATCCACGCACAGAACGCGTTCATGCGGAGCGAGCTGCAGGATGGGTTTAGCACAGCAGAGCCTTCTCTCTTCAATGTGACGACGAAATCTTCTTCCACGCCTTGAACAACCCCGTCAATGTCTGCTCTCAGCTCCACCGCTGTATGGCCGGAGTGCGCAGAGCCCTTCCATCTGCCTACGGGAACCTGTAGAACCTTTAGGCCGTGCCCTGTTTTAATGGAGTCGGCATTTGAGGCAACCGAGGACGCACAAGCTGCGCCTGTCGCGACTGCAGCCCCCTTCCCGGGCAGGAGCGCTGTCAGACGAGCACCTTGCAGGGAAGCTCTTCAAAAGGGAACTGAACATGTTGTTTTCTTTTACATTAGGCTTAGAATTTTAGGTCTAATGTTTGGTTTGGAAGCTCAAAGCCATGCTCGAGCCCACAGCTGCCAGCTCCAGAGCAGGCAGTGGTGTAATAGTCATTTAATTCCTCTGTACTGTAATCTGATGGTGGGATGTGCTCCCAAGCTGCTTTTAGGTCTGACTGGGGAACGAAATCAATCACAGAATGCACATTACAAGAAAAGCGCTGTTGGTGTCAATTACCTAAGCTCTGCGAACGTAACTCTTCTAATTTCCTGTTAAATCAGTAATGTTACCAATCTCAGTCTATTATTTTAATTAGGACTGTGACTGCAGTTGCTAGGAGCCGAGCGAGCGCAGACAAATGCGAATGTGTAATTAGTCCCACAAACGAGTGGCAAGTTGAATCTGTCAACATCATGGATAGTTACAACATGGGGTGCAGCAGGAGGCCAAGTGATTTGGGCCAGATTCTGATCTCACTGGCCTCGGCGCCAGCCCAGGCGACTCCGCCGCGGTCAGAATTACCCCAGATGTGAGCTGGGGTTAGGGAATCTGGATCTGACCCCCGGTCATCACAGTTTCTTGGAGCTTCACCCTGGGTTATTTTTAAAATGTCTGATGTCCCATCTTGTTTCATTAATTTTTTTTTTTCTTTTTTCTGTAATGCTTCCTCACAGCCAGTTCTCCCGCAGCGAACGCTCAGTCAGGTTTGCTGAACGTGGGTGTTCCCAGCGCCAGTCAGCATCGGATTCCAGCCCTCCCCGGGGGACCGGAGCTCCTGGGGTGGGTATGGAAATGCTTGGCTCCTTCCTCTCCCTTCCTAGCCGTGAAAGAAACCTCTCAGCTTCTGTCACATCTGACTGCCTCACGCATCCCAAGAACAGCCTGCGCATTGACAAGGGAGGCAGGCGTACCGACAGCAGAGCAGCATTAGCTACCAACCTCGCCGAAAAAAAAATAAGCCGAGGACAGAATCCCTGGCTAAATATAGAGCTGAACTGGGAGAGAAAACAATGTGGCAATGCAGCTCCATCAAAATTAAGAATGAAAATCTTAAGCTGCTGCTGGTCGATGACCCCAGGCTGCTCACTGCGGGCACAGTACGCCCGAAGGTCCAGCCTGCCCCTGGGACCTAGCGCAGAAGGGCACAGGAGGGAGAGCGCTGCTTTTATTAGCGCTTGGCTATCGGTCAGCAGTCCCCGCTCCACAAATAAACGAATGGGCTGGGTGCGTGTCATCCCAGTTCACGTGTTACAGAAATAACGCTGGACTGGAACCAGAGTTAACACAGCTGAGATCGGGGATGCAGCTGATTTTGAGAGAGGGAGGATGGCAGAGGCTAGTTAGGCTATACCTGCCATTGGACACAAACCTGATTTACAGCTCAATCCATCTTCTACGCTCTAATGTCCCTGCTTTAGTAGGTCACTCTTCCACTCCACAAGGTACTTCTTTTGGAACAAATAGACTAGGAAAAAGTCAAGGGTTTAATGTGTATTAGATGGACTGATTCAGTCACCTTTCCAAGACAAAAATATTACAGAAATAGTATGATGAAGAGAGAGAGTACCTTGAGGTTTTTACGTGAAGGTTATTCATAGGGGACCTGAGGACCATGGAGTGATACTGTGGCAACGTGACCATTGCAATGCTGTAGGTCCCGGTACCTCATTTGGGGCTGGCTATGGCTTCATGTTCTCACTCGTGGCTTGGTTGGGTTGGGTTTTTTCCTCCTCTCTCGTGGTTTTTAAGCAGAGGTTATGGCACCATTACTGGATGCATTAACCTTTGAGCCCGGTTCCTCAGTGACGGAGCCTCTGCCATTGCCTTGTAACAGCCACTGCGATTTTGCAGAGGGTGCCTTACCCGAGCCATTGTTTTCTTCCCACTTACTTTTCTTTAGTCCTACAGGAAATAACGTTAACCAAAACCATATTGCATATGTGATATATATAATAATAATCCGTTGTTGCTGTCATCGATGGGTTTTCAGCCTTCAGCCCTAGCCCAAAGCACGTGGGTCCTTGTGACAGAAAAGCCAGCAGTCCGCCGGCTGAGCAGGGAGCAGAGGAAGGAACCGAGGATCACCACGCATGATGATCCGGCGCCTGGTCCCTCCCAGAGAGAGCCCCGGACGGGGCGGCTGTCACCGCAGGCCTGTGCTCGGCCCCCGAGTTGTTGCAAGTCAACATACTTGCAGCCTGGATCAAAGAGCCCAGCTCCCTGCTGCCTACACTCCCCACGAGACGCCTCTTTTGTGCAGAAAGCCCTTGTCTGTAGAGAATCGCCATCCCCACGCTCTTCTGGCCTGAACGCGGCACGGACGCTGCGGGAGCTGCAGCCGGCGGCGTGCTGCAGCACGGCACGCGCGCCGGTGATCCCTTACTCCAGCGTCCCGCAGGAGGGGAGGTGTAAAGCAGCTGTACCGTCGCGGCTCTGGGCCAGCCGGGCAGGCTTCTTGAACCGCGTGCAGCCCGTTGAGGTGAACAATGGTCACCCGTGATTAAAGTCTGTGTGATGTCATCTATGTATAAAGACATCCATAGCCATACGATTGTGCAACTAGCCTGTAATGTGCATGTTAATAAGGCTATTAAGGTTTACAAATATTCTGCTCTTCCTTACAGTTTATAATTTAATTAATTGCCAGTTAATTGTCTTATTTCCCCCCTGTGATTGATGTCACTGAGTGGGATTAGGCAGCATCAGATGACAGAGGCAGGAGGAATGAATGCAGCATCCTATGACGGTATGAGAGGAGCTGTTTGTATGGACAAATCCTTTCCGACATGGATGAATACCTCAATTGAATACTCAGTATCACAGAGTATCAGCTCAATACATATTGTAATGGGATCATTAGTGGAGGTACCAGCTGTGTGAGGTTTGTATTCACAAGCCACGAGTAAGTAACGGGGAAATATCGGCTCCTTGGAAATGTCTGCCAAGCGTAAATCTTTCCCTTTTTACACGGCTGGTGCTCAGTTTACGTAAAATGGGAAAACATTCTCAAAGTGGGACTGCTCCAGCTACCCCTGAAGTCAGGCACGGCAAGGCAGCCCTTGGCTCCTCTGGCGGAGGAAGGGAACCTAAACGCAGCCCTATTCGGCAATATTATTCCATGGGGAAAACGTAAAGAGGAGGGTCTTCCATCAGCGTGCGCGAGGCAAGCAACAGCTCCGTCCCTAAAACAAGAGGCATCTTTATTTCTAAGCAGGGAAGGTGGGATGCCTGAGCAGACACTGTATCTCTCTCTCCCGGGAGCAAGATTTTGAGTCTCTCTCTCCAGGCTTGGTCGCACCCTGCCCACCCCCAGATGCACGTTTGTTTGACTGGTCCGTGCGTCAAAGACGTCCAGACGCGCCGGGAGCATCACTCCTTCAGGTGCCGTTACGCGCGTGGACCGGTGCAACTCGTAACCACGTCGGCCGAGTGGGTCGCTGAGCCTGGGGCTGGCACTCTGCAGAGGAGAAACCTGGAGACGCTGCAGGAAGTGCTTCAGGGATTTTCCTTCCCCTGTGTCATTCTGGGTGACCAAAGGCAACTGGCGCTGGATGGGAAAGGCACGCCTTTAGCTCCCAAAGCCTGCAGCGGTGCCAAGCAAGGAGATCCAGGATAAACGAAAACCCAGTCTCAATGCGACTTTTGACCGGACTTTGATCACGTTTCAGCAGAATAAACCTGGCGCAATACCAGAGGCTGTGGCGTGAGCGGGATCAGACTGTGAAACTGGGCTGAGCAGCAAATAACCTGTACGTTCCCGTCCGGGCGGGTGTACGACGTGTTTGAACCCCTGCATAAATTGGCACGCACTAACTAGGTTATTTCTGAGGCTGTAATCAGAACGACGAGTCGGCCAAACCGCATCTGTCTCTTTTAATTCATACCTTCCATTCTGGGGACTTAGCCTTTAGAAACAGCTATCGGTGATTACATAAAAGAGATTAGCTAACATTTCTGCATAAATCAAGGCCAGCGCAAGATGTTTCCTACGTGCGTTGCGAAACCCGGGACTCTGGGAGGACAAGTTCCTCCTCGGGGAGCGAGGCTGCCCTCCCCCAGCGTGGCGGGCGCTGCGGCAGCTCGGTGGGGCCGAGGGCGAAACCGTCCTGCTTCTCAAAACGGCCTTTCAGAAAGAAAAACCTCTCGAAGAAAACGTGTGCGTGGTGGGGAATGGCCTGCCCCGGGTTTGTCTGGTGGGTTTTTTTTTTCAGGAGAGCAGATTTTTCTAGCCAAGATACATGATGGAAACAATGAAAGAAAGGAAGGATCAGGAGAAAACCTTGTTGTAAACCAGATTTCCATGTGTGAATGCAAATGAATCTCGCTGTTAAAAGAAGAGCCAAACCAGAACGTGTTACATTTACTCTTTTAGCGCAGTTGCTAACAAAATATCTTGATGTGAACACTGTTGCATGACTCAACAAATCTTCTTCTTTGTTTCTTTTTTCATTTCGAGGCACTTTCATCATTTTTCCGCTGTTTGTTGCTCTGTTAACATGAGGGGTGAGGTTGTCCCAGGGTCAGGGAGTTGGAATTTCCTTTCCAGGGTTGTCTTACTGCTCCTCTCCTTTTTTTCTTCCCTTTTTTTGCTGCAGGTCAGAGCAGATCTATAATGAGGTTGGTGGGTGAAGGCTGAGCCCTGCTCTCCCGTTCGATCTGCCCCGCGTAGTGCCAGTCCCCTGACGGGAGAGCACCTGACTCGGCCTTGTCCTTCCACCCCCTCATCAATACGTCTGCATCCCAGCTTCCCTAGTGAGTTTTTAAGCCAAAAATACCAAAAGCAGTCTCGAGTTTTTGATTCCTTCATTTTTGAGGAACTGAACTTGAGCCACTGCAGCTGAGTTTCAGCGCTGCTGAACACCAGTAGCTCCCATTAGCTGCTGAGTACTCATTGCTTCTTGAAATCAGGCCTGGAGTATCTCTTAATGGTATTTATTGCATAGAGTAGAATTGTGCTTCAAACCTGAGCAAGATCTGGGAGAAAGCGAAGAAAGGGAGATTCACAGTCCTTTCTTTTCAGCCGGGAAACTGAAATAAAGTGCAGTTTAAGGTCTGCCACTTAAATGTATGTTGGTTCCTCATGAAGAAACCAGCTACCCAAAGGCATTTAGTAATTTAAAAAGAAAAAACATACAAGGGTGCCCATTTCCTATTAAAATGTGCTGGAAATACATGCCCAGGAATGGATCTGAAATGAAGCTGGTTATCTTTCTTCATCCTTTGATCTCTAACATCTTTCAAAATCTGGCCTCCAAGTGATATGCCCAAGGATGCATGAAATCAAGTGCTGAATCTTTATCTCCTCCACTTGTGCGCCTCGGCCCTGCAATTCACAACGCAGATACGTTCCTCCTCGGGACTAGTCTTGAGTAACGGCAATCAACAAGATTAATCCCAGAAATAAAGATACCGGCCAGGCATTGGCGGGGCGGAGGGGAAGGAGTGGTCCCTGGGAAGCGGCCGCGCTCCGAACGACACGGCAGTGAGCGACTGCCCTGCGCAGACGCCCTCCCCATTTCCTCCCACCCAGGCTGCAGCTGCATCTGGCCCTCGATTCTCCCCAGATGTGTGATGAATTTAAAGACCTATCCCAGTCCTTGACCTGCCCTGAGGACCACAGAGCTAGTCATTCCTGAAATAACACCCATGGAGAATCGGAGACCTTTTCATGCTAGCAATACTGCAGGGAGGAGAGTTGGAGACACCAACCGCCTCTGTAGCGAAGGGAAAGCTGAAGTTTCCCCTCTGCTTTTTCGTGCATAACAGCATCTGTACGCCTCATTTCCATCTTCACAGCTCCTGCAATTTACATAATGAACATTTGCAAAGCCTGAGATCTGGGTTCACTTTGTATCACATTTACTGTAGATGACCTTCAGTGCATCATCAGAAAAGTTTCCCAGGCAATTTTCCCAAAGGGTACGAATGGGAAATGTAAGACCATCAGGAAAGGAGAAAAGGGAATAAAATCAGATTTCATCCATCATTCAAATTTATGTTTTCCCTTCTACAGGAGGACAGAAATATTTGAGTTTAAAAAAAAAGGAGTTTTGGCTTTAACAACTTGCTTCTTTAAAGCAAGTGTTGGTATAAGGTCCCTCAATAAAGTAACTTTAATTAGCTTTGCCTTCCTAGATGTGCAGAAAGAATATTTCCATAATAAAATGCATTTGAAGAAATGTTAAGTAGAGAAAAAAAAATAATTGGAGAGCCAGTTTGATTTGCATTCCTTCATAAGCAATGGCTGTAAAATGAGCTTATCCATTTTGGTCTCCTGATCAGGTAATGACTCTGACAAAGTCTGGTGGCAAATAACTGGCAGTCTCGGCAGAGATTCATGACGGAGGAGGAATCCTGACCGGGAGGGATAGGAACGGGACATCAGGGTGAGGACCAGCAGCTGATGCTACTTCTGCCTCTTCTGCAGGGGCCAGGTGCAGCTCTGATTGCTTCTCCTGGTACTGCTGCAGCAAGCACAAGGTGAGAAACCAGGAGCTCACCCATTTTTGCTTCCGACACCCGTCCTGAGCGAACTGTCCTTTCCAGCCCCCCTGCAAGTGCCAGCAGAGCTCTTTGGAGTCTGCATCTCGAATATTATACTGAGGTTTATGTTATACCGAAGTGGGGCAGCAGGAGAGAAACTTCTACAGGTGTTGGCTGGCTTCTGGATAAGCGCAACTCGGGGGTAATCTCTCATCTGAGGAGTGCCTGTGAGTTTACTTTTCTTTTCTTTTGCTGTTTGGGCTATCAAGCTGGTTATTGTGCGCTGAAGCAATGGAGGATGCTTTGAAAGAAGAGGTGTGTTTTGCAGCTGACTCAGGACTTCTGTTTGTATAGCAAATGAATTGGAAGCTGAAATACTGAGATTTATGCTGGTGATGAAGAAAGGATCTCATGTCAGCTGTCATAAGACTCTTCAGATAAAAATGGATCGTAAACCCACCGAGACAGGCATGCTGGAAATGCCTAAAGCAGATAAATCTGACACTGTTCCCATTGCTGTAGGCCAAGCATATAGGAAGTATTGCTGCACACAATGAGCTTGAGGAAGAACAAAAGCTTTTCAGAGTCCTTTGTTCTTTTAAAATAGTGCCCTCCTTTCAGGGCAGATCTGTGTATTTGTACGCTGTCGGGTAATTACAGTGTGACTGGTATTAGCTTGTACGTTCCTACCTCTTATGTGTTGCAAGAGGTTTATCCGTGTGTCCTGTGTGGCTTGATGCTACCGTTATAGGGTCCATGTATGGGTGAAAACTACAATCTGGGTGAATCTTCGCCAGCTTGTTTCTTTTAGTGTGGTCTGGCTCTTGCACTCTAGTCATTACCTTGGTCTATAGATAATTGTCAAATTTAAGTATTCAGAACCCAGGCTGCACGTTGCAACCTTTCTGCCTTGGGACCAAAAAGGAAAGGGGGGAGGTTGGGGGAGAGGAGGAACGTCTCTGGCCCAGAGGCCCCGTGAGGGACCTGCTGTCCGGGGTGGCTGCTGCGTCTGGCACAGCACACGGGATCGAAGCGGAGCGCCCGCATGTTGGATGAGGCCTTTGCTATAACGTTGTCCTGTGCCAAACATGGGTTCTCTGCAGCTCCCCTAGCCGTCGTCCCAAAACGACGTGAATCTGCCGTAGTCGCGGTTCAGGGCTGCCGGACCTTCCTTTTGGATTGGGAGGGTTTATGCTTTTAGTCCTCCCGCCTCCCCGGATGGCGGTCGCTGGAGAAGCGCCGCGCTGAAGTCGTGAACGACTGGTTCGTGTGGCTGCTTGGCAGCCGGGGAAGCTGTGCCGTGGGCTTAGGAATGTTTCCTCCTTTCATCCTGCCTTTTTTTTTTTTTTCCTGCTTCTTTTTTTTTTATGGTACCATATAGTGTTTAATAATTCAATATATACATAATCCAAAATAAACACACTAATTAACCTTTGTTTTGAGAAATTTAATTAGTTAATGCTTAGTCTGTGTTCGGATTCCAAACAGTTTGGAGTGGGAAAGGTGCCATGGGGAAAGCATGGCAAAATATGTTTAATGCTGAGCACCTTCAATTAGTTAAGTAGTAACGTGGGCTGGACCAATTTTAAAAAAAAAAAGTTATTATACAGGCATGTACATGCTAAAATATCTTCATGCAGCGTTCCCAAACTCCAGTCTTGCTGCGGAATGGTAAAATATATCCACACATAAAGCGACTGCATGGAGGAGGGAGCGCAGTGGCTTAGGGGCGATCCTGCTGCTTGCCAGGAACCCGCAAACCTCCCTGCCGGGGCTCGGGAGGTCCCGAAACCGCTGCTGGCGGTGCCGGCCCGCCCGGGCTGGGCGAAGCCGGAGGGCAAATCCTGCTCCACGTCCCAAATAAACGATGAGTTTTCTGAAAGGTCAAATGCTGTGCTCTGACTCGCTAGTACTAGTCATCCGCAGCCCAAATGCCTTCAAAATATATTACTGTAGGATAATAATTTTACCCAAATACTCAAGCTTTAATATTCTTCCCCAGCTGAACTGTAAATAAAATTATTTCCTAAGAGCACTTATTTGAGCTTGATTATTAAATACATTGCCAAAATCTGGTCGGTTAATATACTGCCTGCTACTTGAGCTGAAGTATCTAAAAGACAAAGAACGAAGTAAACGAAAAGGAAATCAACATTTTGCTAAATTGCATGTTTTTAAAAATCCTATAATTGAGGCTGCTACTTCATTTCCATTTGTAAAACAGATTGAGTTCCCCTTCCATCTACTAATGGATCTGGTTTATCTCTGATAGTAATTGCAGCATTTACATGGTTTGCGCAGGCTGCTGGTGGCGGGATGTTGGGTAGGAAAAGTCCCACCGCTCCTGCCGAGCGCGGGGTGTCGTGTAGGAGTGGTGCTTGGCACCGAGCTCCGCTCAACTTCAAGCCCTTCTTCTTTTGCCTGCGGCTCCAGAGTCTGGGTCAATCAACCAAGATAAACTTGTTAATTCGCTGTCAGGGTTACGTGCCTCAGGTCTCACTTGAGAAGCAGTGGGAAGGTTCAGGTGATAATAAAGCAACGCCAGACAGTCTGGATGTTTAATTAAACTTGTCCGTGCTCTCTCTGACCTAGGGACTGGGCTGGAAATGTCACCAGAACAAAAGTGGCTCCTGAGGTTTGCACGTGGGCCTTTCTGCCACGCAGGGCTTTGGAGAGAGGTGGGGTTTCGCAGCGTCTTTTCTCGTTCTTGCGCGGTATCGTTGGGAAGGGAATTGTGCTCTGAAGGTCTGGGGGAAAGAAAACAAGGGGTTTTTTTAGATGAAGGAGCCTTTTCTTGGAACCTGCTCTAGCAAATCTGTGCACACACCTGAACTAAGCAATTCTGGGCCTGGGTCTGGTGAAAACACGCTGCTTTCAACCCACCCAGCGCTCAGCTCCTAGTTAGCAGCCGCTCAAGAGCTCGAGTATATGTTGGTTTGGTTTTTTTTATTGCTGGGGTGGGGAGGGAGAGCAGCTTTTCTGAGGGTTGTACGCTGGAGAGCCCTCCCTCTCCCCTGCCCCACGGTCTCTGCAGCCCGGACGCTTTTCTTGGTACCCGCACGCACCGACCGACAGTAAAAGCCTCCGTGGTGTGCTCAGCCTCTGACGCCCCTTCGGTGTCAGCACCCACAGAGGCTTCATCCTTTCCCTTCCGTTGTTTCGTTTTACGTTTACAAACAGAGATTTTATTTTTTTTTTTATTTTTAAGACGCTCTTGAAAGCAATCTGTCAGATTCCCAGGGAGCTCGCTATGGCAGAGGGAGCCCCGCTTACAGAGCGGCCTTTGTGGAGCAGGTCCATGGGCTCTCTGCCACCGGCGCCGCGGGGGAGCCTTGTAATAACGACACCGGCATCGACCAGATGTCTTCTGCAGGATTTGGTTTCAAGACGCATGGCTGCTAGTTCAGGAGAACGTGTGGGGGGTTTTCTGCTCTAATATACACGATTTGTTTAAAAAGTTTGCAGGTGTTAGAATTTTTATTGAAGTCAGGGAGCTGAGAAATTATATCCAGTCGGTGAGGTAATGCTTGCTCCGCTCAGCCTGGGAGTGGGGAGTATACACAATCTGCATTAAATAAAGGGCAGCTGTGTTGCCAGCACAATTTTATGCATATGAAAACTAACCTGAGCCATACCAAGCCAGACCTCTGTTCCTGCAAATCCTTGCAGAGAACAGGAAAATCCACCGATTGCTTGCTGCTTTCCTCCAAAAGCTGGCGGGGACTCGCGAGGCGAACCCTCCCCGCAGTGCTGGGAGCCCCTGTCCTGGCTGGCATCGCTCCCGGGCTGCACCCCGACAGCCGGGGGGGATCGGGGATGCTGCTGCAGTGGAGCCATCCCTGCGGCTCGGTGCGGGCTTCGGGGAGCGGGAACAGCTGCCTCCTCTGTCATCGCCCGGCTAATGCCTGTGACGTGCGGTCCCGCTGGGACCCAGGTAGAGACGGATCCTCGCTTCTGCTCCAGCTGCAGGGCTTTGCTCTCCTAAGCCAGAGAAAAAGGAGGAGAGCACGCACCAGCAGTTGTTCCCAGGGAGCTATTCAAAGGTTTTGATTTTTTTTTCCTCTTTTCTCTGGGCTGTTTTGCTACTTGCTGAAGCCCCAGTAGAGATGTGAGTTTTTTTATTGTTATTATTTTTTTGCATAGGTGGGTTGTGATGTCAGGATATGAGGTTGAAAGGGCAGGTCTGAGTCAACTCTCAGATGAATTCTGAGTATTTCCTTTCTACGTGGATGAGATCCAGGAATTTATCTCAGTTCAATAAACCCCGCTTATTCCTGATGCTCATTCAAATAGACTTCGAATCCTTTGTGCCTACAGACCAGGGCTGGTCATTCAGGATCTGCGCAGCTCTCCTTGGAGAGGTCGGGACATGCAGAGTCAGCAGGGGGAATGTTTCAGGAGGGGGCAGCTGAAGTGGGCTTTTTTATTTTTACATATATATATATATATATAAAAAAATAAAAGCAGGCCCACCCACTTTTGCCATCTGTACGTCTCTTGCTGGCAGGCGAAGCTCGCCATGCGGCGGCTGGGATGCACGGCGTTTCCCGTTGGGTTTGCAGAGAGCGATGCGTGGCCCTGCCTGGGTCAGGCACCGTAAGTGACGGTGGTTTGGCAGAAGGGGGTATTGGCTGACTGGACAAAATAGTTTAATTTATCATACCTGCCACTTGTCAGGATACAGCCTGTAAGACTCGGGTAGCGGCCTTTCACGTACTGCCTGTGTCCAGTACTCAGGGGCAGAAGGGCCCCGGCAGCCGTGAGCGCCGCTCTGGGGGTGCGGGCGCAGGCTTTGTCCTCAGCACAGTCTCTCCAGGACCGTTGCACCTTACCCCCATCACAGAGGTTACATAAATAGGGCTAAAATTAGAGCAAATTATAATAGTTCACAGGTGGAAATTTGTCCCCAGGGCCTTGCAGGGTTTCTACCAGCTGGGACCGAGGAAGGCGCGGTGACGGCGTGGGGCTCGGTGCCTGCAGGGACGGCTGGGGGGACCACGGCGGTTTGGTGGGGGCCCCTCTGCCAGAGCCCTCCGGCCCCACCACGGCCCCCAACGTCCCTCGCATCCCGGGGCCTGGGCTGAGCGAGCCCCACAGGGTCTTTCAGCTGCCTGAAGTAAATTTTCTCTTATTTCCCTCCAGGCTGTCTTTTCCCCTATTGCTGCATTTCGCTCAGCGTAATGATTTCGAGGGCACCATTTTCAATTGCCTCTACGGAGCCAAAGTTAATACTAAGTTTACGCCACAGTGTAGCAGAGCTTTAAGCATCCACCAACAGCGTGCGTATTTCAAAATAATGTAATGGCTCCTAAACCCGAATACTACTTAAAACCACCACCATACTCCACTGTAAATATCAGTGATGCCTGCCTGAACTGCGGCGCCAGTAATAACGACTCTGTTGGTAGTATTTATGTGCTCGTTAACATCCCACCACGATGACCGTTTCATTACCACCAGGAGCGTAAGCGCGTGCAGATGCTGGGGCCGTGGTCGGATGCTGCTGTGGGGCGGGGAGGGGTGCTGGCCCTTGCCCGTGGGAGGGGAAGGGTCTGGTGGCACCACTGTCGGGGAGCTCTGGACGAAGGTGTCTGGGGGATCTCTGAAAGCGTTGAAATTAAAGTCCTGTTTATGAAAAGGACGCGGCCGCAGCACGCCTCGTTGCAGAACAGAGGTTGTCTCCCCGGGGACGTGGCACTGCTTGTTTCGGGACGCAGAAGGAGCAAACGTGTGGCTCTGCGTCTGCCTTTGAGCATGGCGAGAGGCCAGGATGGCGCTGGAGATCTCTCGATAGTGCTGGCCCAGACGACGGCCCTGCTGCTAAGCTGACTTCAATAGTTTGCGTACGGGGTCTGACCAGAACAACCCTCCCTCCTGATCCCCGTGGCAGCCAGCCAGACCTCGCCCGCGAAGGGCAGGCTCAGCCCCCGGGGTGGCCTTGCCCGGGCGCAGCACTCCGGAGGGGTGCTTCGGGAAGCCTGGTTTGCGGCGCGGCGCCTGCAGAAGCCGTGCTGTGAACGGGCGGGCTCTGACGGGGCTGGGCCGGAGGGCGCTCGGGCGTCTCTGCCCAGCCTGAACCCTTCCGTGACCGCCCGTGCAACCGTGGATCTGTAGGGCTTGGCAGGGAAGCTCCCCGTGACTCCAAACGAAGCGAGGCTTTGACTTGAGCTCTCCGGAGGTCAAAGCTGGAGAAGCTGCCCTGCCCAGGCCGCGGTGAGGGCGCGCTCTCCTCTGCGCCAGAGTCGCTGCTGTGAAGGGGTTTCCACCGCTCCTCTCCGGAGACCTTCCTCTCCATCAGACCTTGCAGCAAGGAGCTTCTCCTGCTAGGAAAGACTCACAACTTGCATTTTTCTCTTCCCCTTCTCAGCCCTGTCTGCGTAGGGAAGCCCCACTCCTCTTGCTTCCATCGCTCCTCTCTCGTTGTGGCTCTAGCTAAAGATTAGATCCAAGCAGGAAAATTCGGGTCTGCTTTCCTTGGTCCCCAAGCCTTGTGGGCAGTTTTTTGAAATGAAGGATTTTAGCTGAGTTACGACTCCAGTGTATGCCCTTCTGTTTATGCCTCGCCCCTTACAAGGGAGATGGCCACATTTATTTTTTTTAAGAAATACATATAGGTGGGAGGAACAGAGGAAAGTTTGTCAAAAAAACAGGTTATAAGCGATTGGCAAGACTATGGATTTACTGAGCACGTTTGCTGCTTTGGGTTGGTGATTTTTGACTCTGTTTAGAGAGGAGCAGAGGGATTATAAGAACCCATGTGTGCAAAAGTACACAAGCCGTTAATTACGGCGACCGCTTTGCGATACGGTCTAGGAGGAGCTAATGGAGCACGAGAAACCCGTGGAAAATGTTAGCGAGAGCTGTCAGGATGTTTGTCTTACGAGCTGCGCGGGGTGATCTCATCCCTCCCCGCGTCTGGGAGGGCGGGGGTGCGCGGGGTCAGCGGGAGGCGGCGGGCGGGCGCCCCGGCCGTGCAGGGCGGGCGGTGGGGTGGAGGCGCAGGGTCCGCGCCGGTGACGGGCGGGGAGAGGTCGCAGGGACCCCGGGTACTCATGGCCGTGCTCCGCTGCTGGAGATGAAAAATACGGATGGAAGGAGTATGAATTGAGGGCGTTTGGAAAGTGTAACATCGTGTCTTTTCTTTCTGCTCTGAAACAGCCTAAATAAAACATCCTTTGGCGTCGCAGAACCAGGGAAGCGCGGGGCCCGGGGGGCAGCGCCGCAGCAGGGATGCAGCCGGGCTGGGGAGACGCCGCCTCGATGCGCGTGGGGCAAGGCCGCTTCCCCGCGGGAATTCCTTCCGCCCCCACCCCTTCTCCGCGCCGTGGCTCGCAGAGACGGTGCCCGGGAGACCGAGCGATGACAAACAGCCCAAAAATGGCTCGGCCGTGTCAGGGCCGCGGGTCAGCTCGCTGCCCTGATTTGTAAGAGATCTTGCTCGCTGTGTCCCAGGGCCGCCTTGGCTTTTCATTCATGCCGGCGATGACGAAGAGCTGTGCTAAAGAGCATTACCGTGCTGGCACGGGCTGCTTTTGGGAGCAGGAAACCGCTCCCTTTATCCTCGCTTGATCTTTCGGAGTGAAATATGTGCAGTGCCCTTGTCGGCAGTAAGAGCCTCCTAAGGAAAAAAAAGAAAGGTTAGGAAGCAGACACAGATGTTTACCTTTAACTTCTCGCTTTGTGCGGACTAGGGAAACTGGAGGAGGGAGGTGTTAAGGGAGAGAGGTCTGCAGCAGAAGAAAGTGCTCTCTGAAAGCCTGAGACACTTGTGTCGGATTGAATCCACCTTTCCCTTCATTTTGCTGTGGCTTTTATTTGGCCCGACATTTTCTTACTATTATTATTATTATTACTGTTCTGTTAAGAGAAAGATAATTGCTTTTTCTTTCTTCTGCCTGAGCTTCTCAACGCGGTTAAGATAGACGAAATAAATGCCTGGACACGAGGATGATCTAATAGGCACCGACCAGCCCGAGTCACTGTGGGCCAGTTTAAAAACATGGCACTTTTCCAGGATCTATTTGTTTCTCTTAATACGGTGATTTGTTTTTCTATATTGCTCTCTATAATTATCATCGCGCTGCATATTCACTGGCTCTAGGTTCAATGTAATATAAATCTGGAATTAGTCTATTGAGGTCAATGGCGGATACATTTGCTTTAACAACTAAACTAGGTCTTAGTCTCATTTATCCTACTGTAGCTCCAGACTAACTCCACCAAAGTAAATACAGCTGCTCTCTCGCCAGTGTTTTCCGAAAAGCCCTGCCGCGGTCCTTGGCTACACCTTCCACCTGTGTGCTAAAGGGCGCGCTGCTGCGAGGAACCTCTCGTGGCATCGTGCTACGCCTTCAGCCTGAGCCTGGCTTTAAACCCCTGCTGAAAGCTGCCTGCCTTTGACCCAGCTGGCGGAGAGCGGACGACTGGGTCGGAGCCGTCGCCTGCCACCGCGCCGTGGGCGCCGCAGGTTGGCGTTCCTTCCCCGCTTTAGCCCAGCCTCCCTCCTAAACCCGAGGTAGGCCTGGGCTCAGGCCGCTCTTAAATCTGGTGCTTGAACCTTTTGTTTTTATCCGGACTGCCAGGTCGGGAGATGGTTTTTACAGCCCCGTGAGATCCCTTGGTTTCTTTGTGTCCCAACATAATGTGTGTCCGGTTAGTGCTGAATTGGGCTTTATCCTTAGTGTCCAATAATTACCCTTCCCAAGCTTGTTTTCAGTAGCTTAGGGGGGAAAATTCACAGAAAAATACTGAAAGGCAAAAAAGCAGGCCTGGTTTAAAAACAAACAAACCAAAAAAAAAAAAAAAAATCGGTGTTATTACTGCTGGTAGGGTTGGCATCTGCTAGTCAAAGCTGTTGAATCGGAAATTCCAATTCTAAATCCTTGTGTTTTGGGATTAAGCACGGGGGGAGCGCAAGGGTCGCTTCTTTTCACCGTCGGGCTCGGTCCCGACACGCTGCCCGCCCGGTGAGCTGGCGGCGCCTGGCAGGGGCTGTTTTCATCCTCAGACGAGAGCTGAAGCCGTGCAGCAGAGCCGAGCCTCGCCAGCCCTCCCGGACCACGCGTACGGATAAACCGGCTCCGCTGGGCTGACTGCATGCTGCACCCGTAACTAGACGGGGTCATCGCAGCCCTGGAAACTTCCCCCCACAATTCATTGCCCCAAAAAATGTTGAGGTTTATATTCAGAGGAGTCTACTTCTTCGTTACAGAAATATTACCGTGCCAGTGCGTGTGTCTGCTGTGGATGGCAGCTCTTAACTGATGCGTGTGTCCCCTGCCCGCGTGGTCTGTCCCATGCTGCCTGGCTGCCTGCATCGGTGGCGGGTTCCCTCTCCTGCTCAGGAAGGAGCATCCGAGGTGCCGATGGCCGGGCCCCGTCCCCTGGCCTGAGCCGCCTCGCAGCTTGTCGGGGTGCTGCCAGCCCCCGGACCCGACGGGTGCACGGGGTCCCTGCTAGGGAGGGGTGCTGCAGCCCGCGCTGTGCACCGCGGTCACCCGGCGCAGTCACCCGGGGGTCCCCTGGAGGCGACGGGGTCCCCGTAGGCATAGCTTTTTGGGTTTTTAGCAGGTTTCAGGTGGAGATGGCCACAGTGATGAGGTGCAGCCTGAAAAGCAACAAAACACATGGGATGGGATTGATCTCCAGCCACACACGTTGTGAGGCCAATGCCAAGAACAGAGTGGTCGTGTATAACTTTTATATCTGAGCAATGTGCTCTGTGCTCTCGGTTGTTATCTGGTGAAATGGGTGCTAGGTTTGGGGGTACAGGGCCTGGCTGCAGAGCTAAGCTTGGGAAAAGCCCTAGTAATTCTGGGAAAGCTGCAAGAGGAGAGGGAGAGGACTGTGAATATCGAAGACGACGCGGAGGGCCAGGGGAGCCGCGGGCCAGCAGCCAAGCTGAGGTCGAGAAAAGCTCTGCCGGCTGGACAGGGGCCACGGCGGCTGGAAACCATTGCGGCCCCGCGGGCAAGCGCCGTGGGCGCGGGGAGCTGGAGGGCGGACGCGCATCCTGGCTGACCCGTGTCTGCAAAGTCAGCCGTGTCGGGTGGAGGACTTGGCATCTGCTCCGATTTGCTCTTACATGGATAGATGTGTGGAAATTAGCAGGGGAAACGCAGGTTGCTGTGCTGCACTCGATGGCCACGGTGCTGACCCGTGGGTAGAGGGACCACGGCTGGTCCCTGCTCTTCCCCTGGAAGCAGCCGAGTGCTCTCCTGTGGGCTCCGGTAGGCATTTCTAATGAGGAAAAAATACAACTTTTCAATCTGTTCCCATTTTCGATTCTGGTAATCTGGAGAAATTCTGATGTAGCATAGGGATTTTACTTTTTTTCCCTTTCTCAGATGGAGACGGTGCACATCGATGGGGGCCCGAAACACGCCTCAGGCTTCCCAGTGTTTTCCCCAAACTACTTCTTCAGTCGCTGCACAATAAGTGCACTTCACAGCTCTGTGCTGCGACTTGATAAGACGGCTGGAGAGAAGCTATTTTCTGATTTTCAGATACCGTAGTTTATCTCTAATGCTAGTTTTCACTGGCAGTTTAAGAACTTCTTAGAAAACTCTTCAACTTTCCCCTTAGTACCAAGATGGTAAGAGGCAGATAAAACTTATCGTTTACTAATAACTAGCAAAAAAGTTTAGAGTTTTTTTTAGATGTAAGCTGGGGGGCTATTATTTGGTTTTTTTGAGATGACACGTGGCTTACCCCTACCCCAAGAAGAAAGGGCAATGATTAGCAGACCTTTCTATTGGACTTCAGAAAAAAAAAAAATATATATATATATATATTACCCAAGGAATGTAGAGTTTTTACTGAGAAGTTGAAACTTGAAGATTTTGGGGCAAAAGCTTTCAGTTCAAAGCTTCAGGTTCTGATTGGGAAAATTCCCCGAGGGGGGTTTCTTGCCAGGGAGTTTGGTTGGCCGGGCCGTATGTCCCGCATCAGCCCGGCGTGCCCTTTCCAGTGGGAGCGAGGACATTCCCAGCCACGGTGCCTCAGTGGGGATGAGGTTGGGCTTGGGAGCTCTCCCCATGAGGGAAAAGGGAAGCATTATTTTGCTAGGGGAAAAAAAAAAATACTATTTTCCATAGGACAGCAGGCCTGTCTCTAAAGATTTCTTTTCCAAACCCACCATTTTTCTGGAAAACATTGTTCCCGCTGGCTACGTGCATCACTTCAGAGCAGACAGAGCTTCTGGTCCTTCCCTAAGCGTGCCCCAGGCCAGCAATATCTGACCAGCTCCTGCTCCCCATTAAAATTCAGAACACAGCCTTTCTCGCCATTCCTTTTCTCAGATGACATTTAAACCTGTCAGTGGTTACAACTGGTGTCATGTAATCTTTGCAACCAATGCAAAAATGGCTCTCTTGCTTCATGACAGCTTCTAAAAACAGAAAAAGAAAGAGGATGAGTAAGAGCGGACATAAATACGCTGAAATGCCCGCGTGCCGCTTTGCTTGTCGCTGGTCTGACAGCGTTTCCACGGCTCCTCCCCTCAGAAAGCAAAATAAACCGGGGTGGCGGTGAGTAATAACGTGCCCTAAGCGGGGATGACAAATACGTTTATCAGCGGCCAAACAACGTGGACAGTGTGTCAGCCCTGTCCCCACGCTGCGTTGGTGTCACGTAAGTATTGTTACGGATAAGGAGAGGGCGCTGGGATGTGTCTGCTGAGAAGCTGGAGTTCGTCCCTGAGACCAGCTGGAAGGGGATCCCTCAAGGGATCTTCAAAGATCCCCGAAAGGGATTCCTTCACCCATGGGCTCGACCCTGGTGTTTCGGTGCCAGGCTGGTCGCATCCCGATGGGCTCGGGATGGGTACGTGGGTGCCTGCCGGCAGCCCCTGCCCTGCAGGGTGCTCATCTGCCCCCCGAGAATGGCCAAAGCTGGGAGGAGGTGAAGGGCAGCAGCGACGTGCAGCGTGGCTGAAACCCAGCAGCTCTTGGGCAGATACCTTGTATATATGGACGCTTATCCCATATATAGTCTAGGTATCATAGAATCACGGAACGCTTTGGGATGGGAGGGACCTTTCAAGGCCATCCAGTCCAACCCCCTGCCATGGGCAGGGACATCTCCAACCAGATCAGGGTGCTCAGAGCCCCATCCAGCCTGGCCTTCAATGTTTCCAAGGATGGGGCATCTCCCACCTCTCTGGGCAACCCCTTCCAGTGTTTCACCACCCTCAGCGTGAATTTTTTTTCCTTGTGTTCAGTCTAAATCTCCCCTCCTTTAGTTAAAACCATCACCCCTTGTCCTGTCACAGCAGACCTTGCTAAAAGTCTGTCCCCATCTTTCTTGTAGGCCCCCTTTAGGTACTGAAAGGCCGCAATCGGGTCTCCCCACAGCCTTCTCCTCTCCAGGCTGAACCCCCCCAGCTCTCTCAGCCTCTCCTCACAGCAGAGGTGCTCCAGCCCTCGGATCGTTTTTGTGGCCTCCTCTGGCCCTGCTCCAACAGGTCCATGTCCCTCCTGTGCCGAAAGAGTACAGAGTACTGGTACAGAGTACCGGTTGGTACAGAGTACCGGTACAGAGTACCTAGGCACATTTCTGGGCCAGCACCGGCAGCAGCAGCCGACCTGTCTGCCCGCCAAGCCAGCGCTGGTGGGTATATGGCCGCGCACCAATGCTGCTTTGAGCTTTGAATACACATGCGAAAGCATTTTAATTGCTTTCATCTGGTATGGCCACTGGTAAACAGTGACCTAGGAGCGTTTATGTAGAGCACAAAGGGTGCTAGACAGGCCTATCGAGCCGCTTCCCTTCCTCCGTGATTAATATGGTCAAGTCTATAGTCATTTGTTTTTATAAACTTCACAAACAAACACTTAATGTGGATGTTTTGGTACCAAGCTCAAATATGGGAACAATTTTATTCTCAACGCCAGCATTTCTGATGCGAGAACTGAAAGGCGTCCAGAAATGCTGTGTTTTCACTGAATATTCTTCGGTCCCAAGATATGGCATTTTTAAAGCATTACAGAAGCAAAAACAATCCCAGTGCCTTGAAAGCTTTTTTATACTGACTCTGCTTCATGGAAATACTGACTCAGGGCCAAATGGCTGATTATATCGTATGATGTAAGAAGGAGTTAGAAAGCTTAGCAGGGAATTAGAATAATGCAGTTTGTGTGTGTCTGTGTGCAGTGACGGGGGGACACCGCGTTTATTAGAAAGCTTTAAATCTTTCGCAGCTATATGTTAGTCACTTGCAAAACTATCGCAGACCCTGTCGAAAACGATGGGGATCCGATGCGTGACAAGCTCTTAGCTGCTGAACTGAGCTCCTGGTCGAGATCTTTTCAGTTCACGTAAAAGCTGCAAACTCTCCCTTGCTGGGGTGCGGAGGAAGCAAAGGCCACGGCTGCTGCGTAGGCACCGAAGAAAAGGACGTTGCTGTGTTATCCTTCTGGGAGGGGAACAAACGATCTAGCAGCATCAGCGGGGCCAAATTCTGGCCTGGCTTCTGCCGTCACACCGAGCTGAGCGTGGGGATTTGGGGACTGGGCGCTGGGGTGGTGCCGTGCTCCCCGGACGCGGAGGCCGGCAAAGGGAGGGTGCGATGCACGGGGAGCACCAGCCCTGCTCTGGCCCTCGCCGCTGGGAGCTGTGGCACTGGGGAAGATTTTATGGTTTACTTTATCTCGTTGTCCTGCCAGGGAGAAAAGCCATTCATTGCAAGCATGAACTCTGAGATGAGTAAAAGTCAAAGATGACCCAAGTGCCTGGAGGCATAAAAACAGCTACTGAATTGTTCAGCTTGTTTAATGAAATGGAGCAGCACAAAGACACAGTTCACGTATAGATTTATATATACAACAACACTGGCACTCGATTTATGGAGCCCACTGCAAATTATAAGATGGGGAAGCCGGCTACTGTCGGCTGTTTGAGAGAGATTTGGGATGGAAAGTCCTATCGGGAAGCCTGGCCTTGCTGTCGTGCTGTGACGGCAGAACGTGACGGAGCTGGGGACGCGCCAACTCATAGCTGCTGTTGAAGATGGAGGGTCAGTTGCTGCTTAAGCCTCGGGTCTGGCTGCAGCGAAGTGCCGCTTGCTGGCATCGTCTGGCCCTGGAGTCGTGCCTCCCCGTAGAGCCAGAGGGTAACTGCTGTCCCTGCTGCACCTGCAGGACAGACGGAGCTCCGAGGCCGCCCTGCTGCAGTTCGCTCCCGCTCCCTAAATACACGTATCATATACACACACGTGCATACACACATGCCACGGCAGACCGTGCCGTCCCTTCCTTCGCGGCCGCCCCCGGTTCCCGGCAGAGCGGCTGTGAGCGGGCAGGCGGCTGCCCTGGCTGCCCTGGCCCTGCCCGCTGCCGCCTGCCTGCGGGTGCTCCCGCTCTGCCCGCGCCGCAGCCCTTTCCCGCCAGCCGGTTACTGGTGTGGAGGGTGGATGAGGCTGTCTCGTCGCGCCGCTTCCCACCTCGAGTGAGTCACAGGACGGGATGAGATGCAAGAGCTGAAATGAGATGCCTGTATGTGAAACACCGGGTTCGAATGATGGTGCAGGTCGCTAGGTCCTTAATTTACTCTTTAATGGATTTTCTAATGGATTTGATGAATAAATAGGTGCTCAATAGTAAATAGAAATACCATTTGCAATCTTGGACTTGAAACAGGGCCCTAATGTTGCCATTATTTATGTTTACAGAAGTCCTGTGGAGCTCACGGGAGGTGGCATGTGTGCAAATGCTGAAATGACTGGGGCTGGAAGCGGACAGCAGCGTCAGCCCGCGCTGCCGCCAAAGGAACAGCTCGCGTCTGCGCGCGGTTTTCGGAACATGAATGATCCCATTGACTCCTGATCGCCGGCGGATGCGACCTGGGCTGAATGGCTCTTGTGTTTGCACGGAAAGACGGTCCAGAAGGAACCGAGAACGTTTCCAAGCAGACACGGCTAAATGTTGCTTTGTACGTGCGGGGTACGTCCCCCCAGCTGTGAGCTGGGCTACCGGCGAGGGGGAGCTGGCTGCCATCGCGCGAGCCCGGGGCTGTGCTCGGGGCGGAGGTGGTGTGAGCAGGGTCCTGACCCACTCTGTAGACGGGACTCAGCCCCTCGATGGGGGTGACACCCGCTGTGCAGGTTCTGCCGTCCCTCGGCAGCCTCCTCCTTAGATCGGAGCTGCCCGCCCCGGCTGTGCGGCAGCCTGAGCCTCCCGGTTTACGGGCACCACGTTGGTGCAGAGTAACGCGATTATACGTTCACATCAATTCGTGTAAAGCTGGCAGCATCCTCGGCGAATATTTTTGTACCTGCGGTTTCTAAATGGCATTACTGTTAACAGCAATGTATCATCATTACCAGCCGGGCTTTAGAGGATGCACGAGCAAAGTGTGATATTACTTAAACCTCTGCAAGCACTGTCTGATAATTAACGAGGCGCGGGCTGGCTATGTTTTCACCTTACTCGGTAGCGAATAACGCAATGCAATGGAGCTGGTTTTTGGTTAAAATTCCCCAGTAAGCCGATCCCCCCCAGGTGAGGACGGCTGTCTCCCCACACGTGTACGACAGCACCGTGGGCCGGGCGCCTTGTGCGGGCCTTGTTCTTTCTGCCGAAGCAGCAGGCAGTGCCGGGTCGGTGCCGGAGGTGAGATCCCGCCCAGAGGAGCCGAGGGGCCCGTCCCAGACCGCGGCCCCCCAGCCCTTGCTGGCCGATGTGTTATTTGATTTTTGGGGTCTCATCCTGCAGCTGCTTTGGCTACAGTCGTGCCGTTATGTGTTAATGGGGGCCAGAGCTGGCAGCGGGAAGGGGTAGCAGAAGCAGGCATTTGTCTTGCTGTCCAGTAAGCCACATAACAAATATCGATGCCAAGTGTAATCCTGCTTCAGTTAAAACTGTTGCTTTGGTTTGTCATCATTCATTGTTCGGAGTACAGCTGCTTAATGACAGGATGTGGGAAATGAAAAGGGTTTTTTTTTATGTCCTCGTAGACTTTTTAAAATAAAAATTCCTGAGCAACGGAGGGAAAGAAGGCGCTCGCAGAGAAATGCCTGGGTTTGAATGCCAAGACGCAGGCTGGCCGGAGCGAGCCTCCCCTCAACGAGGCTCAGGAGACGGAGGTTTGCTCTTCACTTTAAAAATAACCTGCTGTGTAAAGCCGGGCAGTATCCACGCCTCGGCTTTGTTTGCTTACGTTGCACATCTGGCGCAGCGCGCTCTGCCCAGCGCCTTGCAGAACGGGACCTGCGTTTGGTGGGGAGAAATGAAAAATAAAAGACAAATGCCACGTATCTGCGTGGGGCCACTTCTTTGCAAAATGCCCTGTGTCCAATTAAGTTAGCAAATGTTAGATTGCCATCCTAAATATAGGGGAACGGAGGGCAGTGTCCATACGGATTATGAGCAAGTGGATGAAGTCTGAGGAGGCTTCCTTAAGCCAGTAATGGAAGAGACAACCCCAGCCTGCCGAGAGCTGGGGTGCCTTTTTCATTTTCGGCTCCATTTTCATAATGATCTTTATTTTTATACAGGCCACGGAGGGGCTCCACCCCTTCTGCACGCTAATTGCTGCTAGTTGACGGTGCAGAATTACCGCGGGCGTGTGATCTTGGCTCTCGGTGGGAGCTCTCTGACCTGGGAGCGCTGCGCATCGCGTAAGCAAATAGGGCGGACGAGGGGTTTGGTGGGAGACGCGTTTCATCCAGACTTTAAACTCATTTCTGGCAGGCACGGCCCTTGAAGAACCACCAAAGGCTGGGATGTGGCCAACAAGTCTGCATAATTGCTAGCCCATCCCCTGCTTTGCTGTGCCTCTAGAAATATTCTCTCTCCTCCTCTATGCATATTTATTAAGCCTTGTCCTGAACTGTGTGAAATCAGTGTGGAATTTGCCTGCGGTTCCTCTCCGCCGGCCCAGGGCTTCTCAGCAGCGTGAGCGGAATCGGAGGAGGTGCTGGGGTCGGGATGAAGCCGCTCCTGCTTAGCGGAGGGGAAAAGGAGAGGAGCCGGGGCGCTGCGCTCTGCCCTCGGCGCTGCGGGAGGGACGGGAGCTGCTGAGATCCCGCCGGGAGCTCCCCGCATTCCTGGCATTTTCACGTTTTACCATCTCAGATAAATGTCACTCTTTTTTTTTTAGGATTATTTGATATATTCTTACAGTAATCTATTACCAGATCACCGCCATGCTCAGCACCACTCTCTCGGCCCAAAAGCTGTTAGTTTTTTTTCTTTTTTTTTTTGTATCCCTTGAAAATCTCTATTTCCAACAAGCCTACTGTTATCTCACTTTTGCTATTTTAAGTTCTGTGGCACAAAAAGGCTGACTCACAGAAAGCCGTGTTGTAGGAAATATTGGCTCAGCTGAGGAAATAATTCTCAGTTCATCCTTCCACCGTGTGCTGTGGGGTTTTTTCTGTCCCTCTTTTTTTTTTTTTTTCTTTTCTTTTTTTGCGTGTGTCTGTTGGTCTCACGTTATGGCGCACATCCAGCACTGTGAAAGACTCAGAGCAACTTCTAATGCGCTGGTCTACCCAGTCAAATGTCTCTTTCTGTATATACCCCGAAGCGTTTTATGTACCTGTTAGAAATGTTACACAGGATGCTCACAGCTCGTAAAATTTGGTCTCCTATTGGAAATGTTTTGTGGAAATACGCTGCTTAATCTACTGCAGCCGTTCACAGTTAATGTTGTCGCGGTGCGCATCGGAGGGGGGGAAGATTACCACCGGCTCAGGGAAGTTTGATACGTTATCAGAAGTCCTCTAAGAATAAAAGTGAAAGAAATGGATGTTCAACAAAATGTAGATAATTGACTAAAAAGGGGGAAATATGGGAGGCCCGGGCGAAGCCACCCTTCTGGCTGGACTTGGGCTGCAGTCGGCTCCTTCTGATGAGTGCCTGCGAACACCCCTTCACAGCTAAGGGACTGTGTAAAATAAATCCGGGGTGTGCTTTCATCGAGTGTTAAGCACACCAGTGATGTGCAGTGGAAGACGAGGCTGGAGGGCCAGGACGGAATCCGAGCCCAGCGGGGCGGGGGGGAAACCCCAATAACTGCAAAACCTCTACTGACTTCAAGGGCTTTAATCGCCGGAGCAAGTTGTGGAATAGCGTACTGCCGGCTGTGCTTTGGCACTGCCATGTACTCATTCATTTTAGGTCTAATATGCCAGACAATAATGCTTCGCGTCTTGTGGATGTGGATATAGCATACCTATCTACAGGAAAGCAGCTGATACCAATAATATAACAAGAAGAAAAATCAGGGACTTTTGAATGTACCTATTGATATTTTTTCCCTCAACCTTTTTGACAGTATCATTAGCAAAACCTAATTGGGAGGTGGTTTTCAACAACTGCTGTCCTCAGGACATAAAGAATAGCCCTCACATAAATAACATTAGCATCTTTAAAATACTTTATAAACACTAATTTACCCTCCCAATTTTCTTGTGAGATAGATAATGATGTGTTAGCAATAATATCATCAGCACTAGTAGCTGTGTTAGTCCTCTCTTTTTATAGAAGGAAGCTACTAAGCAGCCCGCTGAAGGCGGCCTGAGGAGGCTGGCAGGGCTCTGATCAGGGAGCAAACAGCCCTGGCGCACGTAAAGAACCTGAACGATGCAGGTCAAATGAAAGAAAAGCTGGGCTTTAAGTAGGGGCAAGAAAAGGGAATCCTCTTCAAGCTGGCTGGATTCCTGGGCTGCCAGGAAACATTAGAAGAGTATGTGACAGAGATAAAGGTAAATACCGAACAAATATTATACCTTTTGTACCTTTATTTACCCTGCAGTAATTACACCGAGTAACGTAGATTATATTATGAATCACGATGACACTTACAATACTGAATTTTTGCAACCACATCCTGGCCCTGTGAGATAATCCGTTCTGATCTCATACGAGAGCCAGATACGTCTTGCTTGAAACTTCAGAGGTGGGTGATAGCGGCTGGCACACACCCTTTTTCGTAACCTCGTTAAAATAAAACAAGTTTGGATTTGCTTAGCCATTGAAGGATGTAACATCTGAGTTACCAGCCTGCTGTGAAGGGAGCTCTGCCATAACCAGGGAGTTAACAGGGCGCTCTTCAGTATTTCTATTTGAGAAGTAACATTTTTTTTTTCCATTTTGAGAGATGTGGATATTTACATATCCAACTGCAAAAAAAAAAAAGGAAAAAAAAAAAGTTAAAACAATCCTTAGAGAGCGATGAAAGCCAAAAAATAAATTTGTTCCCATGTCTCTAACTCAGCTCGCTGTGTCTAACCTAATTACCACAGGAACTCGAGGCAGCCTGGTCTTGCGTTGCTGGGTGTGCTCGCAGAGAGGTTGTTTAACAACAGCCTGCCTGCTGTCATGGTATCTGCCGTCAGAGCATCGCCTCTCACGGAAACAACCCCGGTTCGCGTTGAAACTACAGCTCTGCACCTGCGATAACTAAACCCACCGGGGTCAGTCCACGATGAGCAACATGTTGCTTTCCAGAGTCAGGTCCATATCAGCATCTTTCCGTGTTGTTCGCTCATTTTTCTCTTCTCCGCAATCATGCGAAACATCCACAAATCCTCCTGGGGCCAGATTCTGGGTAGCAAAGGATGATCTTTAGGCACTAATCCTGCCGGCTGGTGGCCCCGGGACAGCTTTCACTTTGCCCTCCCTCTTGTGCCAGGAACCGCTTTGGGAGCCCCAGGGGACGGCGGCATCCTCTGCCCTCCGCGGCAGCCCTCTGTGGCCCCCAGCAGCAGCACAACCCATTGTTTGTCCTCTCCAAAAAAAAAGGGAAAACGTGCCCCAGTGGGAGCGGCCATTCCCCCGCAGAAGACAAGGTGCAGGAGCCCGCGCTCGAAGGGAGCTGAAGCAGCGGACCTCCCTTCTGTGTTTCTTTCACTTTTCCTTTAAAAATATGTTCCTCTGGCACTGATTTGGAAGCTCTCCTTGGTGCGGCACGTTCACACGCATGTTTGTGCTCCTCTTAAAGCCTTTAGGGTATGCTGGGCCTCTGGGGAGGAGGTCAGCAGCAATGAGACAATAAGGCCAGTGGCTTTGTTTGATGAATATCCCCATCCTGCAGCAGCAGTTCTTAACTTTGTCGTCTCTGAGCTACGTTATTTCTTAGGGGCCTGCTGGTAGTTTTTAAAAATTAAAGCGTGAAATCGCCGCTGTGGAGAAGGGCCAGGAGGAGCAGCCCGCGCCCCGCTGAAGCTCTGCGTACCAGGGAGATGCTAGCTGCCTCCCACGTCTTAACACCGCCGATTTACGGCAGCACTCAACGTGCTCTAAGGAGCGTAACTCGTGTCCTGAAATTTCTGAAAGAGCCACTTCATGGCTTTGGATCACGCAGTTCATCAACTGTCTATGAATGAGGGACTATTCACCTGGTTACGCTGTTCCTCTGCTCCTGCTGTTTATTCGGGGAAGCAGAAGCCTCGGAGATCGATCTGGGCAAGTGTATCAATGAGACGACTGTTTTGGGATCGAATCTGCTCTGCCTTATGGAGTTGCACAACGTATCTGCGCATGTATACTTTAAAGCAACTGATGAAAATAAAAAGTAGCGCGACAGGCATGTTAATCACCAACGTGTTTGTTAGATGGTTTTTACCATGTGTCCACTGATCAATTACTGATGGATTTGTATGCCAAGGTAGTGGCAGATGCTCCCTACTCAGAAACAGGTCCCTTTCCCAGCATGTCCTCTCCTGTAGAGAGTTGTTGTCAGGAGCTGCAAGAAGAATAAAGCCAGTCCCTTCAAACTGGTGAACTTCCATTTCCTTTCTCTATATGCACTATGCAAAGACAAACAATTTAGAGGGTTTTTTTTAAAACTTGCTATCTTCCTCACATTAAAGGAAAAAATTAGTTTTAGAGCATGAAAGCCACTGGCCTTAACTGTTCAGTGCTCCAGACTGGGAGCTCGCAGAGACAGGGAGGTCACGGGGAAACTGCTAGGGTGTGGGTGTCCCTCTCCCTCCTCTTTCCTAGTTTCTTGTGGCGTAGCAGCATTATTAGGACTAAAGGTGCCTTTGTGGTTTACATTAATCCACTTTGGGACGCAAATGGAAAAAAGCATCTTCGTGGGGAATGGGACCATCCGTGTCGGGAGCCTGATTCCAGCACCTGCAGCCAGGGTGCTCCCGCGCTGGGAGCCTAGCCGTTTTCTAAGTCAACGGGGTTTTAGTCCCGCTTGTTTAAATATCAGGTTTAACTGGGGCTTGCCTGCATATCAAAGGCGGCATGGTAATTTTTACGAGGGAAAGGGTTTGCCCCGGTGCTGGCCAGACTTGTCCCTGCTCTCCCTGTTGCACAACGTGGTGCTGAGTCACCGCCGTTTCTCACCCAGCAAGTGCTTGCGTTTTCTTCGTGCTGTGTTTGCACAGGATGGGGTCCCGTAACACGTGCCGTGACTGAGGGAGCCTCTGCGTAAACAGGAGCTAAAAATGAACAAAGAGCCTCCCTGGCTTGCTGGTGGGCGCTGCCACGCGTGGCAAGTTGCACTGTGGCACCTAGATTGCGTGGTGGACTGGGCTTGAACTTGCTTTTCTGCAGTCAGTCGTCCAGTTCCTACCGATGTACTGGCATCTCACTTGGCCTTCAGTCTCACCCCAATCTGCAAAAGATTTATGGATAGATATTATATAGATTTAACACAATACCATGGCTTTTATTATTTGCTGGAAAATGTTAATAAACCCCAGGTATTACAGATGCATTTTAATCCCTGAAGTGATTTTTGAGTAGAATGCATGAATTATTAATTGTTGTTATTGTTACTGCAGCGCATACCTATCTCGCAGGACACCGTGAGGATTAATTAATTCTTGTAAAGATGTAAAAGGCCATATAGGTGTCAAGGGTTATGACTAAAGTGCTTTGAAAATGGAAACCACTCCGTGAGTGCCAAGTATTATTATTTATGGAGCCCGGGCAGTGTGCTGGGTGCTGTGCAAACACCGGTCCAGTTATTGCAAATATTTGCTTATGTGTGCTTCGTAGGCCGAGCGCTCGCTGTTACAAGTAATTTCAAGTATTTTGAGGCTGTGTCTCACAAATATGGCCGTGAGAAGACTTTCCAGTAGTTGGGATGACAGAGCCACAGAACATGAGCAGCCATGTTACAAAAACGCGCTTTTATTCAAACACGTGGATGAATCAAGAGCTCAGATCCAGTCCAGTGCTACATGCAAAAGTTAGGGTTTCGTCCCATCTTTCTCGCTACTAGGAGATTTTGGGAAAGGAAACGTAACAACGGTTATTGTTTAAAAGTGCCTCTCCCGGCTCGAGGCAAAGCCAACTCCCTAAGCTCGGCTCACTCGCTGAGCAACCCGCCGTAAACCATAACCTGCTCAACTGCCCTGCGTTACCCAACATCTGTTCTTGGAAACCTCTGAAAGCGAGAGCCTCCCTCCCGTACGCGCTGGAAGCGGCCCCGGTAACTCTCACCCCAGCTGCGTATTTGGGCAACAGAACTACAAAGTCTAAAGCTCATGGTGGAAAGGCAGGCCTTCGGGCAGCCCTGTGAGGTGTTGGCCTTCGGAAAGAAAGGGAAGCCAGAACAAAACAGATGGGGTAAAATTATTAAAGCATAAATCTGCCAGAACGCACTTTGTAGATTCTCCAGAGCAGAACGTATGCTCGGGTCATCACCCAGTCGAGTACATCATCACGTTAAAGACGAGAGCCTGGCACCCCGGAGTTGTGACTGAGCATTTGGGGAACACTAGACGATGGAAACCTTCAGCCAGATGACGTCAGTTCAGCGCGTTGTCGCTGCGCAGCAGATGGACAGGAAGGCGGTGCTCGTGGTTCCCGTGGGCCAAACAACGTGCGCTGGAGGGGTTTTCCCTCCGCCGCTCCTCACACAAGCTTTCTGAACCTTACGTCTCCCGTTCCTATGCTGTGGACTTGTCGCAGCTCCTCCCATACCCCTCCTCAGGCCCCTGGGGTCCTGCGGTCCCGTACCAGAGGTCCCTGATAAGAGGTCCCTTATATTTTTCCCTCTTGCCTTAGGCTACGTGCACACTCGCATTCACCCCTCCTCCACCCACCATTATTGCTTATCTTCTTTTACCTGGGAAATAAATCATTCAGAGCATCAAGAGGTTAAACTCCTTCAGAAGCGTGGACAGATCTCAGATTATAATGTAGGAAGGTGTTAATGTGCCCTTGCCACCTTTCCCCCCCCTTTTAAAAGACCCAACTTTCAGCAAAGTGGTCAAATTTTGAAATTGGACTGGTCTTCAAAAATTACTGCATCTGTACATAGGTAAAGCAGATAACCTACACACCATTACTGAGAAGAGAAAGTTGCCCATTTGGACCATCAAAATCACGACAGAAATAAATGTTGAACAGCAAGTGGTTTGCAATTACAAATATGCTCTCTGGCTTTCTAGAGAGACTTTGGTTTCTGCACGTAACTCTGGCCTCTTCAAGCAAACGGATTGAAGGCCCAGGGCTTTCTCAGAATTAAATGATTTTACAATGCAAAAAAAAAAAAAATCTGTTTTCTGCAAGTCTTTAAATAGTGTTCTTCATAAAAGATGGAAAAGTGCATGGGCCTGCCCCTGAAAAAAATGAGCACTGTGAGGAGATCCTGCACCCAGAGACCCACCCATCTGCTTTCATCCAGGCTTTGTGGAGTCGAGGGGTCCCGCCTGCTTGGGCCACGAAGCTCAGCTAGGTGAAATCTGCCTACGGTACGTCCCAGGCGTTAGGCTGAAAGCAAAATCCACCCGTAACTCCAGAACTGATGCCTTGGGACAAGCATAATTCTCCAGCAATGCCGGGCTCTGTCCACAAAATAAAAAGAAAAAAAAAAAGAGCTACATTTGTGGCCCATCTCTCTACTTTCCCGTTTCGCCAGCCGCAGTAGAAGCCAAGGTCTGCAGAAGCGCGGTGATGCGGAGGCCCCATCGGGCAGCATCCGACCCGGGCTCGAGCGCGTGGAGAACCTTGGCACCGGCGGGAACGACATCTGATGTTGCCGTCGGGTCCGTGTGTGGTTTCTGGTCGGTCATCGGGACTCTGCGTGAGTGCCAATGTCCGGACGTGAGAGCGCTGGAGCAACGCTCAAGAGCGTGAAACGCTACAGCAAAAACGTTTTCAGATGGGAAGGACTGCCTGGTGATGGACGTGTTTTGACTGACAAAGCTGGCTTTAAAAAATATACAAACCTGCGACATAAATGATAGCATTTCGAGTCTAAAAACGAGCAGCACCCAGGCGGGACACAACGTCATTACTGTGGAGGATCGCTGTCCTTACATAAAGCCGCAGGGTGGACGCGGTGGTGGGGCCGGGTCCCCAGCGCCAGGCACGGCTGCTACAAAGAAGAAGGGAAAACGCCAGCGTTCAATCCCGCATCCACATAACCGCGCGGGGCAATTAATGCCTTTCCTAGGAGAACTTCCAGGCCGGGGCCCGCCGCGCCCCCGGCTCCCGCCGCCGGTGCCCCGCAGCCGCCGGCAGGCCCGGGCGGCCTCCCCTTCCTGTCAGGGCCCCGGGCGGCCTCCCCGCAGCCGCCTCCCCTCACGCAGGCCCGGCCGCCGCTGCGCCTGCCCGGAGAGCGCGGGGGGGGAGAGCGGCAGGCAGGGAGGGGGTGCCCCGGCCGCCGACCCCCGCGCTGCCAGGGCGGCGGGCTGCCTTCTCCGGGCGGCCGCCGCAGGCCGGCCCCGCTCCTCCTCGCCTGGCCTCGCCTCCCGGCTCCTTCCCCGCTTCCCTCCCTTCCCTGCGCGGCGGCGCCTTCGCGGGCGCCCATTTCCGTGCGGCTGGCCACCCGCTCCCGCGCGGGGCGTCTGAGGGCCGCTGGCTGCTCCGAGCCGCTTGGCTCCTTCCCTTAGTAACCGCTTCCACATTCTGCCTCGATCCCTCCTCACTCGGAATCACACGCACACACATATTACTTTTTTTTTTTTTTTTTTTTTTTTTTTCCTCCCCCCTCCTTCCTCGGGACTTAATCTCCAGCCCCCCTCCCCGCCCTCCCCTCCCCCCGGCCGCTGGCTCGGGATATAATTGAATATCACAGCGCTACTCGCTGGGTATTTTTTTTTTTTCCTTCCTCCTGTGTGTGGTGGTGTGTTTCCCCCCCCCCCCCTTTTTTTTTTTTTTTATTTTTTTCTCCTCCTCTTGGTGTGGACACCTCAGCTTAAAAAAAAAAAATATATATATATCTATCTATCCATCTCTCTCGATACATATTCCTCGTGTACACAGACGGGCAGGCGCGGAGAGCGGCGCGGATGTGTGTGTATGTATACATGGCTGTATAAAAAAGCCGGAGGAGAGACAAACGAGGGTGAATTTCTGGTGCCTGCGCTGCCGGGGAAGGGGGCAGCCGCCGCTCCGCCGCCGCTCGCAAGGTAAGGACCGGGCGCTGCCCGCCGAGCGCCGCGGGGCGGGAGGGGGCCGGGGGGGCACGGACGGACACACGGACACGGGGGGGGGACACACACACGCGACTGGGGGGGGGGGGGGAGGGAGTCCCTGTTTGTGGCGGTTGGAGGCGGTTGGGGGATGGGCACCCGCCTAATGCACACCCCCCCCAACCCCCCGTGTTTTTTTCCTTTTGATTAATTAACGCTTGCGGGCTCTGCGCTGCGCGCGGGGTGTATTTTTAATTTTTTAAGCGCCCTCCCCCCACCCGGCTTCGTTTTATTTTATTTTTTTTATTTTTAAGGATTTAATCGGGGTGGGGGGGGGGGAAGGGAAGCGGCCTCGGCAGCGAATGGCACACGGGAGCCATGGCGAGCGGCCTATTTTTAGCCCGATTTGTGTGAAGAAGCGCCTTCCCCTCCCCCCCCCCCCGCATATTTACTTATGGGGGGGGAGGGGAAGGTGGGGGAGGGGAGCCGGGCCGGGCTGGGGGCCAACTCCGCCGGGTGGGGGAGGGTCCGCCCCTCCCCCACCCGGCGGAGTTGGCCCCCAGCCCTTCTTTGGGGGGGGACCCACACATTATTGAGCAATTTTCCCGCAAAAGTTGAAGGTGGAACGTGAAATAACCCGGTCTGGGGGAAAAACAACCTTTTTTTTGTTTGTTTTTTGGGTTTTTTTGCACTTCCCAGGGGCTCCCTCTACCCGGGGTTTCTCCCCCCCCAAGTGCAAACTGTGCATTGCATCCCCTTAGGCTTGATGCAATGTATACATTGTCTTGCTAGAGGATATAAGGTCCTGCAGTAGCACGGCATGGGGCTTGTTGTTATTGTGGTACCCCCGAAGGGGTTAAATTTATCGTGTTCTTCCAGGTGAATTTAATCTTTCATCACCGAATTTCCTTTTAAGGCAGCTTGAGAGGATAAAAGTCCCCCCCCTCTGCTCGTCTTTTGCTTTATCCCCTGAAACTTTAGATGTGCTTTATGGCAGAGGCTTGTTGCTGCAGATGACACGTGAGTCTGGAGGAAAGTTTGGTTTGTAGGTCGCTGTGTAGGAAAGTGAAGTTTGCTAGTGAAGTTTTTACTACTCTCCAGTGTGCTCAACTTCCTCCTTTTCCTGTCTGTGTAAATCAAATTCCGAAGTGATTTATGGGGGGGGATCACAAAACGTATTCCTCCTTTATTATTAAAGCATGAGAGGCATGGTCAGGAGAACAAAGTCTTTGTCGCGTAAAGAAAAAAAATATATTGTGGGCTCGTCTGGTTCTCTTTCCTGTCCCGCGGTGCGAAAATAAATGTCTGGGGATGTTGAGCGTATGAGCAAGGTCCTTCGGCGTTGGCGGTCTCTACCCTTCGGGTGTTCACCGAGGCTGTGGTTTGTGCCCTTTGGAGGGAGAGAGAGGGGAGCGTTTGCGGAATCGATGGTTTGGGGTGTGAGTTGTACCCCGGCTTTCGGGCGCTTTGGGGCCCTCGTCTTGCTCTCGGCAGCCCGAAGGCTCGTCCGCATGAGGCTCACGCTGGATTTGGGGCCTTCCTTTGGACTGGTGTGTGTTAACTGTCTTTTTCAGAATACGTTTCAAACGAGGACTGATCCTGCAAACTCTTTTATGTGCCCTTGAGTTTAAGTAAGCGGGTACGTGGTCGTGGATGAGCGTATGAAGGGTTTTTCCTCTTAGCCATGGTAAAAACGGGCCGCGCTGTTACGATGGTGGTGCTTAGGGTGCAGGTGCTGCCCTGTAAATGATCATAGCAAACTTTCTGTGCTTTCTTGTAGTGATTTCCCCCCCCCCCCTTTGCTTTTCGTGAAGATCTAATGGAATACAGCATATTGTATTATTTACCTAAGCTCACCTGAGCCAGTACACTGCCGCTGTCTGAAGTTTTCTTCGTGGAAGGTGGATTTGTCTCCATGAGAACGGGGCTCGTGTGGTGCTGTGTCTTGGGAACCTGGTGGCACGCCTCCCAAACTGTTATTGAGAACACCTGGACAATACTTAGTCCTCACTCCACGAGGAAAGGGGAAGGAAATGTAATTTAAATGCATGAAAGCAGTTGGGGTTTGGCTTTTGGGCTTTTTAATTATTTTTTTTTTTAAGACTGTGCAAGAGTTTATGATTTTTGCTCATTTAAACGTGCACAGCCATAATGCGTGTGCGTAGCATAAAGAATGCAATAATTACAGGAGGTTCTGTTGCTTAAGCGTTTTTTCCCCCCTTCAAACAGGTAGTTATGACTTTTTTTTTTCCCGCCTCTGTGAGTTTTTTTTTTTATATGGATACTTCTTCCAGTTTTACTCTCTATATGGTAATTATTGATGTTTGTGTAACGCTTTGAAGATGTAAGGCACGGTATAAGTGCTCAGTACCCGACAGCAGTACTTCATAGTCATTTTCCCATCATGAAAGAGTTTGATGCTAAAAAGTGCTACAGCCCTAGGCATAAAGAGGCTCTGGATGGATTAGGGGAAATGGTCAAAATTGCTTATAATGTTGTTTTCAGGTAATATTTTTTAGTTAGGAAGAACAGATCTGAATAATGTGAAGCAAACTCAGTTATTTTACTTAACTTGATTTTGGTTCTGGAATTTAATTTAACATGGACTTTGCATTTGAGTCAGAATGTGTTTGCTGTTATAAATTTTGTAGCGGCAGTAAAGACCCACATCCTACAAGGATGTAATCGTGCAGAAGTCAGGAAGTCCTGTGAAGAAACACGCACAACTTTGTGAACATCAGTGGTCTAGTTCGGTTGAATAAGCTCTGCAGATGTCTCTGAAGTTGCTCACAGAAGCGAAATGTGTTTTGTGTTAGCGGCGGGCAATAGGATCCGAATCTTTCATGACACCGGTACTTTTTTGGTATCGCAGCACTGCATAGTGTTTTGGGGAAAGCTGGGGCAGGCGTGACACCTTGCCTTCACTAATCCTGTTCCTCGGCTCGGCCGGGGTCCCAAGGGATAGCCACCCCCCCAGTTTTTGCTTCCTTCGCCTGTCTCTTCCATCCCGCCCTGGACCCGCAGCCGTTCAGGACTGTGGCGCCCGTGTGAATTTTGACACCTTGCTGGAGAGGATGCTACCGGCCAGCGGAGGAGAGACAGACGCAAACCTGCCGCCAGCTCTTTCCCTTCTGAACCGGGATAGGGAGGTCGTAGAGCGGTCCCGTCTCCCTTTCGGAGAGGAGGGCAAGGAGAGGGTGTGCTGCAGGACTGTGTTGTGTCAGTACTCAATATTGCGATACCGAAATGTGTCATACTGAAGTACAACTCCTTTTCAATCTAGTTCATGTTGTTTATGTTGAGAACTGTGATACTGTTATGTGTACTGACCGTCCTTCGTGTGCGTGCGTTTGCGCGCGGAGTATAGGCTGTAATAACGGCTACGTATTTAAAGCCCTAAACATCAGCTCATGCAAGTAGCTGCAGGTTGGGTGAGAAGTGAAAGTGTGTATGCACGCTCTGTAATTACGCCTGTTCAGCTCCTCCAAAAAGTGGCTACTGCGAGAACATACTCATTGCATGCTCATTTTTAAATATAAATTTCAGTGTTTATGTTAGGTGAAGAAGTGTCAGAAGTTTTCCATTAGGAACTATGATTGGCAGCTCTTTTCAGCGTTTTTGAGTTGCGTTGCAGCATTCATGTAATACCTTCAAATTAACAGGTGATGAAGAAGCCGTTCTGATGTTCCTGCTGCTGATGGAGCTACCCCTGTCCCAAATCCATGCAACTTTAAGCACTGCGGTATGAAGTTAGGTGGTCTTAATTTCTGTAAAGTAGCTTAATGGAAAGAGTGGCTTTGCTAGGAAAAGGTTCATCCAGTGATCCCAAGCAGAGTAGACGGAGACCGCTTTATTCATCTCATGATTGGTTTCCTCCGAGATAATGTATGACAATGAAATGAGGAATAAGAAGTACCTTTTCAGATGAAATTGTAGGGGAATAGATTGGCTTTCTTTTAATTTCGCAAAACTGAATTAGCTAACTTGAGGTAAAAAGTAGTGAAGACGAGGCAGCGTAGTTGTCACTTCATCCGAGTTGATGGGTTGAGTGAAAAAGTACGGAAGTCTGGTCTAGAAATCGCTCTGCCAGTTTGTGTGAAAACTGCGAACTCCTTCTCCTCGTTAGGGTTCTGCCTTGTGGTGTCTAATCCGAGATGAGAAGGCCCTTTTCTTCCTTCTCGTAATGAAAACAAAGCTGAAATTGTTTATACAAAATGCCCTGGAGTCTCCATGGCCGCGGTTGGGCTGGAAGTTGAGTTTTCCTTTGGTTCTGAAGGATCTGTAGAACCGTAACTCAGCTTATCTTCTGAAATACTGATTTTTAATACTTTACCACGTGGTTTTCTGTGACCTCCTTTAGACTCTCCTTCTTATATCGATAAGGAGCCTTAAAAAAATTCTTCCTTGATAAGAAAGAAGTGGTCATTCCAAGCCGGAGGATGTGTAACCGCAGGGGAAAATGCACGCACCGGTCGGGTGCGCAGGATCTAGCTGGCTTGGCTAGCCAAGGACTGAAACTGCAGGTGCTGCAGCTTACCCCTGCTCGCTTGCTTTCTGGGATGGCTGATGGCTAGAAAGACTTTTGAGAATATTTTCTGACCTGTAGAAATAATAGTAAAAAGGCTTGGTGAATTGGTGTAGCTTTCTGAAAAACCTCCTGAAAGAACCTCCAAAGCGACGAGGAGGAGTTTTACAGAATTGCCTCGGCCAGCGTACGCGGCATCTTTCAACGAGTCTGGGTCTTTGAATGTAAGCGTACGTGGCGTAATTCAGTGCTGTGCAGAGATAGATACTAAGGTCCTTCTGAACAAGTTAGCTCGAATACCAGAAGCAGCATACCGAGGTATGCTGTCACACTAACCCGTCCTTTTTCTGGGACGAGCAGCGCAAGCGGCCTGGGTGTCAACGCAGTCGCGCTCGGGCCGGTTCCGTGCCCACGCGTGGCCCTTCGCCGTGCTGCCCATGGCGGGAGCGGATAGCCGGCCCCCCGGCTTCGTGCCGTCGTTCTGCTGGGCGCAAACATGACTCTTCTTAAGACTATAGACTGGCATCTGCGAAGTAAGATATTAATAGTCATATTTTCAGAGATGCTGAGTCCCCACGGTTGCATGTGAAGTTGGCAGTCTCTGTGTGTGCTTAGCATTTCTAAAAAATCAAGTCTTGCGTGTGGTTTGCTGGCTTCTGCAAACTCCTGTGAGGGTGTAGTTTCTGTTTCTTTCTGGGAGCAGTATTAGTAAAAGGCTATGTTGTGTACTCCGACTTGTGTTTGTTGTTGTAATTCTGAAGTCTCCATGTTGCAAAGGAGCAATCTTGTTTATTAGTAATGTCTAGCCGTAAAAAATCAGGATCATCCAGAGAAAAGACAGTTGGTTTTTTTTTTTTTTTTTTATTCTTTTATGATCTGAGATTCAGCTCAATCACTGTTCAATGTAAGCGTGTATTGCAGAGATGCTCTCTACAACCATGTGCCATATGCAGCCCCACTGAGTGTTACTTCAGATCACTGGAGGTGCGTTACTAGAAGTTTTAGCTGGTGTGGTGTGAGTAGCAGCCCTTCCCTCCCCGCAGCCGGGCGGTAGTTTTGCCAGCCCGGCAAGGCAGGCAGGTGGCCGTCTCTGCAGCTAATGCTGGTGCTCCTTTGAACCCATCGGTGGGTTTGGGGAATGATTCGGTCGCTTCCCCAGCTTCATGCAGCGCTCCTGCCGAACCCCACTGACATCGGGTGGATGGTAGGGTTTTTTTTATGAATTGGGACTGTGAAAGTGACTCTGGAAACTTTCCTGTTCCGTATGCAGCTACGTGCCTGCTGGCAGCGACTGTAGGGCATAGAGAAAAGATCTCTGTACAGCCTATTCGTGGAGCGTTTTTCCAAGGTGATGAGTTAAGGGTCAAATATTTACTATTCGTGAAAATGTAATGCTAAATACTGCACCCAGTGCCAAAACCACAGAAACTGTCACGGTTTAGAGCCCTAAATATAACCTATCCTAAAAGTTGCATCCATTTGACGTTAACAGTGTTAAAAGTTTGGGCTCTTCACATGGGTGACCTATTGCCAGCAAACCCTGAGCTGGTAATTCGTCTGATTGCGAGCACACGCGAGGCGAATTTCAATCCCCTGACGGTTCTCTAAAAGTACCAGGCAAAGAAGAGAGAGTTTGGTTTCCTGGAAGGAGTTGTCCAGGCTGGCCGAGGAGAGGAATAACAAGTTTTACAGCTCTTTTGTGTTTTTTTGGACAGGCTGATTAATGCTCGGGTGTCAGCATGACTTCTGAAAATACATTTTTTTTTTTTGCCTTGTAAAAATAGCAATAAGAAGATTTAATTATTTTTCATTTATCATTGATATTGGTCTGACTTACAGTCCTGTTGGAACAAATGAGAATTTTTGCCATTAGTTTCAGCAGTTGGGAGAGCGTTAAGCGTGGCCAAAAATGTTACCTTAAAATACCAATTGATCTTAACAGAGATGAGTCTGTCTGTTGACCCTCCCTGCCGCTTCCAGGCCTGTTTAGCTCCCAGAAAGGATGAGAACTTTTCCTCTTTTAGGTTGTCTGAATTTGTGGGAAAAAATAGTTTTGATATTGCATAGACCTATGGGGGAAATAACAAGAGATCTGGGTCAAAAAAGTAGGACGTGCAAGATTTAGAAACTGTTGAAGTGTATTTATTTGTCCTATATTAGGTTAAAGGAAGTATTGGTGCTTTCAGTTTGGCAATATGTCCTTCAGTCTGCGGTGTTCTGTAAAGGGAAGACAACTGTTAAACAATGAATCACAGCTAATTTTTGTATGGATGTCAACATTCTTCTCCAGTGCAGAAATTTTTGCTTGGGTATTCACACAAACATGCGTTCCTAAATACAGACTCTTAGCGATAAATTTTAATTAGGAAGCGCTTTGTAAAAATATGGATTTTTGCCATGATGATATTTGTGAATCTGTAACGTATTTACTTTGGGGTTATGTTTGTTCTGATTTCACACTTTTTAATGTACTTTTAAAGCAAAGTTAGCACAGATGTGGATGGAGGAAAATGAGGACCAGTGTTGTCAAACCATCTATTAATGTTGACGTCAAATAAATTGTGCTAGAAACTTATCCTGTGTAGCAATGGATTAGCTGTTTCTTATAGCTAATGCAACGGAGCTGGGGTTTAGAGAAGCGGGGTCCGTACTCGCTGTATAACGCGAATGTTTTGCTGACGCAGACGTGGTACCTGATTTTTCACTTTATTTCAAATGCACGACTAAATTTCGCAGTCTGGTGTGTCTTATTTGGCCTGTAAATTTCTAGCGCCGTGTAAGATGAAAAAGGTCAGGAATATGAAACTTCAGTATGTTGAATAGCGATAAAACTTAAACAAAAATACAATGAAACAGCCTACTAAGCAGTTCTGGTGAGCTTAATCTGATAGCAAGAACGGATATCTAAATGTAGCTGATTAATAGAAACCAACTCTTTTTTTGACAGCTTTCACCATTATAGTAAATATTTGTCAGAATTGTTTGAGTTGTAAGAAAAATGCTTTGTGTTTCGGTGCCTGTCTTCCAGGGCAGATTCTGAATGGCTGTTGATTACATTAGAAATATCAATGTGTTTATCTTACTGTTGGCAAAGTCCGTGTTAGTTGGTTCCTCTGCTGTCTACACATGCAAGGTTATTTTGATATGGATTATTTATTTCTTGTTCATCAAGGCCCTTTGTAAGAGTCTTTCTTACAGTACATGTAGTACACACTAAATACATTAGAAATGAAGTTCTAAGAGTCTGTTCCATTAAAACCAAACAAAAAGCTGCCTTGACCGTTGGGTCATCCCATTGAGATGCCTGAGCACCGCAGCCCCCCCAGATGTGTTATGTTAGATGGGCATCGCTTATGTCTTAAAAATGAACCCTCTGCTCTCTGTGTGGTTCTGCGGGCTGGTTGTGGAAGCACCAAACTGAATATTCCCATCAGTCTCCTCTCGTGGTCCCCATGCCCGTGCCCACCACAGCCGTGGTCCCGTGTTCGGGAGGTACTGGTTGCTGGTATGTACCGGGGCACAAAACCGGACTTTTAAAGAGCCTGTGTGTGTTCGTGGAAATGCTAAGAAGAATTTAAAAAAATTATATGAGGGATAAAGGGATGGAAACTTTCAGAAGTAGCCAGGGAAAACACTGTTGAGGTGTTGTGACGCACTCTGTGATGCTATGGGTGACTTCATACGAGAGACTCGGAGGGTGTGGGAAATGCAGTATCAGACTCCGGCGAAGAGTACGTCCATTATGTGGGCTGAGATGCTCTGTTGTTTTAAATTGCCGAGAGTGCCGGCAGCAAGGCTTGTGTGTGTTGGACATCGCTGAGGAGCTCCAGAAAGCTGCCTTGATGGTGTTAAAATACATAAAATCCTATTTGCGTCCTTTATGTGCCTCCCACTTTCCCAGCTGCGGTTTGTAACTACCCGCTTGTGGAACAGAGATTTTTCAAGGTGAAAAGAACGAAATGCACTGTTTTTAAAAACACATGTTCAGAGATCAGATTAGTCAGATTTCATTTGCATTAACGTTACTGTAAATGGTGAAAGTTTGGCACTGTAATGGACTTCATGTGCCTGTTGCTGCCTACTTTTATTTGTTAGTCTGGTGCTGTTGGGCCTACTGCTGTTCTGTGTGATTAAAGTAACCCCCCCCAAGGCCCCCCGTGTGAAATTAAACACAAGTGGTGCAAGATTGTACTGCTTTTTTCTTTCTAAAATTCGCCCCTTCCGCCGGTCAGTATGGTCGTGCCCTCTCCTCTGCTTGGCTCTGCTTCCTTGCCCGTGCTGTAGCATGAATGTGGCAAATTAATGGAATATACTGGGGTGTTTTGTCTCAGTCCTGACTGTTTGCATCATTTCATTATTATCACTTCCTAAGGCTTTATTTGATTTTTCTAATCTCCCTCCAGCCGGTTTCTCCCTTGGGCTTTCTCTCTTCTTTTTGTCATTTTGGACTTTCTTTTGCCTTCTCCCTATCTGTTCTTTTGTCAGGTCTTTAAACCAAATGGGTGCCTTTTTGTTTCTGTTCTCTATCTTTTCTCTGCTTTCTTCCCCTTTCTCCTCACTGTAGTTGAGTTTACATATAGGGCTTGATCCTAGGTAGCCTCCTTGAACTGGAAGGTTAGATGGGTTTGGGTGGTGCAGCCCCAGTCCGTGGCAGAGCGAAATGTGTCCAGAGAAGGGCAATGAAGCTGGTGAAGGGTCTGGAGCACATTCTTATGAGGAGTGGCTGAGGGAGCTGGGGTTGTTTAGTCTGGAGAAGAGGAGGCTGAGGGGAGACCTGATTGCTCTGTACAGCTACCTGAAAGGAGGCTGCAGTGAGGTGGGGGTCGGTCTCTTCTCCCAGTATCACCAGTAACAAGTGATAGGACGAGAGGGAACGGCCTCAAGCTGCGCCAGGGCAGGTTTAGGTTGGATATTAGGAAAAACTTCTTCACCGAAAGGGTGGTCAAGCATTGGACCAGGCTGCCCAGGGAAGTGGTTGAGTCCCCATCCCTGGAGGTATTGAAAGGACGGGTAGACGTGGTGCTGGAGGACATGGTTTAGTGGTGGCCTTGGCAGTGATAGGTTAATGGTTGGACTCGATGATCTTAAGGGTCTTTTCCAACCTTAATGATTCTATGATTCTATGAAACCTGCCAGGCTGCTCAGAAAGTCTGATTTTGCAGGCTGTGCCGCGGGGCACGGCGCGGAGGGGAGCGGGCCGAGGGCTGGCTGGGACAGGCAGCGGGGTGGCAAACGGAGTGGACAGATTTGGGCAGCGCCTGTATTTGATAAAAATCATCCTGGCTTTAGGCATAAAACATCGATTGAACTGTTGATGAAGTCAGAGGGAGGCTTTGGGGGGAGTTGGTGTGAGTGTTTAGTTAGTAGAAATGCCAAAAGCTGAGGAAGTTTGAATGAAAAACTTGGCGCGCTGTGAGGTTAGCTTTGGGCTTTTTAACGTAAGGGATTTTATGCTGTAAATTTTTATTGACGTTGTGACTTAAAATGAGCAAAACCGAAGTCAGTCGTGGTGAAATCAGCGGCAGCCTTATCGTATCGTTTTTACTGGGGGCAGCGTTGACAAGTCGCATGCCCCATTGTTCTGGGTGAACAAACGCCGCGTTCAGGCCGCCAGCGGGTACGTGCGCACGGCCGCCTCTGTCCCGTGCTGCGCAGATGGGCGCACGGAATTGCAGCTTCGGAGTCAAAGGATCGTCTTCGAAGAGTTCACGTCTAGGAACTGCGTAATGTATGAAGTTCTCTGTTGCTTGATATTTAAGCACCATTTTTATTTGGTATCTTGTTGTCCAGCACCTAAGAAAATAAACGGAAGAGAATAATGCCTCATAAACTCTCATACCGTGCTGCCCAGTGAAGCCTATGGATAGCAGGCTTGTATTCTGTCTCTGAAGTAGCTGTGCTTGGGACAGAGAGAATGCAAGATGTGCTTTTTGAGAAAGTCAGTAAAAGGTTTTTGCTTGAACGTCTTTCAGATGTAAGCCCTTTACCACCAAACCGTTGACGCTTGAGATGATAATAGCGAACCTCATCTCTACTGAAGTCACAGTTTTGTGGATCACCTCTAAATTACTCTTGCTGTTTATAAATGCCTGCAATCAGGATATGTGTAGTGTAACTAAGGTGGATGCAATAGAGGCTGGCTGCAGGAGCAACCTTGGCACGTGGAGGCTGTGGCTGTAGTCATCCAGCCCTACCTGGGGGAGAGGGTCCCATTGAAATTGCTGTGAGTTTTGCCTAAGGAAGAACAGAAAGGTTAGCCTTCCCTGCCTACAGAGATTTTATTATGTTGTTGTTTTTAGCACGTATTAATAATGCCAGTGTAGGTCACTGTCTGGTTCAGTATTTTTAATTTGTAGAATAAGTTTTTCTCTTTTTGCCAGCTCATAGTCTTGCTTTTTCCTCTTCAGAAGCTGGTGCTTGCAGTGTATTTTATAGCAATACAAGAGCATTCACCAAAATGGTCTTGAATTGTCAGAGCTCCGTAGTGGGTATTCCCGGGATGCTTTTGTATGAAACGGCACAAAAGCTGGTAGAAATCGTCATAGCTCTCTGGTTGCCTGTCGACCATGTCAGCTGTGTGTCTGTCTGCCCTCTGATATTAGAAGACTTCCCCAGTTTTGGTGGCTTACAGGCAGTCCGTAAAATACTGCTTTAATTTCAATACAGAACGAATGGCAAGCTTCTGGCATCCTAATGGGGGTACTATACAGTAATGGAATATATCCTGTGGATTACTGTTCAAGGTTTTCAGACTCATTTTTGAGCACGGCTGCAGTTTGTCTACACAGTCCCTTCATAGGGACTACTTGAATAGAGGGAATTATGGAATTACGTTCTGGTTATAAATTCTCTCTCCAAATTTTCACGGGCTTGTCTAGCTCCGTGGTGGATCCCCAGAGACATGCCTCCGCTCCCCACGCCCACAGTTTTGCTTTTCTGGGTTGACCTGATACACCTGTGTGTAACAGATAACTGTATTTACTTTTAATTCACATCACTGAAGATTTTCTCTCCGCATAACGATTAGGACAGAAAGCTGGTGTCAGGATTATCTGCTATTTCTGCCGCTGTGTGACCTTAGCAAATGGATTAACAAATTTACCCATGCACCAGTGATTTAATACTTACCAGGAGTTTTTGCAGACCAGTTCAGTGCCCTGAGATCTTCTGGCGAAAGGCCACGTAGCAGTGTAAAGTGGCTTTTGTTTTATTTTTCAGCCTCTGCTTGCTTGCAGTTTTTAGTTTAGGCGAGTGCTCCTTTTGTGTTCGTGGGTTTTCTGTTCGTCTCCTAGTTTTTCCTTTATGTTGGACAAAATGTGGCCCTTCACATTGGAAATATTTGCTGATAGTGCCCGTATGTGATGAAGAATCATGTTGACATCAGGCTACTTGGTTCATAGTTAGGCATGTTTGTGTCCTTGGTAATGTGGATATGCAACCTTATATGAAGTTCTAAGCACTTTTCCCAGACGCCAGCAGCGCTTTGGGGGTGGGGAAAAGGCTGAACCTTGTTGGCGGAGCCGCTTCAGGGGTGGGTTTCGGTGCGCAGCTAGGCGAGCAGCCGCTTGTCCCGCGGCGGCGATGGGAGCGGGGTGGTGGGACCCCTGAGCTGACCCCGCTCGCGGCGGAGCGGGGACGTGGAACGAAAGCTACAGGTGGAGCTCTCTGAACTTCTACTGGAAATAAAGTTTCTGTCCTCTGCCACGGTTTATTGACTCCTCCGCCATGCCGATACAGTGGTTTATTGGTCCTACAGACATCATCTCTGGAAGGACTGCTGGTTTGAGGAGGGTATTAAAAGCCAAATGGTTTTGCTGAGCCAGTTGACAGCGTGACACCGCAAACGCTTGTGCTGTTACCACGAAGGTGGTGCTAAACTATAGCTTATCCGTAGGAGTGAACCTATCCATAGTAGGTGAGGGTGGGCCACGAACTTCTTGTATCAGCTTTGCTATCAGACCAAATCTCCGCAGGCTGCAGTGGGCCAGCTCGTAGCTAAGGCAGTCTGACACCAGCCTTTCGGTGTGTAGTGATCGCATTACTCATACTGTCTTGGCTGCTTGGATTTGTCCATGTATAAAGTAGGCATAAGCGGTGACATGATCTTTGTCAGGTGCTTACAATTTCATTTGGGCAAGTCTTCGTTAATAACTTCCTAAATGATTCTTGTTTATAAATTTATAGTTAAGCAAATTTACAAGCCTGTATGAAAATATTTTTTTTTTTTTTTTTATCCCCTTTACTAAGAACCAGTGGTATTTTCCTTGTCACAGCTGCGTGCCCTGGGCAGATCGAGCATTGCAGGTCTTGTCATGAGAAATGCTCATGCAAGGTGTGCAGTCCTAACGTTGGACGTTGCGTTGTCTTGTTTTCATATGTTGTTTGGATATTTTTCATCTGCTGGGAAATGAAACTTTAGGGAGTGTTTTAATTTTGGGAAACCTCTTCAGTTTGGGAATATTACTTAGAGTTGTATACTTTTGGGTTTTGCTTTGTAAATCGTGCTTTTATATTGTGACTTTTCTTTATTTTCGCCATGCTCTATGCTGAGAAATATCCGCTAGTTAATTTGAAAAGAAAATCCTGCTAGCGCTTTAATAAATCACTTAAACTTCACAAGAATGTATTTACACTTGCTAGGTAGCATGGCTTGAAGTGAAAAGCGTGAATTTACAGTGCGTTTGCATTTTTTTGGGGATGACGTCAGAAGAAAAGAGTCTCATTTCTGTTTAGTTATCTATATATCAGCAGATATAGCTGTTGGTGTAGTCGAGCCCTAATTGTTTTAAAAAAAAAAAAATCGCTTTCAAGTGTGATCCTTGGGTATTTTTAGAAGAGCTGAGTGAAGCTCTTTCTTAGTTGAACCATTTTCTTATGTTCTGAGGCAGTCTACATGTTCTTCGTAAGAAATATATTATTGCTCCGTTGAAGTCAATTCAGGTTCTCTGGAAATGATCCAACCTTCAGGAAAGAAAAATATTAGTGTGCGTGTTGAGGGAAAGGGTTTCCCTTTATTTCGGAATTTGCTTGTCATGTTTAGCAAGTAAGCCATTTTCAGATGCATTAAGGCTCTGCAAAACTAATTTTCAGGGCTGACAGTTTTCTAGTCTTGGGTTAAGCAAAAAGATTTAAATTTAATGTTTCCTTTTTTTTTTTTTTTTTGTTTTAAATAGCTAGGGATATGTACGTTTGTTCAGTTATAATTTGAGTGCCGTGCATGTTTCAGGCGAACAGAAAAATGAACCGTTTAAAATGATGAGGATGACAGGGTAGCGTTTTTTTTTTAGCCAGTCGTTTGTTTCGGTGTCTGAAATGCTTTGTTGCCAGTTTAAATGTTGAAATTTATGGAAGTAGCCTTTGCTTGGAAGTCTTAAATATTTGCAATGTGTTGTTTATTTGGTTTATGAAGCTTTGTGCTGTTTGAAGGCTGGCTTTTATTTTAGCTATGAGTTTTGGCAAAGCACGTTCTAGCATATGTAGTCAGTCATGAACAAGCTAGAGACCACTAATGTTTTAGTCCTGCGGCGATATCAAAGCGTATAAGGTTAAAATTAAAACTGTCTGAATGTCTGTCTGTGCGCGTGCATCTTGGCCCTGCGCTCCCCTGAGACCTTCAAGACGCTCACGTAAAAATTCTGTGCCCCCTATTATTAAAGCAGTGACCATCTGAAGTTATTACGACTTTAAGCTTTTACTTGAGGGGGGTGTTGCCGGTTTCTAGGCTTGGTTTATGGCTGAAGACCAGCGCTGCACGTACAAACCGGGCTGAGCGGGCTGCCCGCTCTCCAAAGCGCGTGGAGCTTCAGTGATTTTTGCTCTATTTAATGTGCTTCACTCGGGCGGGCAGGGATTTGGCAGAAGGCTGCCCTTTGGTAGTTGTGTGCAAGCTGGATCGATTAGCAGTGGGTTTCTGAAGGCTACAGGAGGGTGGAGGCAAGGTGAAGGGAAGAGGAGCCCCACGATCAGGGACTTTTCTTTCAAGGCTGGTGAAGGGCCTGTGCGAGACGTGCAGGGAGGCGGGAGCTGGGTCAGGCTGCTGCTGCTGCTTCAGCTGGCCCAGAAGAAGTTTGACGGGGAGGACGGTCCAGGCGGCCTCCGGCCCCGGTTAGCAGGAGAAGGGGCTGGAGCCTTCCCCAACAGAGGGGTCAGCGAGCGCGCGCTTGGGCACCCCGCTTCTCCGGGAGGCTGCCGCGCTCCCGCAGCGGCGTGGGACCTGCCCTTCGTTTGCTTCTCTCCCCCGATTTAGCTACCAAACCAATGGGATTCTTCTTGCACCTGTCCAGAGCGCTTCTTTCAGTGTTGGTTCTGAACCAAATGCCATCTTTGCTCCCCGTCATTGCAATCGTAGAGCTGTAGTTTAGAAATTACTAGGTTTTTTTTTTTAACATTGACATATATTTCATATTATTTTCCTAAATACTTTGTCTAGACTTTTAATGTCCTAACCAGCTGAAGTTTTCAGTCATTTTGTTTGGAACTAATTCTTCCTCAGGCAGAAATCAGACCTGAAATGTATTCCTCTAAAGTTTATGAAGGAAAAGCTCTCTGGTAGCGTTTCTGAGTTGTTGAGATTAGCTCTGGATTTCCAGATAATGCAGATAATGTAATTTTCTTTTTTAAAAGAGCTCCCCCCCCAGCCCTAAAGTATTCTTTGTGTGACTGTACTATATGATCTCTAATTATATGATCACATACCATTCCACAAATAGTGCAATACAATAGCTTAGAATTATTTCTAAGATCTTGTAGAGGTCTATTCAGCGGACTACCTTAAACCCTGATCTTGCAAGTGTTTTGTGTAAATCGACTCCTCTGCCTCCCAGAAGCGGTGTTTACTGTAGCTGTGCCTTAAAGCCCGGGTTCAGAGCTGTTATAGAATCAGGGCTTGGGATGTCAGTTTTGAAAGTTGCCATTTAACTGCTCTTGTACAGCATATGCATATTAAGCAGGTTTGCAGAATAACAGTGAAATTGCTCACCTAGGTCTGCAGATGAATTACCATAATTAACTGCTTCTTCCCATGAATTGCACCTAACGAGGGCTGTGCTGTTGGCTGAAAATAAATTGCATAATGCATTACTGTTGACTACATTATTTACATACCTTAGAGAGGAGATGGTCTAAAAAGTCTGCAAAATAAGTGCTGGACCATTATGAAAATGAAATGGAGGAGGAAAAAAAAAAAAGAAAGAATCACAGATACAACATGGTGTAGCCTGCCTTCTCCTGGGTCGCTGAAGAGTACTGTATCCTATTTGCAATGTAGTGTGTGACTTCATGGTGACATATTTATCACATTGCATTGCATAATGTACATGCGGAGAAAGCAGAGTTAGAGCTGTGCGCGCAGCCTTGGGCCTGCTCTTAAGAGTGTGTCTGTGTGGTTACAAATTGCTAAAAATGACATCTATTCCCCCCCCCCCGCACAACTGTGGTCCCAAAATATGCTAAGTCAGAAGCAAAATGTGGGTTAACAAAATAAATTATAACCAAACTGGATGATTTTTGAAATGCTTGCTGTTTTGTGTTTACCTGCAAAGCATCCTTTGTGTGACTGTCATGTTGTGAGCCAGTTCAGGATTTCTAGGCTATATGCATGGCCTGTTCTTCTTAACATCTTATTTAGCCAAGAAGTACTTAAAAAGCACAATATTTGGATCTGATATCCCATTTTCATCACGTGGAATCCTGTAAGGCCCTGTTTATTGATGCTTATTGTAAAAGGTCGTTCCGTTTAGTCTGGAGGAGGCTGAGGGGAGACCTTACTGCTCTCTACAACTACCTGAAAGGAGGCTGTAGTGAGGTGGGGGTCGGTCTCTTCTCCCAGTATCACCAGTAACAAGTGTTAGGACGAGAGGGAACGGCCTCAAGCTGCGCCAGGGCAGGTTTAGGTTGGATATTAGGAAAAACTTCTTCACCGAAGGGGCAGTCAGGCATTGGAACAGGCTGCCCAGGGAAGTGGTTGAGTCCCCATCCCTGGAGGTATTTAAAGGACGGGTAGACGTGGTGCTGGAGGACATGGTTTAGTGGTGGCCTTGGCAGTGTTAGGTTAATGGTTGGACTCGATGATCTTAAGGGTCTTTTCCAACCTTAATGATTCTATGATTATATAGAGATTCCTTATGCTAATTTACCAGAAGAATCACGCAGTAAATACATGCGTGAGCCACTCCATGCATGAGCACTGGCAGCACCAAAATAGCTGCAAGTGACTGAAGATGGGCTCAACCAGAGGTGGCAATTGGCGTTAGAATTTGCCAAAATAAGGCTTGCGTTTTCCATGGGTAAAAGCCAATCCAGACTTGTAGACCTTGATTTCTACTCTTTCCAGGTTTGCTTTTGTCTGGGACTTTGATTTGGGCCTAATCTCGGCAGTCATTGACAAAACTTGAAAATACTCTTTGTTCCCTGGTGTTTTAAATGGAGAAGGTCGGGGTCTCCTGTGCGTAAGGTTGTCCACCCCACTGCCCCCGTAGCAGGGCTTTCCAAGCTGGAGCTGGCGACTCGGGACGGGGCAAGGGAAGCAGCAAGTGGGGTCGTGGCCCTCGCAGAAATTCGGTTGTTGGTGTGACTGCTTAGGGTTACAATCCCAATGGGAATGTGGTTGCACTGGGGAAAAGCTTTATCGAAACCACGAAGCTTGGGAAATGGCATCGCATTTATTTTCGTGTAAGTAGGCTGAAATATTTCATGGTAAGGTTTGTATCGAATAGACTCCCTTTTCTTGCCAAATTAGCTGGAATAGGTCAGCTGTTGTGGTAACAACAGCAGCAAGGAAAACTAGTAAGTTGGGTTTTTTACCTATTAAAAAGCTTTCTTGAAAAGCTTTATTTCCGGTTTGAGAGCACGTGCTTGAAGTTTGGCAAAGATGCGGCCTTTGTGTTGGGGTGGGGATGGTTTTGGGTTTTATTTAATTTTTTTTTTTGTGTTGGGTGGGGCTGTTGTGTAAAACGCAAGTCTGACATAGACAACCTTAATTTTTACATTTCTAGTACAATAGACTGTCCAGGCTAGTGAATCACTTACTGCAGGGGGCTGTGTGTGGTATTATTAAAAAGCTATAAATGACAAAACAGCACCAATTGGTACACAAGCAAAAGTGTAAAGATAGCAGAATAAGCTTTGAAATAAAATACGTTAATGTTCATCTAATGTTTGTGACATACGTAACAAATTATGACGAAACATTTTTTAATGAAGATGAAAGGATTGAGATTCTTAAACATCGGCTAGTATAATAAGAACTCTAATTTAATGTATTGCTTATCTGATGGATGCTTCCCATTCCATTTTCTCCAAAGTTTCAGAATGCTTGCGAACACTATTGCACAATATATTTCATAGTGATGAGTGATTAACACTGCTGCAAATATGTCCTGTGCAAAAAATACCACAGAAGAAAAGATTCATTTTTTTTGGTTTGGGGTTTTTTGGGAGTTTTTTTGGGCGTTTTTCTGTTGTTGTTGGGGTTTTTTTTTTGGTTTTTTTTGTTTTGGGTTTTTTTTTGGTCTGCTGCATTTATGTTTTTAGAGAATGGTCCAAATTTAATTTATGGAAACAAATCGGAGATTTCCATGGAAAAGCTGTGAGATTGCAGTGACCAGAAAGGAACTCCGATTACGGTTGGTACAGTCCTCCAGGCACACGGGGAATCCCGAAGGCGCTGCTGAAGGCCGGAGCCTTTGCTGCTGTCCTTCTCCTGTCGTTGTTTGTCACTGAACTTCAGAGCTGTTATTTAGGAGAGAAGGGTGTTCGGAAAGGACAGCAAAGACCTTGGAAATGCTCTGCCAGGATCTGAAATCTGAACTGGGGTGTTGCGAAGGCATATTTCCTTTTTGAGGACTGGGAGAGGAGACTGGGGCCGAAAGAGTACGGAGGAAGGGGAGGGGTTGCATTAATTCGCTTGCTTTCTCTTCTCTTTCAAAGTGTATCTTCGGAGCATATTAATCTCCGAATGCTCTGAGCGCTGATTAGGTGAATGCGTTCAGTTCAGTGCCCTGCTTTAACGTGGTAGGAACTTCACCAGCTTCCTATTTCTGTTTGCTAACAAGCAACTGTTTTATGGTCACGAGTGTGTGACAGAATACTGCCGCCTGATGTGGCACTGCTCGTTGCCTGTGGGACGGCGGTCCGTCAGCGTTCTGGTCGCACAGCAGGGCTTGGTTGTGCGTGATTGTCGGCAGTTACAGCCTCAGGAAAAAAATGAGGCAGTAGGTGAATGGATATAGGGAGATGAAGGCGTGGATGGAAGTACTGCTGTTGGATTGTCCGGGAAGAGGAACGGTCATTTCAGTAACCTGTAGCATAACTGTCTTCAAATTTGTTTGGCTTTTTGCTTGGTTGGATGGAGTTTTTTGTACGTCACAGAGAAGTTCTAAGAGAAAGGACTCGAAGGGAAAAACCGAGCAAATTTTGTGAGAAGCCTTGGGGCAGTGAGAACCTATTATGAAGCATGAGTAGAAGGGGCAAGGCTTTACGTTTGGGGTATAATTATGGGTATGGAACAATTGTAAATTTGCAGGTGAGAAAATACTCTGCTTTGCATCATAGGCTGGCTAAGTCCCAGCTGAGCAAGGATGGAATTTGTCTTGGCTAACATCTGTTCCTTTCTGGAATAAGTGGCTTTCGAGGCAGGGATTAAATTTGAATATGATTACTGTATACCTCAATCTATCTCTTTTTTTTTTTTTTTTTTTGTATTTCAAAATGTATTTTATTTTATTAGATTCAAAAGTACAGGCTACCTATGCAAGCTGCTGGCTCCTTACATAAGTAATCATATGATAAATACAATTAGATTGAACTTCAGCAATACTGAAATCACTTCCATAGGAAGCTGGCTGGCTGCCTGGACGTCTGACGTCATCTAGGAACCACACACTCAGTCTTGGACAAATGTCTTTGGCACAGGCCTGTGAAAGTCACTCTGGTTGGGATCTGGGTGGAAATAAGCTCTACAGTCGGAGCGTTTACACCTAATGCCTTCTCGGGCATCTCCACACCCTTAGGTACCTTCCGACGTATGTCTGAGTAGCCCTGCTGTCCACCCACGTAGGGAGAATAACGCCAATCCTTAGCCTTTAACCTTTCCTTCATATATAATGAGCAATTTCCACTCAGCCTTCCAGACTCTTGTTAGATGGTGTAATCATCTGGGATAAGGACTTGGTTGTGGCCAACGTAATTCTCGGTAAACAGAGACAGGGAATGATGTCTCATTAAAAAGTGTAGTGTGGCAATACAAAAATCATGTTTATTACCAATTCTAGAGTTGTATAAATATAGATGCTAGACATCTGCTGAGTATTGCTTTAGTAGAAATACTGAAATAACTTTTACTCAAGTTAATAAATCCCGGAGCTAGGAGGGAAGGTAGTGGAATGATGGGTAGACGCAAGGCAAATGAAATGAGCAGTGGAAAGCAAATGATGGGAAAGTTTTTTTTGCATGTATTTTCACAAGGAGGTGGTTGCATAACAGTATTCAATGTTTTTTAGGATTTTATCTGCTGATGCTTGTTGAAAGGGCGTGACAGAATAAATGTGACGATTGGAATCCGTGCGTCAGGCCGTTAATTGCGCTTTTCCTTTCGGTGGTGAGCATCTGTTGGCGTGGCGGTGGTGAGAGCCGCATCCGCAGAGCGAGCCTTGTCCCAACAGTGCGGCGCTCCTGTGCGGTCGGGTCGGTTGTAGGGGGATTCCCAAATCGTAGAAGGTTTTTAAGTCTCCTCCTTACACACGTACAGGATTTGGTCTTGAAAGACTGTTAATGCTTATAATACAGTGGGAGTTGGGATTTTTTGGTGTTTTTGTTTTTGTTTGTTTTTTTTTGTTTGTTTTTTAAACAGTGAACGCATCTCAATAGAACTTTCAAAAGAAAAAAACAAAGCGCTCTTTTTGTGTAGTGCGGTTCTAAGCTACTAAGGAACCGAGTCATCGTCTAGATTTAAATCCAAAAGTAAAAGAGTAATTTATTACCTGCCTATGCTGACAAGCTCTTAAACATGAGCAAGTAAAATCCCAATATATTGAAGAATGTTATGAATCTGCTTTCACTGGAAAATATAGACAGATTTCTCTCCTGTCAAGGTTGGTCACTGGTGGCCTAAGCAAGGTAATAGCGAGCCCAGTGTGACCGGGCACGCGTTCTTGCAGGATCAGTGGTTTTACCAATTGAAGCAAGAGAAAAATAGAAGGTGCAAGTGCCACATAACATAGTTCCACAAACAGATGCTGGTATTGCTCTTTTTAATATCAAAGTTGGTTGAAATTAAGAGAAACTTAGAAGTTATACCAGGTATACTTCAGACTGGTTTGGTAGAGTTCTTATTCTTATCACTGCTTTGTTTTGTTTTGGTTTTTTAGCCTAAGATATACCTAACTCTCTTTCATAGTTTCACGTCTCTTGTCCTTAGTTTATACCGCTAGGCGTTTATCTGCTATATTTCTCTCTTGAAATTAGCAAGTTATTCTGTTGACCACCACCTGTCTCTCATGTCATGAATTTGAATTCAGGATTTTTTTGCTTATTTAGCAGAAAACATAAAATAATGCTGCGCTGTTTTCCCTTCAAACTCCTCCTTACTGCCTGGGCAAAATCGGTTTTAATGGTAGTAATGTTAACTCGACAGCTGTCCCTTCCCCATCTCCTGTTGGCTTTCCTCAATAAAGACCCATTCTTCATCCATTTCCAGTTTAACAGCCAGCTCCTCCAACCCATTCAGCTTCATCCAACTCTAATACCAAACCGGATTCTCTGTGGAGCATCCACCAGTTTCTGCGTTCTACCCTGCTCTTGGTGTGATTATTTTTTTTAAGGTTATTGTTAGAAATTGTATAATGAAAATGGAACTCAAGCAGAAGGAGCAGGGCAAGAGGTTTTTTGGTCCCTGAATCGTTCTAGCTTGAACTTTTTTTTTTTTCCTCGAAAAAAGCTACATTTTTACAATATGTGCTTTGAGGTGGAAAAATTGTAAGATTTTGAAGGCTGTCCAAATATACCAGAAAACTCGGTGGCTTCCTGGCTGCAGGCTGGGTGTCTGCTTTGATGTTCTGTGGACACAGATAGTGATCGGTGTGTGGAAATGAAATAGTTGCATTCTGCTTGATTTGAATGGTGGAAATTATTCTAGTATTTAGTGAACTAGTATGATTACTGGAATGGGGGTGGCATGGGAAGACTGAGGGATTTCATTATTTATGGGGTAATTTTTATTCTGCCGTTCATTATATTGACTTATAATTAATTCACTGCAAGGTTCCTGTAAAATTGCTTTGTGTGAAATACAATTTATTTTACCTTTTAATAATAATGTCCCAACTCCTGATAGGCATGCAAATAATTGAAATAAATTATATGCAAACAATTATTTAAAGAGTATGGAAATATAAGCGTGGTGTAATTAAAATGCCTGGACTCTCATCGGTGTGCCGAAGCGGAGTCCTCGGAAGGGTGTTTTTCAGCTCCGTTTGTCTGTGTCCCGCTTTCACTCTGTTCAGCGTGGAGCTTAGCGGCAGCTTGGGTCAGGCAACCGGGATGACCCTTTGCATTAGAAACGTGACCCCGGGCCGCCTTTCTAGTAATGCCACCGTGAGGATTTCAGAAGTACCTAGAGAAGAGAGTACTATTCTCGTTGCTGCCTGGATTTCAGGCCTCAGATGGTTTAAATCTGTAACTCTGCCGGGGTCAGAAAGCTGACTGACCCCTGTGCGGTGTCGGGCAGGGCTGCAGCTCCGATCCCCCGCGCTTGGCGAGGGAGAATCCAAAATCCGAGCGTCGAGGTGGGGTTTGAGTTATGCAGCGAACTCGGATTTTATACACAGAGGAGTAAGGAAGGCTCTGCAGGACCCTGGTCGTAGGCGAGACGTTGAACTATAGCCAGATCTATGCCTTTCTCGGGTGTCCCCAGGTCCGGTTTCCTCACGTCATTATGTTTTCTGAAGCTCAAAATAATGTCTTGTCCTCAGCTGATATTAATCATCTTACATGTATTGAAGTGGAGAACTGACTGTGACCCAGAACAACTGGTCTTTTAAAATCCAACTTCACTTCCTATGAAAATAAGTGGCTCCCGGAGGAGAAAGGACTTCTGTTTTCATTTATCGCTGGTGGAGATGAGACGTACTTCATAGCTTGAGAAGTCCCATCTCGTATGGACTGCCTTTGTGTCCGAGTTCACACTGACAATGCGGTTGGCTTTGATCCCAGCCTTTCCTGGGAGAAAATCTTGTAATGGTTTGGGTGGCTTGTGGACAGATCTGATAAGAGACAGTTTCTTATGTTTCGCAAGCAGGTCAGGCTGGAATTGACAGCAGTACAAACTGGCGGACGTTTAAGCACGGAGAGGGTAGGTATCGTTGAAGAGAAGACAGCTCATGGGAAGAATTGAATGGGCTTTGGGAATGGCCCTGGAGTGAGAAACTATTGAAGTAAAGGCTGTGAAGATTGATCTTTTGGGGTTTGTTGCTGGAGGATATGTGAAACATTTTACTTTTGTTAAACTCAACTGTATTTGAGTGTTTTCTTACTGGTACCTTATCTCTCCACCACAATTGACAGAAATGACTTTTGTCCTTTTGGATTGCAGTGGGTGTGTCTGTTTAATAGCCAGTTTCAGGGTCTTTTTTCAGTGGAGAATGGATGGTTAATTACGGAACATGGAGTGCACAGGTTTCAGAGTGGGAGGGGAAAGGTAAGCCCTCAGCACGTGTTTGCTCGCAGTGGACTCAGTTGAGAAGAACATTCAGTGGTTTCATTGAAAACTGTTGAGAGCTAGGGGAATATTTGCTTAAATTAATGTACGACCTTAATTTCTAGATGACATTGGGTGACATGGGTGTACAGGATATACAGTAGTTTCACTGTTAGGCGTGGGCTAGTGGATTTTTAGAGTGATCCTCCCCATCGGAGAGGCGGCGCGTAAGGTTGGTTGCCCATTTGTCGGAATTTTAGACAATCTGTAAGGCAAAGTTGCTCTTGTAGAGGAGTCTTTCTGGAGTATGTTCTGGAGACAGTAAGTTGGGGTGGCAGTTGTCGTTTGATATTTTGGAGGCTTTCTCGTTGTCCTCATCCTTGTTGAGCTGGACAAAATAGTCAAATTTTAAGGCAAAAAATGTAATCCTGTTTGGGAGCTAATGCGTTGCATTATTCAACAGCAGCCTTCAGCCAATTAAACAGTAGTGTTGATGGTTGCAGTACCACGCTTCAATTTGAGATTAAAGTAAGTGTGTGTGCTTGTGGGAGAGAACTTCTGGTGCTTTGTATTTGAAACGTATATTCACCGCAGCATATTTTTCATTTGTGTCTAGTTTCAGACGTAGACACGTTACAGTTGTGATCCTTCGGAGAACGTGTGCTCAGAGTTACACTTCTGTGCAAGAGCAAGTGGCTTTTGGTCGTCTTCCCCTTAAAAGTGGAGAACAAGCTGCGTGGAAGTCATGGAGATTCAGAGCCTGCAACATGACCTTGCGTTATCCTGGTTACCTGCCACGGCAGTTTGGGCTCCCCTTCGCTAGAGTGTTCCTTTATTTTTTAATTTCATTTAGGAAATGCGTTTTTTGATTTTACTAGTGAAAGCAAAATCTCAGGAGGCCATGCTGAACGGCTGCAGTTATTTGTGCAAAATTCATAATGAAATTTACCTTCCTTTCTCAATGAGCGAGAACGCGAGAATTGAGTAGTGACTGAGACCAGATTTCTCCTCCTATACTGTCATCTTGTTAATTCTAATTTTCAGTTATGGCTTGGGGGAGATGGTATCAGTTTACCCAACGAATTAAGAAAAGAGTAGCGGGTGGAGAAGTGCGGTAGCTGGGAGAGACTCTGAATCTCTGAATTATTCAGGCCAGCACACGAAGCGTTGTGTTTGCGTGGAGGGGATTGAATTAGTTTTCCTTGCTTGTGACTTCTGGTTCCGGGCTGTCCTGTGCAGAGCTCGTGGTTGTATATGAGGCAGGACGTGTTCTTGATCAGCGATGACTTTCTGTTGCATTTTACTGAGCTGCGTGTTCCTGGAAATGATAAGCTTTGAGTGGCATTAGGAGATTTTGGTATTTTTTTATGGCTTTCCTGAGCAACAACTGTGGACAGCTGTACGCTTTCAGAGGGTAGGTATTTAAGAACCCCAAATCTCTACGCTCCAGTTCAAGCTTCCTGCAACAGTTGCCCTTAGCACATGGCCAAATGGGAAACGGCAGTCCCATCTGCATTCTCTGTCCCGTTGTTAGTCTGATGTGAAGACTAGAGAAGTTACCTAAACTGCCTAAAAACCCAGACAAAACTAGACTTAGGCCAGGGCTCCGTGTTGATGCTTACGGGTGAGTCAGCAGCGTGCTTTTGCCTGTCTTATTTCCAGGAAACCAGCAACGGCATGCCGTGGCCGATACGCTGCCTTTGAAGGAGAGGTAGTGCCTGATCAAACGCGGTGTATGCCAGATCACAGCTGCTCCTTTTCGGCTTTTTTTGTGCAAATTCAATCCGGGAACATAATTTTGTACCAGCTCCTCCCTTTGTCCTGTGTGGCGGTTTGCTGTGGTGTTTCACGTTCAGCTGAAAGAGCCCTTGACCTGGTTCAGCTGGAGTCCTCGGTGTGGTTGCAGAGCGAATGGGAAAAGGCTCATGTTTGTGGCAAAAAACCCTTGCAATACAAGGAACAGTATTTGTCGTTGTAAGAATTTCAAAGTATTGCAGCGTGAAGTGTGAGGAGAAACCGTCTCTGGTAGCCAGTACTGGAATAAGACATCATATTTCTCTAGTATCCTTCTCAAGCCGTTCAGTCTCCAGATATAAAAGGAAAAAGCATGTTGAAATTTGTCCTTGCAGTCCTTCTACGGTGGACCAACCTACTGCTGTGGATTTGGTGCATTGTTCGTGAGGGTGCTGGGTGAGATGTATTCCTCAGCCGCAGCCATGGGTCACGTACGCTAGGTGTAGTTCCTTTGTGTTCTTAGCACGGTGGTAGTCCGTGGTCCCAGGCTCCACGCTGCTGCAGGTTTATCTGGTGTCCTCTGCAACTTCACAGCAGCTGAAGCAACTTCCATTAAACTTGAAGATAAGCGAGAGAGAGCTTGCTTAATATAGAAACAAACTCCACGGTGTTTTCTGGATGTGAGCTTCTGACATAGGAGTGCACAGTTAAGGTAATTTTAAGGAAATGGAAGTTATTTTGCGTGAATGGCGGACTCTTACGTCTCTGTATGATTTGCTGGTTGGATCCCCTGTTGGCAATTTGCAATCTGTCCTTCAGGCTTGCACTTAATGGGCGAGTGTTCGCTGCATATTCTCCTCCTAACTACCGCAGGCGCTTGTTTGCTGCTGTATGGCCTGTGGCACTTGGAGGTATGCCTCTGGAGCGAGGAAATGAGCCGTCCTTAAACGAGAGGAAACTCAAAAGCAGCTTGCTTCAGGCAGCTTATTGCAAGGTTGTTTAATATTATTTTTTTTTTCTGAATAGCAGAACAAAGCCACAACAGTACAAAAGTTTTAAAGGCATTTTCCTCACTGCTGTTACTTGTTTGTTTCTTTTTTTTTTGTTTGTTTGTTTTTGTTTTCCCCCCTCATGTTATGTTATGCAGTTTTTGGGCTGTTACCTTACCACAGATACTGCTTTAGCCAAGATGAAAATAGTAACCCGAGTAATGCCATGTGCCAGGGATGGCACCGACACCTTCACTGGATCCGTATATGAAGTTCTCGCTCTCCTCTTGAGCAGTGGGATAAGTGATACGTCGACCTCTCCGCTGTGTTTTGGCACTAAATCGAAGCTGGGCTTTCTCCCGTGCCCAGGGCATTCAATCGCTCTCCACAGGCACACGATGGGAAGCGGTGGTGTTAACCGGCGGTGTCCGCTGGGCCGTGCGCGCTGGCCGATCGCGCGGCTGGGAAGCAAACCGCGTTCGTTTAAACGGCAGGCAGAGCCAGCCGCCGTGCGCTCGATGAGCGGCCCTTGGCTTCACAGGAGCTCGAGCTACTGATTGCTGTATGGCGACGTTTGGTGACATGAGAGGTGAGGAGCAGCCGGTCGTAAGGTGGAACCCAGCTGCCGGGGGTTGCAAGGCTTGGCCTGCCAGGGAGAAGAAAGTGGCACCGGCCCAGGAGAAAAAGCAGGGAGGTATCGGGCATTCAGCGTGGCAAGATTTGAGGACAAGGAGACGGCAGCAAAGGCCTGGGAGGAAAAGTGGCTGGAAAGTGTCAAGGCAGTAGACAGAGGTGGCAGAGGGTGAGTAGCTGGCAGAGGAGAAGCGTGTTTCAAAATGACTGGGACCATTTGGTTTATGTTAACACATTCTACTTCACAGTTTGGGAGGAGTGCAAATAAACTAGGTCATCTCATGCAAGCCTTGTTAAGAGAAACATGGAAAAATGGCTAAGTGTAGTAAGAGAAACTATGGGAAATGTCAAAGATAAAATTGTTTGAATGATTTTATAATTTTTGAAGTGATTACTTTTATTGGATGTGCAATGGTAACTTAGTGAGGCAGCATGGATTTTATTTTCCCTGATGCTATAGTTAATGATTGTAGAATATCTTGCTTGTTTTGGAGGCTGAAAAATAACAGCGGTTGAGTGTGGCTAGGGCTTTGGAAATGTCTGTGACTCAGGAGGCAGTAGTTCTTTAAACAGATGTGAGACATCTCGGAAAAGGGTATAAAATTATTTAACCATAGAGCAGCGAAACCATAAAACCTTGCAGTGTGTTTACCAAAGTTCTTACAGGTTCATGCTTAAAGGAAAGAAAACCGGTACTATAGAGTCTCATTAATTTGTGTCTCAGGCAACTTAAAATCTGTACCAAAAATGGATTTCCTGACTTAAAAGTTAAAAATATGAATGTGTTAGGACGTAACTGCTGTGCTGTGTGTATGATGGGGAAGTTGCTCACCTAGTGGATTAATGGAGGCATGCATGTGGAACGTCCTTACACAGCCATTCCCTTTTGCTGCCTAAAGCAGGAACTTGGTCACTGCTCTCCTGCTGTCGCAGAACGAGGAGTTGGACCAGGAGGCAGATTAGGCTCTAACAACAGTTGCATTAGAGCCGCTACCGAAGTGCACGGAACCAGGTGTGTGGCTTCCCTGCAGGTTTCTGGTTCGTCACAGCTACCTGGTCATCCTCAGTCAAGTTCAACCCTTGAGGGAAAATCTTATTCTTTTTTCACGGTAGGAGGACAAGGTGTGGAGACTGAATAACCATGGAAGCGGAGGGAAGATGTGACAGTCTTCAGTATCCCTCGCTGTCCTTTCCCTTCTGCCGCCATGGGTGATGTGGAGCATCTCTTTTTTCCTGGCAGCAGAAATTAGCAGTGCTGACATCTTTGTACGCTGGACTCAGCATCGTATGTCCTTGAGGTAGAACAATTCCAGAAGCCTGTCCTGCTAACGAGAAAACAAGCTTATTTCTTTAAGTCTTCGCTAGAAACTTAGCGAAGCATCTGCTCGGGTTCACAAGTAAGGCCAGCTCTGCAGTCAGAAGCAGCGGTGGAAGAGTTTCGTTAAACAGGCGCGAAGTCTCCAGTCTGGGTGGCAGGAACCCAGCCGCAGCTGAGTGAGGTGATGGGAGAGGTTTGTACAATCGGGAGCGTTACGGTGAAGGTCATCAGGGAGTGGTGGTTGTTACTCTAATGCAAAGACTAAAGGCATCAAATGAAACTAGAAAGTGATGTCCCATATAAACAGTGAGCTATTTTTTCCTAGAATATTCCTGCAGAATTCTTTGCCTCAGAACATGGTAATGCTAACAGGTTTTGTGAATTCAGAAAGCTGTTATATATATATTCATGGAAGAAAAATTCACCTGGAGCTACTGAACACACGTTTTTTGTAGCTGACATGGAAAAGGAGACTTTTGAAAAGGGATGAAAAGGAGACTTGTGAATTTGGGAGCACCTCTCATAATGAGCGCTATGTGAGAAAGCATGCTGATGCTCATTAGAAAACGTATCAAGTGCATCATTAGCCGTTTGGAGGTAGCTGAAGTTAGCTCTTTGGTACCAAATCAGTGATAAGCAAAGTGCACGGGCCCTTCTTGGCTGTTAAAAGAGAAGCCTGGTAAATGTGTTATGTTTGAGGTATTAGAAAGTGAAGCTGGGGAAAGCGTAGAAAGAGATGTGGCAAGACAAAAGATAATGATCTTTTCAGAAGGATCCTAAGTGGATCTGAGTGGGGCAAGCTTGCTTTTGCCAGGACCAGCATAAGCTCAGGCATGAGAATAATGAAAGTCTGGGTACGAACTTCAGTTGGATGGATGGACGGAATAGGCCATGTTTTAGAAGTGCTATGCAGAAAGCATTGCAAAATTCGGTTATAACCTAGTTAAATCTATAGTCTATAGAGGCATATAGACAAGTAAAAAAAGTGTGGGCCTGTTATTGAGTGGCACTGATGTTTTGCATCACGTATGTGTATGTACTTAAGCATTTCGAAGATGTTCGATCACAGTCTCTAAGCCTATGAAAACACTTTCAAAATAAGAATACCGTTGGGTTTTATTGCCATTTCCTTAAAGTATAAGGAGCCCTGGAATGTACACTGAGACTTCAAGAAGTAAAATGGTCTCGCTTTTCTCTGTGATGATTTAAGGAGTAGACGTTCTGCTTGCGCAGGCTTGGTTGAGAGGATTTCTGTTGAAGAGCAGTGGAAATTGAATGATGGTGCATGTCACCCTTTCAGCTAACATTCCAAGAATATGCTTTGATTAACCTTTATTCTTCCAAAGTGATCGTTATATGAGAGTATGTTGTGATCTGCCAAGTGTTGCTCAGGTACATGTCATAGGTTCTTTTTTGAAACCTTAATTTGTGAATGTTTAGGATATTTTTTCATTTTTTTATGTTAGGAGATTGAGTTTTACTGCGGGAAGAAATTTTACGTGAAGCAGATATTTAGCTAAAGAGAAAAGAGAGGAATTTTGCAGGTATTTCAAAATTCTAGGAACACTATAAACATCACCCTGCCAAATTAAATCTACTTTAACCTCAGGTTGTGGTTTAAACCTTAGCTTTTAAGAGAATTCCTTCTAACAACTCTGAACTTGATTTTTATCTGCGTAAATATTAGAAGCCTTGTGCTCATACAATTAAAATATGTCACTTAGTTCCGTAGGCTTGTATGATGAATGTTACAATAGCAATACTAGCAAGATGGGATGGGTTGATGAAGGTAGGGCTGCTGTCCAGCCGTGGGAAGACGTTCACGTTAAAGTTTCTTGCCTCTTTTTCCTCCCTCTGGATGCTCACGGTTTAGCCTCTGGCTGTCTCTTTGTGCAGCTGCTGTGGTGTTTCCCGGCAGAAGCTGAGTCGGGAGGCACTGGGTGCAGTGCTCAGCTCGCCCTGCCTCTGGGGGAAACGAAGCAGGGCTCTACGTCCCCGGTACGCTTTGTTTTTCATGCTTTCAAAATGTGCTTCTATATAAAATATTTAAAAGTGTGTGTGCGTGTGTGTGCATATATACATCTATATAAAATAATGTGTTTATATGAACGTGTTTCTTGGATAGATTTGCTTTGGTTTGGGTTAGAAATAGCAATTATGTGTTCACAAATTGCCTATTACATATGCCCAGTATACAATTTTTCCAGTAAATTTGTAACAGTTTACTCAGTTCTAAGCATGTGTGAGCATGCGCTGTCTCTCCAACGCGTTCAGATTTTTGCATGCGGAAATAAATTAATTTGGTTTTGCGTGTTAAGTACTGTATTAATGAAAATTCGAATAGTTGCTTATATTTATGGGACTTTGCAATGGCTTGATTTTTAACATGCTTGATAAGGAATCGGAGTTAAATACAAATTCAAGGAACTCCTTTGGCAAACGAGCATAGATGCGCATTGCAGCTGCCATGTGGCACTTTCATGCACATAGTATTTACTTTTGCAGCGTGCACTGTGGAATGTGCCCCTTAAAGTGCCAACTGTGGCTTAATTACAGACACGGGAATCGCAATTTTCAGTTATTTTGCTGAAGGCTCTGCGCTGGCTCGCTCTGAAGACAGAGTGCACGTTTTGGAAGCAAAAAATCTGCAACTAGCAGTACCTACTGGACATGGGTGTGCTGGCATCATGCTTTCTGCCGGAGCTACTTTATTTTATAAAAGAACTGCCAAAATAATGTTGTTAAGGTTTCAAAGTCAAATACTGCAAAGGCAGTGAATAGACAGAATAAAGCATTGTAAGATCAAGAAGGCCGGCAAGTACAAAAGGCCGCAGGCTGGCGCTGGGCTCGCTGCCTGCCAAGACCCGCGGGCTCTTCCCAGCAGAGCGGCTCCCTGGCCGTCGGTCCCAGCCTGGGGCGACGCAGGGGCTCTTCCCACCCCGGAGCAGCACTCTGTGCTGGTCCTTGCGGGATGGCAGGGGGTTCCCGGTCCCTCTGGATGGCAGCCCTGCCCTCAAGCATAGCTGCTCGTTCCCCCCAAACCAGTATCATCTGTAGGCTTGATGAGAATGCGCTCCCTGGCTTTCTCCAAGTCATCCATAGAGACGCTGAATGGGCCGGGTCCCAGGATGGATGGCTGCAGTATCCCACGTCTTACTGGCCGCTGGGTCGGTAACTGAAGAACCCATGAACCACTGCCCACGGAGACCAACCACCCAACCAGGGATCCACCCAGCTGGTGGTCTCTCGTCCAGATAGCAACATCCCAGACTGGATATGTGAATATTGGGGCAGGTGGTGTCAAGCCTTGCTCTCGTCCATATAGCAGCATCCCAGACTGGATATGTGAATATTGGGGCAGGTGGTGTCAAGCCTTGCTCTCGTCCATATAGCAGCATCCCAGACTGGATATGTGAATATTGGGGCAGGTGGTGTCAAGCCTTGCTGATGTTGGGGTGATAGCCTCTACTGCTCTCCTTTTCTTGAAGATGGCGCGAGATCTGCCTTTCTGCAGCCATCGAGGACCCCCTCAATCTCCACGAGCTCTCCAACATGATAGTGGCCTTGCTGTGGCATTGCCTCTCTGCACCCTTGGGCACAGCCCGTCTGGTCCCACCGGTCAGGTTGTATCAAATAGTCCCTGATAGGAGCCTCAGCGGATCTCCATCTGCTGTCACCAAATCATCCACCTCCTTCGGCAGCAGGCCCGCTTTTCCCCTGCTTAGCCTTTTACTGTTATTTGCAGCATTAAATGTCAAACTATTTGCTAAGCATTTTCATGAAATGTTGATTTGAAAAGCTGTGGTTTATCAGTGAAATGTAGTGCAGGATGTGTGTTACACCCCAATTATATGTGCATTAAGGGTTCTCATAAAAAGCCTAAACTGAATTTTGCAAATTTTTATTTAATTATAGAGTTATGTTTTGGGATGTATTAGGCCACCCACTAAGTGTGAGGGCGTTCTAGATTGCTCCCAAAGATCTACTGGTTGCTTTGGGAAGACTTGGTTCTCCTTGTCGTCAGTTTGATGAAGTTTACAGGAGATTTTCCTGGAAAAATGACAGCAGCTTTCCTTTGACTTCTCTATCTTATCTGAAAATTTAGTTTTAAAAACATAAAATCTTATATTTGAAGTAACTTCTTGCTAGAGATAAGTATAAATATTTTTCATTTTATTTAATATTTAAAGCAAGTGCATGAATGTTTTAGTGTATGAATACGTGCGTTTGTACACCGCATAGAAAAACGCTCGGCATATATGTGTGCTTCATTCATTTTACTGTTATGAAAAAACCTTGTACGTCTAGCCAGAACAGAACTTTACTGTAAACCTAATGCAGCGTGTTCATTTGTATGGGCTGCTGCAACTGGCATTTTTCAAACGCGTTATGTGGTGGTCACGATAATGTGTTTACAGAGTGTAAAATTTCAGCTTGAATTATGATTGCTAAAATAATTGATCATCAGCATTTGTGCTTTGCATAAGAAGGAAGAGTTCAAGAAAGCTGAATATTAAATAAACAGCATTTCTCTTCCCTCACAACTCATCAATGAAACAAAAACTAAGAGGAAAAACATGTATTCTTATTGCCAGTTACTGTCCAAGGAGGATAATGATACAGTCTTTATGACCTGCTAGAACTGTATGCTTAAAATAAATTTCCCATTACATTCCTCTCAGTGTTAAAATACAGTCTTTCGACCAACAGATATGTTGCGCTAAAAATAAAACTAGAAAGGTCTCTCATACGTAGTTTCTGGTTATTAAATAACGTGTGCTCTGTCCATCCCTGCCCAGCGGGCTCTTCTGGTTTTTCCAAAGGCTTCGGGAGTTCCTGCGTGAACCCAAGGAGCTGGCAGATGCAGGGGGTGGATGAGCAAAGTTAAAGTCCTCTCCTTAGAACTTCCCACTGGTTTTGATCATCGTGCAAGCGAGTAGAAACGTATAGAATTTCTGCTTTTTTTAAAACAATATTTACACCGTATGTCAGATACCTACGGTAGAGCATTCAAGTATCAGACAGGATCCTCCTCCTGTGGGAATTTTAAGTTTTGCAAGTAAAATTGTTCCGGAAACTGTTAGGTTTTAGCAATACCCGTTTGATTTGTGGAAGTCAGTAGTGCATTCAATATGTTTGATCAACCCGTATTCTAGGAACATAATCTTGCAGAGCGGCAAGCGAAGTACTCTGTAGCGTGCGCGGGCAAGGGAGAAGGAGGGAATAAACGGCGCTCTGGTCAGGGCAGAAAAGCACAGCGAAACTCGGGCTTTGTTCTGACACGGTGCGTTTTCTGCTCTGAGGACAGAAGTATTGCTGGCTGGGGGCTGGAGCCGTCCACAGCGCCATTGGTGGAAGTCTTTTAGAAGATGATGCATTGGTCTCACCGAGGCGCTTAGGCCCGCTGTCTCCGCTTTCCCGGAGCGCGGTAGCGGCGAGGCGTGAGAGGGATGCGGCTGCCGCGGAGCCAACAGGTTGCAGGGGTTTGGATACAGCCGGCAAAGACGGGGAATGCATCTGGCATGGCATAGGCAGGATGAATACAGGACACCCCTCCCTCCTTTTCTTTTTTTCGTTCCCTTTGGCATTCTCTACCATCTCTAGTACGTCTCTGTTTGTGTGCCAAAATGATCAAATCAGTAATGATCACTTTCTTGGTTTTTTTTTTTTTTTAATAGCTTTTCTTGTTTCTTTTCCTTCAGGGCTTCTAAAGATCTCATTTCTATTCTTGTGATAGCAGGTGCCTTTGATAAGCTCCTTTTCTCCAGTCTTGATTATTCTCGTTCTGTGTTGTTTGTTTCATCCTTTTGGCAATTACATCCTCAATTTTGGATTATTTTAGATTTCTATTGCTGAAATCAAAACATAGTCAGTAACTGTCTTTTCTGCATTTGCTGCTTTATTTTTGTGGGGCAGCAAGCCCCCTGCCCTTTTGGCATACTAGTTGTCCACATATGGTAATTTATATTGTCTCTTAACTGCAAGATATTTCTTATTCAGTGAAATTATCAGTGTTTGTTAGCAGTCAATCATTTCTGTTTAATAGCATTTTCTATTACACGGCACAGCAGTGTCCTAGGAGAAAAGGATTTTCTCCTGGTGCTCTAATGAGTTGTTTTCTTTGCTTTCCCAAATGGTGTCCCATTCTTAGAGACAGTCCAGTAAGTGTCCTTGCGGCGTGGATGTACATCAGGGCTTGGCAGATTCATTCTGCCTTGTTTGGAAATTTCTCAGGCACTGAACTGAATAAAAGCGAATCCGACAGCCAAGTTGATGGAGCCAGAGCGGCAATTAGATGCCGGTCCCGTCTTGCTGGATCCTTTTATGCCCATTCAGCTGAGGGACCCCGGTGTCTGAGCTCAGTTCCTTCACAGAAGGAATGACTTCGCAGAACGCGAATCCCCAATGTCTCCAAACCAGGAATGATCCCAAATGAGACCTTGGTGCTATGGCCTACAGATTTTTAAAGTTACTAGAAGTAAAATCCTTCCAAAACTAGTGAAGGGGTTGTATCTGCTGATCAAAGGGTACCGCCCTCTTCCGTTGGCATCCCCAACCAGTGATACTCAATGCAAAGTGAATTGAAAAATTAAAAAAAATAATAAAAAAAAAAAATTAAAAAGATAGGGAGGAAAAAGCCCAGAGGTAAATCCTTAGAGATCACATTCCTTTCATAAAAGTTTTTACTTGAAATGAGAAAAACCTGAATGCCCACTAGAAAACAATTTCTGGCATGCATTCTTTTCTCCAAGTTGCCTATTTGAAGATACGGGAGGTTTAGAAATGCTTGGTTTATAACCTGTTTTGTTTCTTGTATGAAGATCTGTTTGATTTATCTCGGTGTTTGCTACTGTACAATTTACCATATTTAAAAAAAAAAAAAAAAATTGTTGATTTCTGCACCTTGGTATCTTATGGGTTGTATTGGTCTTTCAAGGTCCTTCACGTTTTTGAAGTATGTAAGATAGTGAAACCTAAATTCAGAAGGGGGTTCCTGAGATTTTTATAATGTACATATTATTTTATATTGTTATTGATTCCTTATTTGCTACCGTACAAATGGGAACAACTTTATTATTCTTCTGACATTGTTTGTAGTTAAAATCAGTCCTCTTGGTCTAGTGATTGGTGTTTCTTACTCATGTTCCCCAAGGGATCCAGAGGAGGAACTGTAAAGAAACTTCTGGATGAGAGGTACAAGTTACTTGTCAATGAGTTGAGATTTTGTGATATCCGAAGTGAACTTTTGGGGAACGCTTGCCTGCAGAAGCGAGAGCAAGTGTGGCACTGCTGCATCTGAATTATAGAAGCAAAGCACAAAAAGATGAGCTTTGAATGCATACTGAATACAAAAAGAATTGCAGGTACGATTAAGATAGGCGACTTTATGTGGCAATTGCCCTCTTATTCTCTCCTTCTTTCTCACTGTAATTACTTGAAGATTACTGTAGTCTGGATACAATTCTGTGTTTAAATTTAAATATTGAATGTTTGCTGGATTAGAATGAAATTATAAAAACCCAAGCAAAACCTGAAGAAGATAAGACTGCTTTTTCTAATTATTGGTAATGCCTAAATATTGACCCCTGTGTTTCTAATTTTGTGATCCATGGTGTGTTAATATCAATCCCCGGAAATACGGCTGCAAAATTGGCTATTGCAAAATAGATCAGGCTTATAAATTGTGGATATTTGACAATCTGATATAAGTTAAAATTAATTTAGAAAGCAGTACTTTATCAGGACAGGAGAAGGAGCAATTCCAACACCCGAGAACTTGAGAACGCAGTTTGCAGGTACTGTACGTTGTTCAGCGCCTGCTCTTTTTCTTCAAGTGCTGATTTGATTTCCCCAAGTGTAAAGATGAATGCGTAGGGGATATTGCAAATATCTCTCTTTTTTAACGTAAATCCCAGCGGGAGCCCTGCCACCGCATAACTAATAGACTTGCGGCAGGCCGCTGTGCCGTTGTGCAGCGATGCCCTCTGACGGGACCCTCTCCTTGCGGTTCTGCGTGGCCTCCGGACCTGCCCGCTGTCCTGGATGCTCAGAGATTGGCCGCCCCTCCATCCAAGAGCTTAAGCCTGGGTTTGTCAGCAGCGCTCGGTGCTCGCGGTCCGGCGAGGCTCAGGCTGACCTGAGAAGCAGGAGCAGCCTTGCTACGCGCGCAATTTCTGAGAGTTCAGCTGTGTGCGGTGTGGGGTGTCCGTCGCCTCCCGGCACCCCTCTTGCTGCCCTGTTCGCTTCACTGGGGCAGTTCCGTGCTCCTCCTGTTACATCTCTCTGCGGAATTGGCCTTTAAACTACAGGTACATTGTATCTTTGCTTAGCACATTGGGGCTTTTATTCACAGGTGGGACCCCAGTGCCATCACACTACAAATAATTGTAATAGATGCTATCACTATACAGAATCACAGAATTGTTTAGGTTGGAAAAGCCCTTTAAGATCATCGAGTCCAACCGCTAACCCAGCGCTGCCAAGGCCACCACTGACCCATGTCCCCAAGCACCACATCCACATGGCTTTTAAATCCCCCCAGGGACGGGGACTCAGCCCCTGCCCTGGGCAGCCTGGGCCAGGGCCTGACAGCCCTTTCCGTGAAGAAGTTTTTCCTAATGCCCAACCTAAACCTGCCCCGGTGCAAATTGAGGCTGTTCCCTCTCGTCCTATCACTTATTACTTGTTATAAATTATATTCTTTTGTTCAGCAGTGTATAAGTTACAGTTTTCCACAATACCAACATGTACGAGCTCCGGATCTGTCCCGTGGCTGCTAGAACAGCGTAGTTAAAGGTCCTGAATCGTTCGTTTGGTGTTCGCTGCTTCGCCTCTGGAGGAGCACCAGCCACCTCAGGGTGTGGGTACGTCCTGCTAGGGTTTTCCTTGGATCTCTTTTCAATGACTTGCCTCCAGAAATGGAGAGACTACCTTTGCAGCCGTGCCTTTGCTATCCTATTTAAAATCTTTTGCTCTTGCAAGTATTTGGCTGCTCCTTGACTATCAAGGCTTACTATAGATGTTGCTTTAAGGAGGTCTTTCAAGCCTTAATTTACACCTTTGAGTACTTAATACCAAAAGAAATGTCTGCTAGGCCCAGGGTGGATCAAAGTGCAAACAATTTAATCAACACGCAGAAGCGTACTTGTTTCAAGTAATTGATTGTAATTTTGTTTTGGATTTAGAGAAATCAAACTGTCGAGCAAATATAACTGTGCTGCAACCTATTAAAATGTTTGATTTGCTACTAGTGTTGAGTTGTTCTAGTAAAACTGGTATTTCTTTTGCTAATCAGGCAGATTTACTGCTTTTCTCCGCTTTTGTTAAAGCGCATAACTTAGCCTTTGTTTATACAGATTATTTAAGATTTCATGACTTTTTATGAAGTTGTGAGTTGATAAATAGCATGTTTCTTATTTACTGTGTCAAACCGCGTTTAGATGAAAGTGGGTATCTAATGCACAAAATCTTCACTTGTTTTTACTGTTGCAGTGTACTGGATAAAGAGGGACTATTTGTGAAAGCTTCTGCATTTAAAACTAGGAGAAAGTACTATTTTCTAAGTAGTGAAATGAACCAATTTTGTTCTCCAGGATTTCAGAATTGGTGTGGGGGTTTGCCTTCTTATAATTGGCAGATAAACTTCTCATCCTTGAACGTATGAAGTACGTTCAAAGTACTGAAGCTAGTTGAATACAAACTAGTTGGGGTATTAAAAATAATTTTTGTGCCAATGTAAAAGCTTACCACTTAACGCTTTTAATAAATGTTCTTTGTGAATGCTACGTCTGTGATTTCCAACAGTTCCATCGGTGATTTGGCCTTCTTTAAAACTTAGTGTGTTATTTGAGTATTTCATTTGTCTGAAATTATTATAGTGGCTTAAATCAGGTTTTGGTATAGGTTGCCAAAGTTTGAAATTGAATTTGAAACTAAAATTTCAACTCAGTCTTACCAGGTGGTCTGTCTTGAGAAGACACGCTGGGGCGGGTGCTGCTGGTCCCGCTGCCCCGGCTCCCCGCTGCCGGCCCCGCCGGGGGTCCGCGGTCCCGGCGTGAGGCTCTGCAGAGGGCGCGACGCAGCGCCCTACCGAGTGCGCTGCCCCGGTGCCTGGGCTCTTGGGTCAGTCTGAAATACTGGCTTGCGCTCTGGCCACCAGTGCTTTCCAAAGACATGAGAGAGAGGGTCTTGGATTATTTTTGCCTGTTCATCTTTAGCAATCCATAAGCTACTCTGTGGAAAGTGGAAACAGCGATGTGTGATTTCCTGTAAACTGGGGTTGCATCCCCAAGTCTTGAAGGTTTTCCTATGCTTGAAGGATCTCCCGTGTGACTGGATGCAGCCTTTCCCTCAAGGAGCATTGAGAAGAAACGGGGAGTGTGTCACGGCACGCGCGCCCGCTCTGGCCGGGTCGGCCAGCTGGCTGAGGGCGTCCGTGAGAGCTCTGGATTCCTCGCTTTCTCTCAGAGCTGGTCGATATCAACCGATGTCTTTTAATCTCAACCTTAAAATTATATGATCCAAGACAAACTGTATCATTGCAAAAGCTTTGTTTTCTTAAGAGAATAGTAGTCAGCGCACATACCAAAGGTGCTGCAGTGGGGTTCTGTTGTCAGAACACAGTGAAGAATTTCAATTAAAGAGTAACAAAAGATTTTTTTTTTTTTAATAGAAATTTTTGGCAAAGATGAAAAAAAATACTCTTTAAAAAGAAGAAACAGAAATGCTTCTGTAGTGTTCCCTCTTCTTGTCTGCTCGGTGAGGCAGTGGTACCGGGCAGGAGATGCAGCCCGGCCGTGGGCAGCTGTGCCGGAGCCGGAGCTACTGCGCTCCGGTTCTCTTCAGGCACCATCATTTGTTTTTGTTTTGTTCTAGTTGATTAAAATAATAGCCAGCGGGGTTTAAAATTTATTGTGTGGTATCTGTAGGGTTTGTATTTTCATCTTTCTTAATTCTAAACATAATTAATATTGATATTGTAAAAGTGTCTATGCTCTGTATCTTTACCAGAATTTTTAAGTTCACCATGCCTCGGTTCTGGCTTTTTGGGTCTCTCTGGCCATGAATAACGCAGCTGCTTATCTCGGGCAGTGCCCACACCTTTCCTTTGCAAGAGAGTATCGGAAATGCTCCCGTGCGCGTCGGGGCTGTGCGCAGCCACAGTGAAGTCCCTCTGAAGCTTGGTAATTCCGTTCAGCTGATGGGGCGATAGCAAGGGCAGTGCTGCAGCGATCTGTTGGGAGGCTTAGGAAACGTCTCTCCTTTAAACTTGATTTATATCATTGTTAATTCATAGTTAGAAATGGTTAATTTAAAAAAGAAAAAAAACAAACCTCACCGGAGGGTTTGGGTGGAGTGCCTCAGATAGGACTGCTGAAATGACCTCACTGCGTCAAGTCTTCTGGTAACTAAGGACGAACAGACTATTTGGATCCCGAGTAGCATCCCTCTCGTTTGTTAATCAAAAGAAATGCAAACCTTGCTTTTAATGCTTTGCAAATTCATCTCTCTTTCTAAAATGTGTCACACGAGAGATTTTTACATGGAGAGTTACACGTGGAATCAAATTGGCCTCTTGGCAATTTTGTTAGGCGCTAACAAAAGTGAAAAGCTGAATCCTTAAGTTGCAATTGCAAGCCCAAAGGTAAACCTCTCTCTGTTTACATTTCCCATCGTATATGTGCATATACTGAGTTTCATTGTGCCGTGTTGCTAGAATTCACATCTGTTTCCTTATCTTACCGTTTATGGCTACGTAGCGTGTGCTGGGACAGTGGAGTTTTATGCAGCGATGGGAGGCTTCGTAGATCACTCTCGTACATGTATTACTAACGCTTTACGCTATTGTTGCTTCTCTGGCGTGAAGTATTTGCGCTTCGCTGTGGCTGCGTGCCTTCATCCACACTCGTCTTTGCCCTCTGAGGCCGTGGGTGGTCTGTGGCTGGTCCATGGGCCCGTATCTTCAAAATTTGGGAAGAGTCTTTGGCACGTGTCATTTTGAGGACGGGCAGTAGTCCAAATCACTTAAGAATTTTGTAGTAAAGTCTTTACACACTGAAGTAATAAAAATTAACTCTTCATATGCAGGCTAAAATAAATGAAAGTAGTTTCATATTTATTTTTACTACTTTACAGGAGGATATTATTGGGAACAAAAAGATAAAAGTAGCAATGTTTTCTGAATCATTGCCTTAACAAATTATTTAGTTAAAAGTGCCACAAGGAAATTATCTTAACTTGACAAAGAACAAATAGTGCTAATTGCTCTTAAACGTAGCTTATTTAGTCTACAAATGTTGCTAGCAGAAGAGCATCCTTTTGCTTTTTGCGGAGCGAGGGGGGAGAGGCAGCGTGTCTGTGGTGCGCGCGCAGCCTGCCGCACGTACAGCCCGAGAGGGTCAAAGGAGACTTCTCTGAAAAAGTGTCAAAATCAGTCTAGTAGCAGTATTCCTGCGAGAATATGGCGAGTGGGTTTATTTCTGGATAAAGTCAGTGTAAAAAAAATTGCTATGTGTTAAATGGGTCAGAAGTGCTAGTGTTTGAGCCATTTCTGTAATTCCAAGATTTCGCTTGTTCCTTAGGCAGTGATAAGAATGATAAGATACTAGAAAAAGTCTGATAGATGATTGCACCCGTACAGTGTCATGCAACAAAATATATATATATATTGAACCTTGTTTTTATCTGATCTGGTAAACAGTCTCTTCTGAAGTGCAGCAGCTTGTAAACCTCGGTTGTTATTACTTGTGGGCTGATGGAAGATACATCATCATTGGGCTGTCAGATTCTGTGCATTTATTACATGGCGCTATGTAGGTTCTGTGTTATCTCTTAGATAGTGCTAAATACATCATATTGTTCCATTTTAAAATCCTGCCGCTGACTTTGAAAAGCATGGCAAAAAAAGCATGCTTGCAAAGCACGCTTAAAAAAAAAAAAAAAAGGGAAGAAACCCCCTTGACTAGGTGTGACTAGAATAATATCTACAGTGTTCTGTTTGGAGGTGAACCAGACCCCAACATTTGACATGTCTGACATTGAGGGGAAATACTTTTGCTGGGCGGAGTATTTTTGACAAACGTGTGTGTTTGGTATTCCTCGCCCGAGCATTTGTCCGTTGGTTCCTTGGTTAACCAGCGTGTGTTAGCCTGATCACAAAAGAAAGCAGTAAAATGTACAGGCCTCCAATTTGTTCTTCATCAGTAAAAAGAATATCTCTATATTCAAACTGAAAATCGAGGCATAGCTTTTTTTGTTTGTTTTCTTTTTTTTTTTTAAATTTATAGACATTCATCACTCTTTTCCTTTTTTAAAAATGAAAACTGGGCTAGTCTGTAGATGCTTTAGTAAATCTGTATCAGAGCAGCAAAAATCATGCAAGGAGCAAGTCATTTCGGTGATGGTAGCCATCTAGCATATCTTAAAATTAAGGTGTGGGTGAATTTTCTCTTTCACAAGTTGGAAGAGGAAAGAAGTTTTTTTATTTTTCCCCAAAGACCAAGACTAGAGGCCTTTGAAGTCTTTGTTATTTCCTCTGATCGGTCTGGTAGATCGCATTGATAAATGTGAGCTGATTTTTTTAAAAAAAAAAAAAAAAAAAAAAGGCCCCAGACCCACCGTTTTCATGAAGTCCTGACAGCAGTTGTGGAGAATTCTGCAGGCAGAGGCAGAATTCTGTAAAAGACATTCCCAAATGGTGGCATCCTACCTTCAGCCCATTCTAGTTTGAACAGTGAGATTTGCAGGAGGCGCGGCTCAGCCAATTTCAAATTCCTGGTGTGAAACAATCAAGATAAGAATCAAAAAGTAAAGAAAGGGAAAAGCCCTGGTAGATCAAACGCTATACACTAGATGTCTCCTTAGGCAGAATTACTTCTTCCAGAGTCCTTACTACTCTTGCTTAACGTAACAGGAGCCCCATAGCATAGGCTGTTTCTCATAACTGTTCTTCAGCTGCATGATTTTGTTTTGGGGAACTTTTTCCTCATTATTTAAAATGTGTTCCTAGCTACACCGTCTTCAGTGGATTTATCTAAAACGTAGCTCTTTTCTCGCCCTTGACTTCTGCTCCCGTTAAATTGCTGCGTCTTCTCCTGGTCGGAGACCTGATCCATGAACAACTTTCCAAGTTATCAGGTAGGCTTTCACTGAGATTAAAAAGACATTTAATGCAGAGGGTAGTAACTAGTTCCATTTTTGTATTGATTATGAAAATGATAAATAACGTGCTTGACAAAACTCATTTTTTCTGGGATACTTTTGAAGGTGGTGAATTTAGTGTCAGTTCTTCAGAAAAGCTTAAGAAAGCTTAAATGCAAGTCATTCTCGATAGCGTTGACACATCCTTTGCAGTTACTATTAGGACATACCCATTACAGGGAAAACAAGATGCTATTAACCCTCCTTCCAGGGAGCTCTGCAGAAGAAGGAAAGAGAAAATGAGAGTGGAAAGGTGAGACACTGAGAAGAGCGTTAGTCAGATTACTGCGGAGATAAGATTTAGAAGTTAATAGCTTCCCAAATTAAAAACTAATATGTAAGAAACTGAGTTCTCTTGTAGGTGTGTGCTTATGCTGATGAGCACATATTGGCTGATGCTCTTTCAAAAATAGTCTTGAAACGTAATGGCATTATTTTAACATTTCCCATGTTAGATGCTCAATTCCCCATTTCACATCCCTGGATGAACACCTTCAATAACAATGGGTTAAGTGCTTTTTTGGGGGGGGGGGGAGTGGTATACGAGAGGTCCATAGACGTAGATCTGTATTACTGACCACCCGATCAAGATGGTAACGCTAGAAAGATCAGAAAGGGCAGGAGGGCTGGAAACGCCACGGGGGACTTCAGTTAATGCCACGCAGGGTGTGCGGAGAGGTTCCTTTTCTCTCACAGGGCTGGCAAGTTAAGCTAGAAAGAGGCAGACATATAAAATTGTAAAGAAAGACACAAGCTATTCTTTTTTCCGAGCAGGGAGCAGGCCCGTAAAACTGCTTACCAGAAGACGTAGATGCTAAATGTTTATGGGACTGCAAATGCTAATGGAAGGTAATTCCTTTGAGGTTACTAAATACACAGAAACCAAACAAATTGTGCTCTGGAAAGTCATCCGAGTTGAAAATAGCTGGAGGCTAGGAGATTATTCAGGGGACTAGATGATGTCGGTCCTGTTTTCTCTCCTCCTTTGGGCATCTGCCTTGGGTCGCTGCTGGAGAGAGGGTAACGGGCCGGGGAGCCCTTGGGCCTGATCCGGTGTGGGCGCTCCTAAGGTCTCTTGCGATTTTATTTGGATAAAATCTTTCACCTTGCATAAAGGGAAACACAAGATGCTGAGGAACTGCCATTAGCAAGTTTTTTCACTTTTTTAACTGTTTGCAAAGCGGCATAACAGGTTATCTAATCACACTTGCACTTGTTTGTAGGATAAACACCTGCTCTGTGTTGCTCTGTGCATGCAATACCTTAGTTCAAAGGGGCTATAAATTGAGCTAGGCAGCTGCAGTGACCGTGGGAAATTCCACAAAAAATATTTCCAATGAAACAAAAATACTGGCTTTGCTCATTTTGGCAACGAATTAAGTTTGCTTAGGTGTTTTTGCACCCGTTTGCAATAAGGAAAAACATTTTCGTACAGTAGGAAAGCCCAACATAATTGAAGTGTTAATTAACATAATGAACAGCATATTTAGGAAAAAGCTTTTTTTTATTTCAGAATAGACCACCTAGGGTGGGAGGTACATAGTTTAATAGTTTAACTGTATACATGTAGATAAGCTCCACTTTACTACTTGAATACTTTACCGACTTGAATAAGGGCACTGTTAGGTTGTTATCAGTTAATCATAGCCTTGTGATGGTCTTTATGTGCGACCTCTCTGCTGTGGCTTCATTTCCTGATGCTCATCAAATCCTTTGAATATGCTGTCATTGATGAATCAAATATATTTGTTTTCCTTGATCATGCTGAGGTCCTGTTAAAAAAAAAAAAAGTGAAGAACAAGTGTCATGATCTGATTAGTCTAATGCTGCTGTTGATTAATGACTTTAATCCATTTGTTTAATAAATGCTATTCTCCTTTGACCATACTGCTAAAGTAAATATTTTGCTATGTTTATCTGTACTGTAGGCTGCTTATTCTTTCTTTGGAACAGGTTTCGGTGTCTCTTACTCCATGTGTAAGTCTAATATCAATGCAACTATTTCCCTGTTCAGTCAGTGTGACAGACAAACGTAATTTCTCAGCTCTGATATCTAAATGGTTTGTAAAGGCAACAGAATAATATATCTATTTTACACAGTTAGTGTCTGTGTTATTTCTGGTATGACTCACATTACCTAGTACGTCATTCCGTGTTTGCTAGGAGATTTTTGTGCTGGGATCCCCATCATCATCCCAGGCACCAGGCATCCCTTGGGAACAGAGGTGTATTTTGAGGACAGAGCTGTAGGGCAGTGCTGTTCCCGCATTTCTGCCCTTTCAGGGCTGTGTTCCCTCTTCTCTCTTGAGCCAGTTCTGTCCTCTTCTGACCCTGCAGCAAAATGCTTCAGGAGCTGAGTGGCAGAAAACTACTAATTTCCATTTTTTAGGGGAAAGGAGTTTGCGAGAGCACCCAGCTGGGGGTGGGGAGGTGGGCGATACCCAGGTCTCCCTGCGCAGTAGCAGGTAGGCTTTGGCTAGGATGTGACTTGAGAATAAAACTAAACCAAAGCCTTCAGGTGAGCTACGCCCTCTGCGCTCTTACAGACAAGAGGCAGCTTATTTGGGAACGAGTCTGCTGTCCCTCTGCCCACAAAGGTTGTGGCCCCCGCTGCAGGGATGCTTATCTGCTGGTGAAGCAGGAGAGCTTGCCATGGCAATGAGAGGCAGTCTTTTTTTCCTATACCCTAGTCTGCAATTTGTCACAGTTCAGTAGCTGCCGTGTTAGAATAAGTTGTCCTTTTAGCAGGGATGGCTGGACAACCAGTGCGTGAACGAGGACAGCCCTCTCCGGGTAGGTTTTAACTCCTTGTGAGTCAGAGCCCTCATATTACACTGCAAAATTATCCCGTTAGAGAAACGATGGGAGCGTGGGAAGGGCAGAGGCAGGAGGGTTTGTAGGAAAGATGATACTGTCTACTGGTGGTAGGGTGTGGAGATTTGGGAAAGGGAAAAATGCCTTGTGTGTTGCTTGGTCTTGGGCAACTTGAACTGCTGCTTAATCACAGGGTCTACCTGTATAGAAAGAGCTTAATCTGTGGGTTATTTGTGTGAAAATATGACCAAGACACAGCATTTTTATAGAAAGGTGGTGCTACTGCACGAGTGCATTATGCACCAAACGTCCCTCAGTTTTGAAAAATTCCTGGGGAAATGCGAGGCGACTGCAAGCAGAAGTGCAGCAGCTTTTGGTGAGCAGGATTTTTGGAAAGGGTATTTAATTATTCCTTGATACGTTTAATGGATGATTTCAGGGCAGTCGGTGTTACCATTTTTGGCAGCGTGAGGCTTACGTTTTTCTCTGGCTTGGCACAAAATAATAGTAGTAATAATAATTTTAGGAAGAATCTGGAGCGCATTATAAACACCTTATTTTGGGGGAGCTGCATCCCAGAAACATCTGGAGTGCATGAGCCCAAGCTCCACCCCAAGCTTTACTTTTGACCTCTGGTTTGACTTTAAGTTTTTAGAAAAATGTTTTCATGCCTATGGATTTTTTTAAGTGCTTTGGAGTATTAAAAGTAACTCACAATTTTGAGGGCTATATTAAAAGAATTCTTGGATCCCAGTTCTTGAGACTGTGCTATTACTTTTACATGCCCAATATCGCAAGTAAGGTGGATTTTTAGAACGTTTTGGGATACATCTGTTTTTAAACCCGATACTTTGCTGCGAGGGCAAATACCCTGCAAGGCGCTCCTGCAGCAGGCAGATGGAAGGCGACCAGCCTCCCTAACGTGTCCGGAGATGGCAGGAGAGCCACAACTTCAACACCACCGCATGTACACCGTGTTCAGGGTCAGTGGCCACAGCGGGACTTCTTGAGCCTGTTGACGTCAAACTGTCTGCAAACGCCGTGTCTTGCAGCAGGACCCAAGTCCTGCTGCATCGGCTGAATGTCCTCTGCAGCTCGTTAGCCTGGCTTGACAAAAATGTAGATGGAGTTTTTACTCTGAAAGAGTGCCCCGTTTGACAGTAAGGGTGATAGTGGTACCGATGTTGAGGGAAACACAGACTTGAATGGTGGTTACGTTCATTAGGGTTTAAAAACCCACAATATTGTCGTGTCCTCTTGTTATTTTTGGAGATTTCCTTATTTAAACGTTTTGAGCCCAGTTCCCAATGTGATGTCTGCTTAAAACATGTATCCCACCTCCCAAAGCATGGCACGTTTGAGACAGAATTTGAATGAATTCAATAAACGAAGCTCTTCAAGAAACATGTACAGCTGTGCTTTTGCCCCACTGTAACGATTTCTGATGCTTGCCATAATCTAGATCAGTTCTTCTGCAAGGCCACCGTTAATCCCAAAGCAGAGGAATATCTTGTCCTGTATATCTAAAAACACAGACAAGGCAGGCACCGTTAGCAGAAGCAGGGAAAGGGAAGAAGGTATTTTTCCCAGGCAAGCAGTTTGAGCTTTGTTCCATTTCCCCAAATTGGAGACCAATCTGAAAGTCCTGGCAGCCAACACATCAGATTTATTTTTTTTTTTTTAACACAAGGAAAATTTTTTTTTTTTCTCTTTCTGATTTGAGGTGAGTGCTGAGAGCACCCAGTTTGACAGGCTGTTGTTCTCAGTCTTTTCTCTGATTAATCTTGCAGTGATGAATTTAAATTTTAAAACTCAGTTCTAAAATAAAACCACAAAGAATTATTTATCAATATGCTACTGTTCTTATCAATATGTCACTAGGCATCATGTCCACTATTTTCAGAAAACAAATGAGCAACACAAATTAGAAACTACCTTGAATTTACATAGGTGGGCCCCCATCCTAGATGAAGGTGGGATTTTGTGACTGCTCTGGAGGCCACAGTCCCTTCACGCAACACTCGGCGCTTTGAGTAATAACTCTTTGTACTCTTTCCCAGTCTAGACTGGATTTAACTTCATTTTCTAGGATCTTTCAACTCTCAGTTGACGTGATTGGGTTACTTGTTAATGAATTTCACTTAAATGCCTTGGAAGGGAGCGGTGCTGCGGCACGGCTCGCCCTCCCCAGTGGTACCAACGCATTGGCACCGACAGGCTGACTCTTGGCGTTACGTGTTTTTAACAGAGCTGGCTCAGACGGCCTCCTCTCCAGCAATTTACCTTCCTTTCCTTTCGGTGGGCTATAAGCGATCTTCTGCGATTGCCTCAGTTTTTGACTTTTCTAGAAATTGGTATAACTTGTATATAGCTGCTACAATATTTTTTTGCTCTGGTCTGACTTCTCCTCCGTTTCTCATCGCACAGGGACTCCTGTTTCTGTGCGCTTCTGAGGAGTGGTTCCTACATCCAGGCGATCTTTTCCCCAGCATAGTGCTGTCTGCTTACCCAGTTCTTACTCTTTATCCCCTCAGACACCCTGTTTTAACAGTTGGTTCACATACGACCGTAGCCATACAGGTGCTTGGTATACGGAAGAGTATTTCTGAAGTGTAGAAAGTTGTGCAACTTTTAGGCGATATGAATATATATGTTAAGCATTTCTCCTTTGAAACATCCAGAAAGTTAGCTTGCGTCAGGTTTTTCCATATTTCTGATGTAATAAAGGCCTAAAGATGGAACAAAGATCGGGAAATAAAGATTTCTCAGTTGACAGAGAACAGCCATTTGGGATGGCGTTCAGGAGGCCAGGTGGCTGTGTCTCTGGGCAGGGCTCGGGTGCGTGGAGCGCTCCCCGTTGAGGCTCCTTGCAGAAGCCCCTCGGTGCTCCCCGCTCCATCCCGGCACGCTGTGCCGCTGCTGTGCTCCTCGGGTGGAGCGCTGCTGCAGTCGGGGCGGATTTTGTCACTGGGAACCGTATGGCCACCAACTCGTTGCAGGTAATGACAGTTTTTAATGCTGTCTTGTGTGTGGTCCTGATTTCCGCCCCCCCCCCCCTACGTATTTGTTGCTCTTGAATTTTTTGAGTTGGTATTTACCTCGGTTCAGCTTCTCTGTTAGATCTGTAAAGCAGATGTTATTGTAGAAGTGCTGAATTGTTTAAAAAAATTGCCATACATTGCTGTGGAACTGTGATTAAAATAAATAACTTTGATTTTCTCTGTTTATGTTCCAAGCATGGCAGTGGTAGAACCACTGCTAGTTTTGTATATGCCTATTAACCAAATGAAAGGAAGGATTCAATGGAGTGATTAGTTTTCAATTTAGGCTTTTAAAACTATTGTCTGATGCTTTTTGCAGCCTAGTTACTGAGGGGAATATCCAGGATTTAGTTATTTTTAATTCTGTTTCGATTGGGACACTCTTTCCAGATACTGAATCCAGATAAAAGGAGGATACTGGAGGAGAATTTAGAAGAAAAGATACTGTGTCCTTCGAAGGCTTTTGTAATTCACAAAGCACAACATCTAATGACTAGATTTGTTGTTAAAGCTCAAGTAGCACTAAAATCTCAGAAAGCAGTATAAACAGTGTGATCCTAAGAGGATTAGAAGAAAAAGATGAGCGCACAAATTCACATGAGGAACAGAAGCGATGCAAAGCTCACGCAGAAAACATTGTTTTTAGCCGTAGCACAATCCCAGCGTAATTCCCTGTGTAATGGATGGGTGGGAGAAAATAGCATAAATGATGGCGGTTCTAGAAGAAAATGGTTAAACGTTTTTGTAAATAGCTTCTAGAGGAATCCTTGTTTCGAACCGATTATGTTAGTGTACATCTGCGGTGTGTGTTTATGACCAGATTTGTCACTGTGCAGTGCCACGGTTGTTTTTATCTGTGGTTTTGTCTTTGTACCACACGATTCTTACTGGGTTGGTAACAGCAGCCCAGTCTGTGCTACCAGCATGGATTGGTATTTGCTTCTTTGGTAGCTGGTTGGGTGTGTTCGTTTGGGCCCTGCAGATGGGAACCTGCCTCGGGCAACCGCTTGCCTGGACCTTTTTGCCACCTCTGCGTGCAAGCAGGTCTCGAGGGTTTCTTGGGTGTTGTAGCCAGCGTTTGGGCACGGTGTCGTGTGGGGACACGGGCATTAGGTGTGTTGTTCTTGTGCAGAAGAACCCGGGGAGCGCTGGCCGGGAGCAGGTCGGTACACACGCAGCAAAATCTTACGTAAGTCGAGGGGAGCGGTATTCAGTCGATGCTGAAGGCAGCAGTCGTCAGTCCGTGGTCAACCCTCCAGCCCCTCCAAGATGAAGGATCCAAGCTCACAAGCTGCTGTGCGTTCCCCAGGTGTGCTTTATCAACTTCAAGGGCATCCGGTGGATTATTTTTAAGTGTCGCGTAGCGTAGCTGTTACTACACCTGGTCACCTGTTTAAATCACTGTAACAAGTGGGTGTATAAAGGTGAGAGATAGTCTAAAATCAATAAATTATAGCTGCCACCTTCATTGTTTCAAGGTACGTGCCAAAATGGCAAAATCCAGTAGGATAAACTTGGAAAGAAAAAAGCTGCTGCTGAGGCGTTTGTACTCAGTGCTTGATTCTGAAGAAGGACATGGCAGAGTTTTCTAAACGTTTACGTGTCATTTCAAGCGCCCTTATTTAAAACTGGAGCCTCCACCCAATTAACATGAGTGAGGAATGAAGCAGAGTCAGTGAACCCTTTCTTTTCTCATTCTCTGCTCTCTTGAGTCTTTGCTTCCAGCTTCTTTCCGTGTCACTGCCCTGTTGAGATATAAAGCGAAGGACAAGAAGCCTCTTCCACGGATCAGACGGAAAGGTTTCCCTCTCTGGCTTCGACGATAAGTACAGCACTCAGAAGATTGCACAAGGGCAAAGGGGTGTTGGAAGGAGACAGTTTGGGCAGTGTATACTGAAGAAAGCCTTTTTTCATGGAAGAAAATGGTTTATGTTTGTGCAGTCATCCTTTTATTTATGTTTGCCATGTTCCTTCCCAAATGAAATAACCCAAACCAAGCGTCTCGCTCGGCACAGGGCGGCAGAGCCCTCCTCTGCCCTTCTCTGCACACAGCTTTTATAATGCTCCGGTCTGCTCTCAAAAGAGGACTGCGAATATTGGTTGGTTGGTGTGTTGGTCTGTTTTTAAGGAAGACTCTCATTATAAGCAAGTAACGTTTGTTTATGGGGTCTGCTGAGCGAGGTGATAAAGCTTTCTCTTCTCTGCTGGTTTGCAACGCTGGAAAAAACAGACTTTCTGAGTAGCTCTGCCTAGGAAACCGTGCCGCTTGAGGAGCGGAGTTTTCCTCAGCCTATTTACATGATTTCTGCAGCACCAGTACAAGGGAGCAAGGGAACAAGAGCGTGTTTGCAAATTCTTTCAATTCCCAGCATTCCTGCATTCTTCAGCATCCTCTGCAGCGCCTCTCGCCTGCCCTGTGAAGGTTACGCACGGTGAAGGTTACATTTCTGTCCGCCCTCGTAGTGCGGTGGGATCTCTAAGAATAAAATAAGCCCGACTGCTGCAGCTCTTTTTTTGGCTGGGTCCAAAAATGGCTTTATAATAAGCCATTTCCTACTGGTGAAGCTTGAAAATCGCACGTGAGAACTTTGTGTTGATCATGAGCCCCGAAAACCGTAGCTATTCTTTACTCCTAATAGAAGTTTTTGAACACGGTTTACTTTGTAAATAGTTTAATCTAAAAATAGTCGGATAATACTTTATTAGTCACCCGTGTCCATCTGTCCCCTTCCTGCTCTTTGAGTGGGCGATTAGATTATTTCCCAACAAGAAAAGTAGTCTGGCAAGTATTTGTGTGGAGAGCAACCGCTCAGAAATATCAGCGTGAATAAAAATTGTTTGTCATTAATGAGTAAAAATGGATGTTACAGTGGATGGAGTTCATACCTATTTGGACATCAAAACGTGTTTGCTTATACTTAACTATTTTGTTGTTAGATGCATGAAATTATTATCGGTATGTAAAGAAAATGACTGAAATGTAGGTGAGCATGGATTTTTTTGGATTATGTTTTTGTTAAGTTTTTGAAGATGGGAAGGATTTCTCTTGACTATTGCACTAGGAAGATTTGTTATGTACATGTTGTCAAACGTTGGCAGCAACTCGTATGAGCTGTTTGTTTTTTTTTAATTACGGAGGTCACTGCAGGCGTTGGTATCTATCTGGGTGCATGGGCACACTTGTGTACATAAACGGAGTTCTTTAGTGCAATATGTGCTAGGATAACACTTTTTTTTTCTTTTTTTTTTTTTTTTTTACGGCTTTCAGTGGATGTCACCATTTTGGAAGTCAAACCGCTGGAATGTTGATTTTTGTTTGGGGCTTTTTGGAGTGTTTAGAAGTTGGTAGCTGAGGTTTATTTCCAGAAGAAATTTGGCGTGGGCAGAAAATCCTGTTAGCTGCCTACCTTGCCTAGTTAACTTCCCGAAGCCATTTCTGGAGAGCTAAGGCAAGATCCAGACATCAGGGCTTTTACACACAGGTGGTTTGGTTTGTGTGCGCTCCCGCAGGACGGGCGCGACTGCGTAGAGGTGTGATGGTGTAAGCGTTCGTTCCACAGGCTTGCTTGTTCCAAGGCCGGTGCTGCAGGCTCCCCGCAGCAGCAGTGCGGGTGATGTGGCCAGCAGCAGATATATGCAAAACCCCAGCTCTGCGTGCTCCCCTGTGCCGGGTCGCTGCTGCTCCGGGCTCCACACAAATTCAGTGGTAACCGCTCTGCTCCTACGGCAGAGTAGGCTGCGAGAGCTGGGAAGGCCCATACTTCATACCCTTTTTATTTTATTGTGTTACCACCCCCGTTTTCAAAATAATAAAAATTAACGTTTCCCATTTTGTCTCCTTATCTCCTTGTCAGCATCACCCTTCTGTGGCAAGAGGCACCTGAAAGGAAAACTTCTGCATATCAATGCACTGCCAATGGTAAGTACCGTTTTAACTGACTAAAGGCGTCGTGGTTCCTTCCTGCAGATACACCATAAGCCGTCTTGTATTGCAAACAGTATTTTTAGGATAACTGCTTTTTAGTACACAAGTGGATTACTTTACTTTTCTCAGAAACATCTAGACCATTATTCTGTTTGATAAAAATATTGAAATTGTATCTGGATTTTATCCTGTGGAAAGTAGGGCAGCATGTTAATTTTGAAGCGAGAAGTGTGACTTGGCAGTGGCACAGCTCATCCTGCTGGTGACTGGTTTTGCTTCCTCTTTTGGCCAAAAGCCTGCTCGGGGCGAGCTGTAGCAGAGCTGAGCGCTCTGTTGCCCCTACGTGGGTGCTCTCTGCAGTTTGTTTCGGTCCTAACAGCTTCCTATGTAAAAGAAAAAAAAAAAATGTATGCCGTGTCAGGTGTATTTTGCATCAGCACGTGTGACAGCGTAAGACTAATGAAGTTAAAATCTTAGCTCCCATAGAAAGGGGCTCGGTTGATGCGGTCGTCTTACTCCATCTCTGGAATGTTACTCACTGTTACAGACTATGGGAAGTTTGTGTTTGCAGACCGTCTCTATGGTTTACTTATGCTTTCTGATAGTTGTGCAGATGGAAGGCAGAGGTTGGCTCTGAAGAGAAGGACGGGAACTTACTGCTCCAGCTTTGAGCAAACAAGCAGTTTTGGTATCTTGTGTTGTCACAGTTGAGGTGTACTACAAGAATGGTGGTTGCAGCATTAGCCTTAAGAACTAAATGCATAAGTGCCAGCCTGAGTTTTGTATTTCAAGCATCTCTAGATCGCTGTGCTCAGTACTGAAGCTGAAGGGTTAGTATTTCTAACCACTAGCTTTGAAAACTCAGTTTGGGATCTGAGAGCTGAGCTGGGTTCCTTTGGTTTGCGTGTGGGCGTGGATCTAAAGAATACGTAAATAAATTATAGCCTCGCTTATATTGTCTTTGCCCTGTGAGCAAAATGACACTCCAGGAGAGTTTGCTTGGATGCAACTGCTTTACTTTGAAACGTAGTCAGTAATTCTGTTGACTCTGGAAGACGTCGTGGAGTGAAATGTAACGCGGCGTGTATTTGGCACTAAGTAAAGCAAATATAACTCTGAAATCAGAAGATCTGCACCAAGTGTGTGTGTCATTCAATAGCCTGATGTTTAGGCTCAGGGTTGATATGTGTAAAGTTTCTATTGATTTGGGATGAATTTCAGGTGGTGGGAATGGATTTGTCGAGTGAGAGGGCATCGTTTTTACCTGGTCACTTCGCCTCGTATTTTAACTTTCCAAAACTGCAACTAGCAGTGCTCTCAGCCTTTTCTATTATTGCCCAAGTTTAATTGTCGTCATTGACCTTTTTCCAACAAAAAGCTACTCTGATTTCTTTTTATTTTGTATTAGTTGCGCATGGTTTTGGTTATGATTTAAAATACAGGTCTGTATTACTGCTTCTCTTAAAAACATGACTCATTCCATATTAACCTAGTCCTTGTACTTCATAAAAATTTAAAATACTGAGAGACTGTACTTGAAATGTTACTGCATTTTGTCCTAATTTTCCCCCTACAAATTATATTAGAAATTCAGAATTGCACAGTCTCAAGGGCATGCTAGTTGTTACAGTGATCATAAAACATACTCAACTGTTACTTGTAGTGAAGTGAAATACTCCCCACTCTTTTCTTTAAGGGCTGCTTTTGTGCTATAAGTTGTTATATTTTATTATTCTAGAGATTTCTAAGCAATTACTCATCTCTTAATTAACTTTGAAACCGTTTGAATGTAGATTTAAGAGACAAGCTAGACACATTCTTCGTCGTCCGAAAAGTAATCATAACTTAATCTGGTTTATAGTAAAAAAAGACTTTTATAAGGGTTTATTATGTTGCTTTTCTCTCTGATGTCTGTAGACCAAGCATGGGCCAGAGGTTGACCTGAAAAAAGCAGTTTGTATTCTTCTCCCAAACAGGACTTGGTTTAACTGGGCTACGTGTGTTCCATACATACATTTGAATCAGAAATTAATTTCTGATTCCCTTGAGAAATGATACTAGCACTTTTGATCAGGCTTTTAATCATGATTGTCAGTTCCGTTTCTTAGCACTAAAAAAAAAAAAAGTAAAACACAGAAGTTACACATCCTCTTTTTTGTTTTTGCTTTTGCTTTTTAAAGGTAATTAAAAGATGGTTATTTTTTGTATCACATATGATATGTTAACTAAGTAGGGTAAAATACCAGTTACTCCTTAAAAGCATATTGTAACTTTGGCAATTTTTAAAAAATAAAATATTTATGCTGTGATATAGCCTGCTAAGAGAGAGCATGGCTGCGTACAGTTGGTGTAAGTTCTCCTTCCCATTCTTCCAGTCAACTGTAATGTTCCTCAGAGTCTCAAAGGAAAGATGCAAAGGCTTAACAAAAAAGGCTTGTTAAGCAAAGGAAAATTACTGTATAATGCTACTTTTTCTAGGATTTCGAAGGTTCATTTAGAGGCTGATAACTGGGTACTTAATCCACGGTCACAAGGATTAATGAATGTGTTGGAAATAAAACTCGAAGGTCCTGGACCTTTGGCCTAAGCAAAAGATCGCATCAGATTTTCCACAAAGGCTTTAGCAAATTCATTTCTTTGTTATGTGATGGAACAGGCAGCTTACCTGCGAGAGATTCTCCATCGTACCTTGCAAGGCCTCTCTTGCAAGTTCTAGAAGCAAAACAGTTTGCCTTTCTGTCTTCTACAAGTCATTGAAGCAAGCCTGCGTGTGTGTGTGTGTGTGCGCGCATTAATGCGTGCGGCTGTATACGGGTGTGCTTGTGTGTGCGTGTGTCTATATGCATATCTCTGTATACCTGCATATATAAAAAGGAGTGTGTAAAACCCAGGTACTCACAGAAAGCTGGGAAGTATCCGTTTGCGACTATCGTAGAACAGCATGCTGTGATGGATTTAATTTTGCGGGAAGTAACTAAAAAGGGCTATGGAAGAATGGAGCAAGAAAGGCAACACGGTGCCTTCTGAGGCATCCTGAACAACGCCGTGCCTGGGTTCTTGGCTCCATCGCTTACCGCGTGGTTAGTTTGACAAAGATCAACGCCCTGATCAGTTAAAAAGGTCTCCTGCAGAAGAGAATCGAGGATGTTATTTATTACAAGCTGACACAGGCAAAGTCTGAGGATAGGCAGTGAGCACAAAGTTCCTTAGTCTTCAGGAAAGCGGGGGTCGTCAACAGCTAAGTCATGTTCTCATAGTCTCTTGAGGGGAATACAAAGTAGGTGTGTTAAATCCATTCTTCTCAGTGCTGTCTGCTTTTGGGTGAATATGTCATGCTGTGTTTTGAAGGTGTGACGCACACCTTATATGTTACGTCAACTGTTCTTACATCTAAGAGACTTGTTATAGGAGAACAACTCTGCGGGGGCTAAGTCTCTTGGGCCAGGAAATTCCATGGGTGCAACACTTCAACGTGATTATCTACCCGGCGGATTTAGCCCAGAAACGACAGGAGTGGTTGGAGGAGCTGGGGAGGATGAAGAAGTCACTCCAAAGAAAAAGGCGTTCAGTGAAGGGATGGGAAGATGTCTGCAAAAACTTCGCAAGACTGCAGAAAGACTTTTTCTTCAGACCCCTTCGTGGTGCCTTCTGTAGTGTCATCCTGTGACCTTACCACTCCTTAGAAGGCAGCTGAAGGAGTAAATGAATATAACTATTAGCCTGTGGTTCCACAACAGCTAAATCCATCTAAATGCTGATCTATCTCCCAGGTTAATCTTCTGCCAGTCCATTCTGTTAAAATGGTTTCACGCAGAGGAAGACAAGGAAGGGAGAGGGCAGGAGCCTGCACCCCGCGCTGGCGGAGCTGGGTTTGGCGGGGAAGCCTTGCCTCTGCTGGCGCCCGCCGAGGCCAGCGGGAGGTCCGTGCCGCTAGCTCCAGGGTTTGCACTGGAATTGCAAAATTGACTCTGTTTCAACAGGAGCTGGATGTCATCTCGCAACTATAAGGATATACAAAAGAATATCTGTGGGCAGGCGGACCTTTGAAAGATGGTAAAGCTGAAGGTTGGTTTTCATTGTACTGAGAACAGGGACCCCTGCTTCAGGAGTTTATGAAACTTGACAGCACTTAAGATGTTGGCCGCAAGGGACATGAACAGTTGCTTCAAAATAAATAACCCTGCAAGACTAAGGCCCGTATTCTTCAGATACACATGCATGTGCATACGTGTAACTGCAGCTGTAGGAATAAGGAGTGCTTGTGTGCATAAAGCTAACCAAGCTTGAAAGTGCTTTCAATGGTAGGGCCTAAAACTGCTCATTGAAGTTATTGTTGAGGCTGTTGGTTGTACAGTTTATGGAGTACAGCTTTAAAAGGAAAAAAAAAAAAAATATTTCTGGCAGTTTCTGAAATAGTCTAAGTGACAACATGAAATTTTGGACTGTTCTCCCAAAATCAACGGATGCTATTATCAGTGAAGGAAGGTGAAGTGCAATGTATTTTGTCTGATAATTGGTTACGGCAGAACAATTATATTTCAGAGTGTTCATCTGTAAGATCTATTTATTGGATCAGCGTGAATTAGCTGATCTAGTGGTATATGTGTTGAGGAGGAAGTGCTAATAATGGGATATAGGAGAAAAATTGTGTGGTGTGGTAGGGTGCATACTGTGATAAGCATTAAAAATGTTATGTACTACTGCATTCTGATCCATTTTTGGAAGGGTTTTTCAATTTTCTGTTTCTTTACAGAAAGCAAGTTAAACGCACTAGTAAGATCCCTTTCTGATTCAGAGGGAAAACACCCCTTGCCTCCTTTTCCTGCCATTAGTTAAAGTTCACTACTGAATGAATCGACTGAAAGGGAAGCTACTGTCCTTAAAAATTTTAAGAAGTGGTGGCTCTATTTTGAAGTAGCATTTGTCAGAGAACTTTCTCTGCTGATTCTCGAAGCATTTTACAGTTCAGAAATAAGCTTTGACTAAGAATTCTCGGCAGAATCATAAATATGTAATTATCTAAGCAGCCGGGATACTTAGCCCCTGGCAGGGGCCCAGTGCAGTGCAATCACAGGAGCAAAGGGAACTGGGCCAGCATCTCAGACAAGGGGAACGGCCTCTAAAGCAGGATGAGGGCCACTGCTGTTCCTAGGTTTTAAATCTTAAATGTAGCTGAAAAGAGGCTGTTTCTGCTGCAATAGATTGTCTTATGTTACAGCTTTTTTTACACCACCACCACCCCCCTTGTCTTCCTTCCCCTTCACCTCCCCTGCCTTGGGTTTTTCTGTCTTTACTACTTTATACTGGCTTTGGTTGAATAGTTACTAGCAGCAGTAGTAGTGCAGCTAGCATTAGATTATATCTTACTTGATCAGCATGCCATCTGCTTTAGCAGAGAGGGAGATTTTATGTTTCTGCTGTGGGTTCACTGCCGTATGCCCGTGGTGCAGCCATGTAACCTGAAATGACCCTTTTCCTTCTCTATTGTATGAAAGAGTTGGGAATACAGTCTTAAATGTTCTTGACAGTGACTAAGTTTGTTGCATATTAAAAAAATTAAATTGAGTATTAGGTGTACGTGAAGTAGCATGTTGTAGAGAAAGCCAAAGGACGGGCTCTTTTGGGTCTGAGCGCGTGAGTGTTACCTTCCGGAGAAGAGCAGGGCTTATTTCTCAGAAGACCATGTTAATGTCACTTGTATCATCGGGTCTTGATCCCGGTTTCCTTGTTGTCAACAGAAAGTTGATATTAGTTCAAGTCAACAAAAGTAAAAGCTGCCTTTAGTTTCAGTGGCGTTGATGCTGGGAGATAACGAGCGTTGCTGCAGCACAACAGGAAGCCTGTCGGCGGGGGGAACGGTTCCGAATCTACCGACTTCTATTTACTCGGGAGAAACGGAGACCTGCTGGCCGCCGGAGACCAGGGAGCCTGCGTCTGCACGGCCATCAACGTGGATGCCAGATCTGGAAGCCTGTACTTACATGCCAAGTCTCCAGTTCACCGTATGAATAGAAATAAAGATCGTAGTCACTGGCTTACTGCGTTCATATTTGTAAATGAAGGTCAAGTGTGGTGTTCTTACTGTGATTTAATGAACGTATATAAGAAACTATTCAAGACGAGATCTGAATTCTTTCTGGGGTTGATATTGAGCATATTTATGTAGGATTGACATCTGTGAATTTAGTATTTGCACAAATGGGAGGGTATTGATGTCAAATGTGAGCCATAGTTGGAATACTTGTCCTCATTAATGATATTCATGAAATTTTCCCCTTTCATTTAATTTCTTTTGGCTGTGGATGGACCATATTTCATTATGGTCTACGTGTGTTTTAAAAATGTTTTATCATGTGTTCAGGTGCTTGACATCTGTTTCAAAAAAAAAAAAAAAAAAACCAAAACAAACAACCCAAAAAACCTGGTAGCATAAATTAAGTTCAAGTCCGTCATAACAATATGAAAAGGAGAGGACTTTGTTAAAGTAATAAACTGGCAAATGAACTTTTACAAAATCAGCCATTTTACTCTTTTGTAAGCTTGTTTTCTCTTTTTAGCATAGTCGCCGCTTTTTGTGAAAACAGCCATGCACTTCTGGTAAAAAGAATACAGTAAGTCAAATAACATGCATCTGTGATGGACTCTGAAGAAGTGATTTTAAGTGTGTGCTTATTAACGAGAATCTAGAATAAAGGCAGCGTTAGCTAAAATGAATAGAGGGCAGATCAGCTGTCAGAGTGGGTTCTTTTTTCATGAATAAAAGAAACAAATTTAAAACTATCAGGTACATAACACACAAATTAAGGGGAAAAATAGATGGTCAAAGGTTAAAGAGGGAATGAAAACACAAGTTTTATGGTACAAGATCAAATGAGGCATTAGTTAATCTTCCTTTTTTTGGGGCAGTTCACCAGGAGTTCAAGTAATTCAACTGAGTGATTGAACTGGAATAGAAAAGAGTGCCAGAAAAACTGATTACTAATAACATAAACAGAAAAAATAATCAAATGAACTTAAGACTTGATGTCAGCATTTCACATTAAAATGCATTTGAAAAGGCTGGAATTCCATCCTAGCTGCACGGAACCTGATTTACATAGAAAATTTTATAACAGCTATTCTTGCAACAGTTGATAAATTATTCTACTAATGAGCCGTCAAAATGGATTTAACCAAGAAGTGGCCGAGGCACAGAAGATATTTTCTGGAGCCTGACCATCTGGGCAGTGGGAGGTACCCGGAGGAGCACGTAAGGGTATCCGAGCCCACGGAAGCGCTGCGAGGAGGTGACTGTTAATTACACACATTGCAAACGGGGCTGCTCTCTAGGCAAGGTCGTTACTGCCTTTTCTCCTGCAGATTTCGTGCTTTTTACAATAAGCAAGTTACTAGTTTGCTTATGAGTTTGTGAATGCGAATGCGGTTTAGAACAGCTTGTTGGCATACGTTTCCAGTAGCCTAATTTCCCAATTTCTTTTACATTTAACTTTAAAAAAAAAAGAAAAATCCTTTTTTGCCGAATCCTTCAATGTCGGTTATTGCTAAGATATTTTCTATGCTGTTGCAGTTTACTAGATTCCTGGTTCAGAGTCCACCGCAGTCAGCGGGCAGACCTTGCGTGTCCTGGGTTTTGGCTCAAGCTGAAAGCTGTGGTGAATCGGCTGCTGTGGAGCGAAGTGGCTTTCGCTGACCCGTCCGGTTCTGTTCCACCGTTCTCTCTGCCAAAGCTGACTGAGGTTTCCCAGCATATCTACCTCCTCGTAGCCTACAGGAACAAACAGTGCCTCTTCTTTTGTTTTGTTTTTTTTTTTATTCACGCGTGCTGTGGTTGTCTCTCTGGTGGTCCATGTATTTCAATTGAACATCCATTTTTTCCTAATGCGAACTAAATGCCGATTTTTGTCTTGCAATAGACTGTGTCATGGCAGTTGCAAGAACTACCCCGCTGAGGTTGACGATACCTCTTGGACTGTTACTGCTTCCCATTTTCATCGGACTGCTTTTCAATCATCCACAGTGAGATGTGGATTGTAGCATATTTGGGAAAGAATGGATGTTACATGGTGTAACGTAAGTGCAATCCTCTGAAATACCTTAGTCCTAACGTCCCGGTGTCTGGAGGTCCCGGGAGCTCTGGCTTTGCATTGGGAGGCAACTGAGGAAGGGTTGCTACTCTGCAGTGTGTGTGTGAATATATATATATATATATATGTGTGTGTATATATATATTTATTTATTTGTAATCACAATAGATAAGACTTAAGCACATGGGCTTCATGGACACCTGTAGTGGGACCTGTGTTGCCTTTCTTTCATCAAGTTATTCATTTTGGGTTTTAGATGAAAGAATACACTAATCCATCTAGATTGCAGTATGACGCTTGCTCCAGCAATACGTTGGAAATTATTCATTAAAATACTGATGAAATGTTGTAGAAGAATTGTGAGGACAATAAGGAGCGTATTAGAGGGAGGTCACGTCGCTTTGTGCTCGCAAGGGATGCGCTGTGCCTGAAGGAAGTTAGTTGTCTTACAAATTGGTCTTGGGCTGACTTTAATGTATTCACTAATGAACTTGGCACCAAAAGTAGGAGTGTGCAATAAAATCCGCCAGTGACATGAAGTTGGGAGGTGCTGTCAGTATAGACAAGAGTATCCTACAGGCAGAGCTGGGTGATCTTTAGGACTTGAGTGGAAAAAGTGGGCTGAAATTTCATGGCACATGATGCGTGGTTGTGCGCTTCTGGACAGATGTGAATTTTGCCCTAACCTGGGTGCTCATCTCTTGAAAATAACGGAGGAACGGAAAGACTTGAGTATATTGGCCAGTAAAATCAAAGGGTGTCTTTTCACTAGTACCCTGCGGCTCTGAAAAATGTCCTCCTAAGGTCTGTGAGGTGAAGAGGCACTTAATGGTAGAAACAGGGAAGTGTTAATGCTGCTCATGTGCAAGGCAGCCCTGCTAAATCCCCATGTGTAACACTGAACTGCGCTGGGGGACCGCGCTCAAGAAGGAGGAGCGCGAAGCGGAGCAGGTGCAGAAGAGGATTATGGCAATGGTGAAGGAAGAGCGGAGTCCCTCTCGCAAGAGGACACTGCAAGGTTGGTTGGTTTATCCCAGGAAAGTGAAGTCTGAGAGGGGATATAATTGCCCTCTCTAAATACATGAGGGGATGGTACAGACTTGAGTGAGTACAACTATTTTCTGTGTTAGATTGAAGACAGCACTGGGACAAGAAGAAATGCATATATCTTGGCAAGGAGTATGTTCAGGCTGGAAATTAGAAAACGCATCTCGTCCATCAGGAGGGTAAGATTTTGGGATAATCTTCCCATAATATAACGGGAGGCAGAACAGCCTCGCTAGTTTTGAGATGGACACTTGTTAATCCAAACTGGGCTCAAGGAGGGAGCCCAGTGGTCTGCCTGACAAGCACGGTTTGTTTGTAGGATAACAGGTTTTGTCTTTGAAAGATAAGAAAGCTTAATTTTGTGTAACCTGGAGAGAACATCAGTCATCTTTCAGCCGTGTTCCGTTCTGCCAGATTAGCAAGTTTGACACGTGTAAAAGTCAATCACGCCCTTCTGTTAGGGACACGGAACAAAAACTGCCGCCTGGGAGAAAACAATATAATGAATGCGAACATTATAGTTCAGCAAATTCAGAAGCATGAAATAGGTCTTGGACTCATTTTTTTGTCTGATTTGGAAAGCACTTTACATTAATCTGTTATGTAAATGTCTTTAAATTTAGGCTTTGAAAAGGAGTGTTAGGTACGTAAATTCTGAAGCCTTCCAAAGAGAACTCATGGTACCTGTACGTAGCAAACCCATGGAAAAAAATATTTGCTTGGGGTTCCTAAGCTTCTGTTGTTACCCCAAGATTGATCTGGGACTTTTTGCACAATGCTAGAGTAGAGAAACATCAGCAAAGGCTCAGCTTGAGCAGAGCATTACTGGAAGTGCCAAGTTACAGCTGCGGTGGGTGACATCTACTTGAAAAGATCTCAGCTATGCAAGACTCATAAGTTAGGAACCCTAGTGCTTGCTTTTGAAGAAAAAGCATTGCGGCTTAAGCAAAGTTAATTGTTCCACATATTTTTGTGACTTACAAGTCATCCAGTGGAAAATCCTCAGTGGTTTGTAGGCACAGCGCTCTGGGTAGGGAAAGGAGCCTGGGGATCCCAGGAGGAGATCTGGGTCAGAGAAAAACCCACTTGCTTCCTTATTCTCTTGCCCTGGCAGCCTGTCCTTTGTGTTTTGAGCAGTGCTACCTCCCTGGGAGTCTACCATTGGAAAATGAATGCATGTCACAGGAGTTAGATATAAAAAAAAGAAAAAATAGATCTAGGCCTACCTCGCATATCTCTTCTGGCTACACCCATGAAAATTGCCTAGAGGCCCGCTAAAAGGGCCTGTTGGGAACAGAAGTGGGTGAAACGGGCCTGCCCGGTGAGAGGTGTTCGTAGCCTGCCCTCGGATGGTTTACGGGAGCTGAGTATCCCTTAGGACAATTTGGAAAATAATGCTGTGGCTCCTTTACACAAGCAACTTGCTGCATACTGTGTCAGGGCTGAGAAACGGCAGCACGCCCTTGCCGTGTGCATGGGTTCAGTGTGTTCGAAGAGCAATTTTGTGACTATCTCCGCTTTAAATTCAGTGTGCTATACAGTGCCTCCGCTATCATATGTGGAAATCCTGTAATGAGTGGTGTAATTAGGAACCTTAGTTGAAGAACTGGGTGGGGGAAACACTTATATTCCTTAAGTATAGCGGATTTGTCAAAAGGTGAAGCATTCCCTGACTTGCTGTGTATTCCTAGAAGAATTTCATGATAGACGTTTTGGGTTAAATGAAATGAGCAACGCTGTCGAAAAGCAGGAATATACTGAAAGGGGGAGGGGGACAATTGTTTCTGTAGTAATAGGTGGATACCAAAAAATCCCCCAAAACAGAACATTTTGAAGAGGGGTTTTTGCTTCCTTTCTCCTGTACTAAGTTGCAATGGGAGAAGCGAGTGTAGGATCCACAAAGCGTGGACTTCACTGTAGGAAATGCATCTATTTGTCACTTCTAACCAAATCCAGGCCAGCTGTATGGATTTTTTAGTAACACCTAGAAAATCATTTGTTTTGGGAATCTTAAATCTACTAAATGTTTGCTGAGTGAATCCCAGGCGGGCAGAAGCACGGGTAAGGTTTTGCCTCGCGCTAGGGTAGTGGCTGCAGGTTTCCAGAGCATCAGCTGTGTAACGCGGCGTTCCCCAGCTCGGCCCAACAGCCAGAGCCAAGCACAGAGAAGGGGCCTGTTCCCCTGAGGCTCTCTCCTTTCCTCCCTCGGCCTCGTCCCTCAAAACACTAACCTAGCTCAGGGCCCGTGTTGCCGCTGCGTTCGCTGGGGCTGAGCGAGGCCCTGTCTGTAGGAGGATGTTTGCTATGTGGTTAGAAAATCGGAGAAATCCCATTCTCTCACTGCTAGCTGTATATAGATTGTTTTTTTCCAAACAGACTAAACTTGTTACATAGCTCTTTATCTAGTTTTTTTGCATGTGAACTAAGGGCTGGCATTTAATCCTCGTTCAGTCCTGGGGGTGCTCGGCCTGGAGAAGAGGAGGCTGAGGGGAGCCCTCATCGCTCTCTGCAACCGCCTGAAAGGAGGCTGGAGCCGGGGGGGTCGGTCTCTTCTCCCCAGGAACAAGCGATGGGACGAGAGGGAACGGCCTCAAGCTGCGCCAGGGCAGGGTTAGGTTGGGTATTAGGAAAAACTTCTTCATGGAAAGGGCTGTCAGGCCCTGGCCCAGGCTGCCCAGGGCAGGGGCTGAGTCCCCGTCCCTGGGGGGATTTAAAAGCCGTGTGGATGTGGTGCTTGGGGACATGGGTCAGTGGTGGCCTTGGCAGCGCTGGGTTAACGGTTGGACTCGATGATCTCAAAGGGCTTTTCCAACCTTAACGATTCTATGATTCTATGATTCTACAAATGTTTCATTTCACTGACCAGAGAAGAAGTTAGTGAATTTAGATAAAAATGGCAATATTCAACATTGTATTTATCCTAACTCGGAAACAACTAGCACTTTCAGGAATGACTACAAACGCTATGTTATATCTTGGCACTTTCATTATCTTTCAAGACTCTTCAGTGTCACTTGCCTCACACACAAGAGGAATCTTTTTTTTTTATATATATATATATATATTTTTTTTTTTTTTTTTAATGGGATGTGCTAGGAGACCAGAATCAGCAGCAGCAGTGATGCAGCCTATCTGGAGGTCCTTGGTCAGTAAGAAAGAGTAGCAGATGGTCTAAGGAAAATACATTAAAACAAAACAACAAAAGTCCTGCACAGGAGATGTTTTTCTGTTGTTGTTGTTGACATTTTACTTTTGTGTTGTTTATCAACCTTGTCTGGTTAGATTACAATCTCTTCAGCACAGGAACCAAGGCTGATAGGTTTATGCAAGGTTAGCACAGTGGGGCCCCCATCTTGAAAAAGGGTTGTTTGGATGCTGCTGTTATTCAAATAAATAGTGGTAACAATAATGTTTATAATGTCTGGGTTTAATTGTGAAGGTTCCTTGAGCAAAAAGAGAGGTGCCTGAAATAGAACAGAAAAATTTGAAGTGAAATGAGTAAAATCCTCATGATCTGTTGCACGTGGTGTTTTTTAATTGTGTGTGTGTGTGTGTGTTTTGCAGATCTTTTTGTCCGGCTCCATTTTATCCAAGTGTGGTAACCACATCAGAGTTTTTACAAGGGTTTGTATCAACGCACATTGCGATTTATGCTGGGATAGTAAAGGTGATGACTACCGGAGGTTTTTTGGTTTTATATAATCCTGGCCTTGCAGCCGTGTAATTCACTTGCTGCCTGGTTTGCAGTGCAATCAGCGATGCAAACCCTGCACGTAGGCTCCTTGGGCTTTTCCTTCTCTCCCAGTCATCGAAGCACCCCCGCGTGGGCTGCCACCCACTCCCCTCCGTGGAGAGGACCCTGCTCCTTTTCCTCCGAGGCACTGATTTGGGGTAGCCTTGTTTTTCCCTCAGGCTTCGGTGTTACAAACGGAATTGAGGGGCAGCGTAAGTAGGGATGAGCTTGGTGACGTATGGCTATGCTGTGAAAAACGCTGCTCATTTGTGTCTGGAAATTGGGTCAGGTTTTAATTGCATTGTCGGGGGTAGTTAGCACTTAAATAGTTTGCTTCTCAATATAAAAGGGAACAAAAATGGATCTGTTGTTATCCTTTTCTAGCACTTATAAAAATACAGTACATATGTATAAATGTAAAGTACAATAGGAGTAGAAAGCCCTACAAACCTTTAACCACTTGCAAGTGCTCTCAGTTTTCTTCTTGACAAAATGAGCTATTTTTTTATTCAATAATATATGTTGTGGCATATCTGCAGTGAACCTCTTTCTCATCTGAGTGAATAGACAGACAAGCTGGCTTCACCTGAGGCAGAAAATAACGTTTTTGATATATTTTTGAATAACATCTGTAAGAGTCTACCAGATTTAGGAGCCGAAGTTAAAGTCCACGATCACTCGACAGTGCTGCCTCGTTCTTCTGCCTCTGACTGCCTTCCGTAGCCTGAATCACGCTTTTGCCCTCATCTTTATCCACAGAGGTTGTATAAGTGAAACCGTGTCTGCTTTTCTTGCTGTACTGCACGGGGTCATCGGATTTGGCTCTCTTCTTAACGGCAATTCAGGTGAAGCATATGATAGCAAAGGATTTACTGTTTCTGTGGTTATAGAACAGAATAGTCAGCTATAATAATTTCAATTCAGCTGATATATTAACTGAATTGGTTAAAGGCAGTGGCAAGGCAGCTTCCCTGGCATCTTTGAGGGGGAATGCTCATAGCAGGAGGAGCGCCTGGATTGACCCAGAAGTCTGCGGTTTGTCTGTGGAAAGCGGCCCTCAGCAGGGACGGGAACCTGCGGGATGTGCGATGATCCTCTGAGACGTAGTGCTTAGAGATGGGTGTTCGTCTATCAGCAGTAGGGGTTAAGTGTTCGTTGTTGGCTTATTATTTTTCTATGGTTGGAAGAAGTTTTTGTTGTGGGTTTTTTTGAGTGGTCTGTGTGAGCCAGGACTTCCCAGAAAACCACTTGCCTTCATCTCCGTAACGTACCCAAACCTTTAAATTCTATCCCTATTTCTATTAAGATTAATTAAACCGTAAAAACCATGTCAAATGCCCTTCCCTCTGTAATGCCAGCTTTTCCTAGGACAAGTGTAACTAAAAACTAATTTTAAAATTAAAATAATCTTTTCGTTCTGCTGATAGTGTTTGCGCATTTTAAGATAAGCTGTTGCAGCAGACTGATTTGGAATAGGAGAAAAATCAGAAGATACAAACTAGGTCTTGACTTGGTGCTGGTTTGATATAAAGCAGGTGGTGTGAGATTGATGGCAGTGTTACAGCTGCAGAGGCAAATTTGCTTACCGATAGCTGGGCTCCAGTTTTTATTCGTAGCTATAAGACACGTGGATCCCCACAGCCGTTGCTTGAATGAAATTTTCTGATAGTGGAGACTTTCTGGTCAAGCCCAGCCTAATCCTGAACACTTTTAAATGGTCTCCTTACAGTTTAAATATTTTCAGCATATATAAAGGAAAAGCCCAGCAAGGGGTGGCTGGGACCACGTTCATCTTTTCTTTCTTACCTCCTTTTAAAGTACCTCACAGCTCTCCTGCTTTACATGTGTTACAGTTATTAGGAAAAATAAAATGTATAATGGATACAAAAATATCCTATGTGATGAAAGTGGCTTTGGATCCCAGCTGGCTTCGTCATTTGTTTCTTCTTGCAGCTCTTGTTTTCTTTTCTCAATTTTGACTCCTCTACTTTTTAATAGTTACAGTGTTAAAGTGAATTTTACGATAAAAGGAAAATTTAGGAAATGGAAAAACATAGACAATCCTGTTCCCAGATAGCAAATGATGATCTTAATAATTCGGGATTCTCTTCACTCCCCATGGATTTAAAGGTGAATCGGCAACGTGCAAAATAAGTTGCAGCTACAATTGACTTCTTTGTACGAATACTTTGGTATGTATAAATACATGAGAAAGTAAACAGCTGGCACAGGGCTCCTGCTTTTGTGCAAATCTTAAGGCTAGGAGGATGATGTTTTTTATTTTTACAAGAATAAAAGAGCTAGCTGTAGAAGGAAGTTCCGTAAAAGGCGTTGTTAGGAGGGGTGTGCTCCTGCGAGCTGATAAAGTGATGTGATTTTATACCAAGAGGAAAGATGCGCAGCAATGAGTACTGTGTTTCTCTTCAGGTCTATCTTTCAGACACTTCTGAGTATTCCAAATTAATCCGCTATAAAACTGCAAAATAGACTATTATCCACTGAAATGTTAGCACAAATCACCTCTTGTTGAGGTGGTGTTCCGTAGTCTCAAGTTTGTTTAGAGGACTGTTTCTATGTAATTCTTTCTCTGTTTCTGTTTCCTCTCTATGGCAGAAACAATGAGTCCTGCTTCCCTCTCAGCAGAAGGCTTGAGGCAATTTAGCATGTATTGCCAGGGTTTCTCCTGCCCGCTCTGCATCTTCGGTGAACCGCGGCAGAATGCTCTTTTTTCCGCTTTTTCTGCAGATAGTGTCAGGCATCTGGAGAGAGAAAGGGAGGAGAACTGTTTTCAAGGCAAATCACAAAACAAACCAGAAGAAAACTCAGTGGCATAGGCCATATTCTTTAAAAATGTAACTCGCCACGGTGACTTTCGACCTCCTGTGAAATCCCCAGCGTGGTCTAGTTTTGCCAGAGAAGTCCTGAATTACATCGTTTGCAAAAGTCGCAGAGAAGGGGCGTCCCATGCTGATGGTACTCTACTTGGTTTTTCCATGATAGAAGAAAAAGCCGGCAGGGCCGTAGAGGGACCTCTGCGTTTCAGTAGGTGGCCACGTATAAAGCGCATCTTCCGTCTCGGTGAGCTGGCCGTCACCAGGGAACTCGGTCTGGACCCCGTGTGGTTTTGCGTCGGGTACCTTACGCAGGTGCATACACCTTCCCCACTGATGGATAAGATATATTGGTAGAGAGGTTGTTTTCCCCTTCGTTGGTGACTCCTCCGTATGAATACAGTCTAAAGGCGGAGTCGCGTGTTGTACTGCATTTCACGGTGCCTTGCTTATAGTACTGGCAATCAAAGCTAGTCTCTGAATGGGAAATAATAAACTCAGATCCAAGAATTTCTTATTACCAGCTCCTGGACACTCACTCCTCCCAGCATCACTGCTGCACAGGGCCTTTCAAGATACAGCTGTGCCAGTGTCCTACCCAGCTGCATACTGATGAATCACTTAACACGGCTTTTTTTTCCTTCTCTCTGCGTAGTCTTCTACACGCAAAAATGTTTGCACCAGCTCGTGTGATGTAATAAGGATTATTAAAATCTAATACGACTTTTGTGCGTATAGTTGCCTATAATGAAAGTTAGGTGTTAATTTGGGAAGGCACACAATAGGGGTATTGTAATTTAGCAGTGGCTGACATGTCTCTCAAAACTCGAAGTAGGTTGTACTATAAATATAGTCTCTTGTTTTGCAATTGACATTTTGCTAGTGGGTGGCTAATTGCTAATTTGAAGGGAAATAGACCAGAGATCTAATATTAATAACTAATTAATAGTTATGTGGATATTTTAAGTCTATTTTTCTGCTTATTTATAGGCATATATTATTCATCTATGCTGTGTATCCTTCTTTGCATATATGTTTAATTCTGAAACTTTTGCTTCAGTAACATTCACACTTCTGTGCCTTTGCAGTCAAAAGCTTGAAAGCAAAGTTGGTCGTATTTCTCAAAACCGCTTTCTGAGGAGGGTGATTTCAAAGTAATGGCACTTCAACTATTTTAAGAAAAGCCTCCCTCTTGAACCAAGGCCTAAGAGGAAAGCCCATGATGCGTTGCCTACATACCACCTTAATTTGTGAGTCCTAAATCGGCATCAGTACTAAATGTTTTCCCGTGTATACAGTAAAACACAGGGCAGTTTTTCGGCCTCTGTTGGAAGTGGGTAGCTTGTAGACAAACTGAAGAGGAGTAAAATACAAAGGGGCACCTCACAAGAAGCTTGATCCTTTGGGATCAGAGTAAAACACGCATTCAAGTGCACGTCACTTCTCACAGCACACGTGTTGCTGTACCAAGGAGATGTTATGTTCTGGTTTGCTCTGATGGGAAAAATTTCCACATGGATTTGTATCTCTTCTACCTATTAACCTTTCCTCCTGCCTTCTCTCTCCCACTTACACTCATCTGTAAATTAGTAAGCGTGTGTGGTACTTGTCCTTTTAATTAATTCTTGGGTGAATTTATAATAAGGCGGGAAGATTATGTGAGAGATGCGTTATGCTTTATATGCGCTTGGTATTTTTAGATCTGTTTTGTCACATACCCAAACATTTTTAAATGCATTCCGCTGAACTCGGTAGAGCAGTGCTGCCGTACCCCGGGCTGTGACCGCTGGCTGCGGAGTTTGCGTGCGTCTTCTTTGCACCTCGTCCCTTTTGTGTGAGTAACTTTGCTGTGAGCACTCAACTTGCGAGCAACCAGAATTGTTTCCCCACCATCTATAGAGTTTACATTATTCATTTAGCTAGATGTCCGAGGAGGCTTAAGCTGTGCCCTAGAAAGCGTTTGCTATTGCTGGATTAAAGCCCTGCTGGCTCTTATCTGTGATCCCACCTGTTCGTGGAAGCATCAGCGGTACCTTCGACCACACGCCGCGTCTTCTGCGTTAAGGTCTTCTCAGCATTTGTTGGAAGTGTGAGGAAAAACCCATATTAGTGCCAAACGTCTAACAGCAAGGAGATGTACTTTCCTGCCTTTCAATACCCTGTGCTTCGGGGGGTAGGGTGCTACAGCTGTTTGCTTGTTGGAGAGCGTGGTTATCGATGGTAGAGAAAGCATAGTGCGGGGCTTTGAGCTTTCACAGCCCTCCTGGCAACTGCCAGTGTCCTTCCAAAGGCGAGGAGCTCTTTATATTTTCTCTGTGCTGGCAGTCTCCCCAGAGCTGCGTCTCTGCGTGTGTTTCAGCGTAGTTCATAGCGTCGTAGTTGTGAAAGACACAATTAAGGATAGCCAGGCTCTCTGCGGCAAGCTGCTTGCTCCCATTTTCTTGAGATATCCAAAGAGTTCAATCTTAAGGTTGTGTTTTGGTTTTTGTTTGTTTTTTCTCCTGGCTCTTACGTACTTTACTGCGCACAGTACAGCTGTGGGCAGAGAACCAACCCAAAACAACGTATTGCATTACTGATACAGCGAGCTTAGCTGGAGAGATCGGTGTTTCAGGCATCGCTTGGCATCCAGGCCATTTCAAGAAGTGCTGAAGGTTCCGTTATTCTCCATTGCTACAATGCAGCCGGTAGTGTTTGATCAGCTCGCAGCGGTCTGAGGAGGAACCGACACCATAAAGCACTCGCGGGCCCCGGTGCCAAGAGCAGTATATGAAGGCAGATACCAAGGCCCACCTTTAAGCTCTGCAGGACACTTGAAGCATTATTTCTCTCATTTCACAATCAGTTTAAGGCATGGTGGGAGTGACTGTCAGTGGTTTGTTTTGCAGTTTTTTTGTCCCTGTATATTTTTCCAACTTTTTGTGCATGACAGTACTTATTTTTATTTTCAGCTCCGTGTGACTCAGGGAATATTGTATCTACGCACGTGCTTATTGCATATAGGCCTGTACGTAACCTAGTCCCGTTGATTTCACCGTAATCATGGGAATCCCTCACAAGGTGCGTGCTTACGGCCACAAAAACGATCCGAGGGCTGGAGCACCTCTGCTGTGAGGAGAGGCTGAGAGAGCTGGGGGGGTTCAGCCTGGAGAAGAGAAGGCTGCGGGGAGACCTGATTGCGGCCTTTCAGTGCTTAAAGGGAGATTATAAGAAAGATGGGGACAGACTTTTTAGCAGGGTCAATAGTGACAGGGGTGATGGTTTTAAACTAAAAGAGGGTGGATTCAGACTAGATATAAGGAAGAAATTTTTCACGCTGAGGGTGGTGAAACACTGGAAGGGGTTGCCCAGAGAGGTGGGAGATGCCCCATCCTTGGAAACATTGAAGGCCAGGCTGGATGGGGCTCTGAGCACCCTGATCTGGTTGGAGATGTCCCTGCCCATGGCAGGGGGTTGGACTGGATGGCCTTGAAAGGTCCCTTCCGTCCCACAGCATTCTGTGATTCTAATCTGCCAAGATTTATAGACAAATTTTAAGATTCTGTAGTAGTTTAAAAAATAAAAATCTACTACGTTAAAAATTTACAAAAATTCTCATGCATTTCAAGTGGCAACTTCAATGTTTTCTCTTCTGCTAAGAAGCATATCTGCATCTGGGCAATCCTGCTTGTCCTTGTAATTTTTACTTGCTAATCTTTTCTGTCAAAAATAGTAAACCATATTTGTCAAAGCACTGATATAGCAGGCTGCGATGCCTTAAGCATCTTAAAAATTACCTGTGTGCCAATCCTGGTACTGCAATGAAAGCGTCTGTCAAATACGGTGCTCTGGGAATGTTAAGCAATGATTCCTGTACAAAGTTCTCGTGTTTTGAACTGCTACCAATCTCCCAGCAAATTGAAGGAACTTCAAACGCCTGGTGAAGGATTGCAGGCAAGGGCAAGAGACGGTTGCATGTGTTGGAAGTAAACAAGTCAAGTTCATGAGTAACTGTCACACCTACATAAGTTTTGAGGTACGGGACTTCCTAATGGCTGGGTTTCTTGTTTGATTCGGATATATAGACTTGGAATATATTCTTCCATCTGAATGAATTTTTGGCCTTTTTTTCCTTGAGTTTGTCTCGTGTTCCATAAATATCTCAATACATGCTTCTTCGGCGTTTACAGGTCTCGAGATGGGATTTTCCTACACAAACATGTAACTTTCTGAATAGCACCAAAAATTAGTGTCCTTTTGCAAGCATTTTTTTTTTTAATCTCATATTACTAAAGGCCCACTGAGTCTGAAAATTAAGTAATGTAACTTTCCGCAAACATGCATATTTTTCAGCGTAATTGGAAGATGTTTTGGATTACTGTCTTTAGGCCTATACAGCCAAGAAACCAATTATAGGCATGGTTAGAAAGTGATAGCGTGCATTAGGCAGATTATAACAAGATTCCAATAATGTAAAATTGCTGCATGACAAATTAGTTTGTATAGATTTTGGCAGTTGTTGCCTTTAATAAACTGAATTATTAAGCGATACACAGCTGCAACGCTTCCAAAATTGGAGAAAAATAGACTTTTATTTCCTTGTCAAAATCTTTTCCGTAGAGCAGGACCGTGGGCGTTGGTGAGCCTGGTTTGAGTTGTTTGGTTTATGAGTCCGTCTGCCCGAAGATGATTTTTGTCTCCGTAAGTAGATGGTACGCAGATTACGAGAGCTACTTCAAAGACTTTGTCAGGCACCTTTTTTTTTTTTTTTTTCTGTTAGTCCTGACAGATGCATTCACAATCTTTTGGGCTGCCATTTAGTAAACTAAGGTTTGGGGTTTTTCAACGTAATTTATGAATAAATGGGGACTAGATTATAATGCCACCTGTTTATTTTCACTACAAGCCTGAGCCAAGAATTTAACTCAAGTCTCCTGAGAGAGTGCAAGAGCTATCTATGTTGTAACTCCAGATACCTACTGAATTGCAACTCTGAAATCCAAGAACCTGTCTTTCTCTCTAGTACAGTGTTAGTACAACGCTACAAAATAAAGCAAAATCTACTGAAATTCTACAAATCAGGCTATTCAATCAGTAACTTTATTATGCTTTCATGTCCTAGCTGTGTTCCAGCTGCAGGTTTGAGAACCACTGCGGCTGCCAAATGACGTTTGTATCTCCATTGGCGAGTCTCTATTTCAGTGATACGGACTTTAATTAGATACGATATAACCAGCTTTCGGTGCAACTTAGGACCAAGTCCTGCTGTTTTTTACATGCCTACCCAAGCAAATGAACGCCCTTGAGGTTTGTGATTGAGGTAATTGAGGTCTGTGCTCCGTCCCAGAAGTGCCGCTTGATATTTATTTGAAAGGAGCCGAGGCTCCTGCAAGACACGGTCGCTGCCCGGCAGTTTGGCTCTTCCCTTCTCGCAGTCCAAGAGCAGCGGGCGCAGACCTTGTTTCTGAGGGTCCTTGGCCGCTGTCGCTTGCGGTGTTCCAGCTCTCGCGCTTTTCTCCTTGGAGAACGTGGTGGCACTGACTTAACGGGGGTAAATGGAAAGGTGAAGGCTGAGAAGGCTCCTTGTTTTCTGTATTTGTAGTGTGGGCGAACCTCTGGTCAGGAATTCCAAGGCAGGCACGAAGTACGTAGCAGCCTTCTGCTCTGGGAATGGTGACAGTGATGGTGGTTGATGCCATAAAATAACCTGCTAGAGATTATGCGTAGAATGGCAAGGCGGGGGGAGAGAGATATTTATTTACTAAATTTTAACGTGGTAAAATTGAGGGGTTTCAGGAATGAGAAAGACGACCAGCTTTACAGTGCTTCCGAGTGGCCTGCATTTTGAAGGCTGCTTTTTCAGGAGAGAGATGCAAGCTCCAGAAATCATTTTTAATAAGTCTGCAAAGTAGTGCCTGTAGCATTTGCAACACCAGTCATGAAACACTACCAGTGGAGGCAACCTTTAAAAAATGAAATGCTTCTGCCCTCCAGTTCGGTAAAAATCATTCCTGTGTTTGATTTTTTTCACTGAGAATATACATATAAAACTTAAAGGCTTTAAGCCAAGTAGTTTGAACTGTGATCAGGCCAAAGAATTGGAACACCTCTCAAATAGAAAGAATGAGAATTTCAGTGTCTTGTTTCCAAAATAGTCTGACCAAGTGACTTTATAGAAATGTATACAAGTAGTGTCCTGTGACAGACAGTACATAAGCAATCTCTGAAAAAACAGCAATATGCTTCAGCTCCTTGGAGATATGCTACAAAATAGTAAAGAAAAAAAAAAAGGGAAAAAAAGGAAGGAGAAAAGCCTGTCTTCCGTGCATGAAGAATAATGGGGCAATAGGAAACGCAAGTCACTTTGCTCCAGTTCTTTAATTCTTGCGTTGCTTTCATTTAGCGTTTGAAAGACATATCTCATCTGAAGAATGCACAACACAGTAAAGCTCAAAAACCTGTCTGCTCAATAGATGCACCAGTCAAAGCTCAGATAGATGTACGTACTGCTTCTTCCTTGATGTGCCCTCAGCAGCTAGTCAAATGTAAGACTTTTTGAGCACCACCAATGTACTCTGAAATATCCTCTGCACTGGTAACGTATGACTTCTTAAATCGTTAAAAGGATGAATTATGGAAATGACAGTGGATAAGGAAGAGAAGAAGATGCGCGTTCACTCGGGACGTTGCCTTGAGGTAGTCAGGCAGAACATTAATGTTTTACAGATAAAGATCTTAAACTTCATAGTTTCATTTTCAGAACTTGGAATAACTGTTTTGCTAAGAAGTAATGTTTAATGTTACAGTTACACTTGAAGATGCAATACTGCTGAAGCTTTGCTTGTCTGTAGCATTTTAATCCATGTCTGGTTGTCATCTGCCTGGGGAGCTTCATGGAAAATGTTAGTTGTCTGGGCTATAAGCTTCCTGGATAAAATTTTCCTGGTTTTTTTTTACTTGAGTATGGTTATGACCCAAGGACTTTTAGACTTTTGTAATGCTCACACTTCCCTGCATACATTTTTCAGTACCCGAGTAGTCTCGCTCAGAGTCCCTTTTGGTGGGATTAGGGCTGTTAGGGGTTTTGGAGCCTTACTCTGCGATGAGTGCTTCTGCTTTCTCCTGAAATTACTAGCTACGCTGTTATCAAGGAAATACTACTTTTATCATGTTTACTTTGTGATCATAAATATTATTCAGCGAATTGTGATCTTAAACTTTGCGTGTGATAAATGATTTATTGTCAGCTTAACTTCTGATGCTGTGTTTGGTCGTGCTGTGCGTAAGCTTCTGAATTACAACGAAATATTTAGCAGTCAGTGCAATCCTACTTGAAAATTAAACAGATTTGCTTACATTTCGTAGAGCGATGCTAAGAGGCCAATGTGAATTTTTCAACCCAAAGCTTTGGTTTTCTCTAAGCCGCCTCTCCTGGTAGTTGTGTTTTTTCTCTCAGGTGTGGCAAAAAGGGATCTGTGGGGCTGTTTGCAGAGTCAAAATGGAAAAGCAAATCTTGTTTTTGTAGATGAACCAACCCTTCTTTTGTTAACGCATTACTTGGATTTCAGTTTCTCCGCTGGTGACATTTGTCGGTTGGATGGTCTTTGAAATAGAGGGATTAGAGGGAATAGGTGGTAGCAAGCAGATCAGATCTCTCGGTGGTAACATTTGAGTTTATGCAAATGGAGGGAGAAGCAGACCAGAAATTATGCTGCGCTCATAGGACAGGCTAAAAATAAGGCCTTATTCATGCATTGAGCTCTCTGAAGATCCAAATGCATGCATTGCTTTAAGTTCAAGAGAGAGACTCACATTTTTATTTAATGTCAGTTTATAGTGAATTCTTTTTCTGTACGCAGGCGTTTCATCGCCTTAGAGGCACTTCGCGATAGTCATGCTCATCACGCAGAAAGAAAACAACATCAAATACTATTAACAGGTGGTCTAGTGGGGAAGACAGCAGTAAACAATACTTCCTAGAAGTAGATCATTTCTCTCTCCCTGAAGGGCCACCTTCCATTTATAAAATGCACATCAGTACTTTTTATGAGCACATAATTTACTTTTTTGTCTTCTTTCCCCTAACTATACATGATTTAATATCAAAACAAGCAAAAACCCTAGACAGTCATTCAAAAAAGAAATGTTACTTGTTTGTTAAAAATCCATTTTTGATTATTTTTGAAAAAATTGCATTGACTTAAGAAGTCCCAATCTAATAGTAGTAAGGATTTCAGTTACAAGTCATGGACGAGGAGAATCTGTAATGGAAATTGCTGCCCAAAAGCATGGGAGGGTTACAAACAAAGCTATTATTTTGAGAGATTAAGTCAGCCTAGTTTGGGTAGCTATATTCCTTTCATTTAGAGAAGTACAAGACACGCTTTTCCCTGTATTTCTTTCAGTTAGCAAAATGAAGAAGGTTATGGAGAAAAACCCACCGGTGAGATGGATAAGTAGGACGCGTGCTGGTCAAGGAGCACGCCCTGGTGGCAGTCACCCCGCGGGGCCTCCTCGCGTGCCCGTCTTCCAACTTCACCGATACTCATCAGCTGCGTGCAGAAAGAGAGTGACGTTTTCACCGAATCTCATTCTATTTACCATTTCTGTTGCTGCCCTGTGCCAAAACAAGTGCAATACGTTTACATGTGGCATCATCGCGTGTATTGGTGGTAGCGTGATAATATTCCTGCTCTGTAATTAATTTGGAAATAGGGAAGTAATGTCTATTTTTGTATACTGTTTTTAAATGCATAGATATTTTAAGCTGCAGAGGGAAAGATTTCCTGGTCACAATGCACACATTCTTACGGAGCGTGAGCATTTCAGTAACAGATACAGTCATTAAGCTTGCCAGTTAGCGTCACGTGAAATGTTGGGTTCTCAAAATCGTTCACATTTTTGCAGTGTTTTCTGTTCTTGTCCTCTCCCTGAGGCTGGTAAATCTCTTTAGCCCTTCCCCCCCTGCTCAACTCTTATTTTTTTTTTTTTTTATTTTAATGAGGCTGGAGGTTTGCAGTTTGATCCTTTTCAGATTCTCTGAAATACATGTAGATAAGCATCTTGTAAGAAAGAAAAATGAAAGACTAAGCATGTAACTACAAAGCAATCCACAGCGTTACCACAGAATGAAAGTCTGAAGAGTGGGTATAGGAAGGGGAAGTCTACCTTGTGATTATAGGTGAGCACCCTGTGACGTGCTGCATTTCATCACATCACTTGGGAGGAATAGAATTAAATGTGACATTTTTATCCTACATGCTACAAATTCCGCTCGCAGCACTAACTTCGGTTAAAAAAAAATAAAAGTGAACATATTTTCGCTATGTAATGTATGAATCTTTGCAGCACATGCAATAAATTTTACTCTTATTTATTGATTTGAAACAGGATAAAAGTGTATTCCAGGATAAATATAATTTAGGGGATTCTCTGGTGGTCACATCATGTGGTGCAAGTGGCTGAAGAGATAGCTGGCTGTTAGGATCCATCTGAAAAACTACTTTTGTTGCTTACTCATTCTTAAAAGATCTGTTATGTTGGGCTGTGCATTTAATTCTGTAAGCAGGTTTGCTGTTGTCGTTGCAGGGAGGACAGTGCAATGATGAATTTCTAGCGGTCTGTGTGTTTTTGTGTATGCTCCGTGGGGAATTGCGGAGAGGAGAGGAATTCCTCTTAACGCCGCTCCTGCTGCGGGCGCGGTGGAACACCGCTCTCCTGCAGGGCCTCCCCGTTCCTTCTCCTCTTGGGCATCATTTTGGGGGTAATATCAGTTATTTACTTGACACAGAGTTTAGTCTAAATGAATGAAAAATCCTTAATGTAAAAGTAAAATGCACAAAGTTCGAAGCATGTAAGTGTTGAAACTTATTGCTCCCACTTGTTTGTTCAACCAGCGGGATCAGCATCCCCTTTTAATGACCTTTTGCCCTATCATTCGTCTTGGAGTTAAAATTTTATAAGTGTTTTAAACATGGCTTCTGATTTTTTTTTTTTAATTAAATTTTCGCAATAGAGTTGATATATACAGCTAGGTTCGCAGAAATGATCAAAGCAGTACATAATAGCCTAGCAGAGAATTAAAATTACATTAATATAGGGTCAGGACCTTTTCACTCACCTTGTGAGCTACTGTCAGTAAGTGTTGTTACAGAGAAGGACCAGGACGCTTTTCAAGGCCAGGGTGGTGGCACTGGAGTGTTTTTCTTAGAAACGTAGTAATGAATAAATTGACTTTTATTATGACGAAGCTGGTGATCTCCAAGTGACGCTTTGTAGCATTTACCTCTCACACCTCTAGGCCGTAGTATTTACGTCTTCTTATTCTGAAAAGGAGAACCGTTAATATGTAAATATTAATTAAACATTAATGAAACAACCGCTGCGGTTTCCCTATACGTGGAGGAGAGTAGTGCCATCAGTGTTGGTGGCATGTCCCTTCTCTAACCCGTGGGTTTGGAGATGAGTGTCCACCGGCTGTCGGGGGCTCTGCAGGAGGAGGGAGGAGAAGTTTATTTGCATCTCTTGGGAATTTAAACACAGAAAATGATTGCTGACCAAAATATTCTGTAGGTCCTCAATGAAAACAAGGAAAAAACATTTTCAAGTCTTATTCAGCTTAGTAACAGACTAAATAGCAGAAGGTTTCTTAGAGGTCAATGAGTATTTTTAAGACGATGGAAAGTCTTAAATGCTACGTACTGTTTAAGGCATGTGTTGCCTTCCTTGGTTTTAGTCCTTGTTTTAAGGAGGTGTTTGGGAAGTTTCAGTGTTATTTGTAATGTATTTTGTGAGCCTTTGTGGCTGGAGGTTAGTATTTAGAAAATAGTTTGCTGTTTTCCCGATCCTCTTCCATTTGGGGCAGGGTTATCTGTTTTACTCTGCAGTGTGTCCTGCATCAAACAGCATTTTTTTGATATGTGGATTCTTTTCTTGTGGTGCCCAGACAGCGTTCCTGCACTCCTGCTTTCCAACCTTTCTCCTTAATTCCTTAGTTTATGTAAAATCACTCTCTAATGATGTCATCTGTAACAAATATTGGTGGTAGGGAATCACTGTGTTGTAGAAATACAGGATCAGTGATTGTTTTGATCACAGGTGCATAATGTACTTAACTCCTAGGGAGCGCTTAAGGTTTGAAGTCGCTTGTGGAAATTAACTCCATGAGGCTATTCTAAGGATTCTTTCATATAACATCTTCTTTTTAATTTGTTGGCGTTAAATTCAGATCCAAAATGGTCAATTTTGAAAACACTGGGTGGTTTGATCATGGCCTTGTGTTTCCTATCTTTTGTCTTGCTATTGAATCATTTTAGTTGTATGCTTCAGCTAACACTAAAATAAGCTACCGCGTCAATACTTAGCCATATGTAAACTTTAATCTGGCTTCTTATAAAGTTCCCCTTTGTCGACACAGGCAGCCAGAAAGAACAGAAATTCCTTTAAAGCTAATGCTCTATTCTGTGGTAGGGTTTTGTTTTCAACTAAGAGAGAGAAGAGGATAGAGTTGAAACTGTGCCTGTAATTTTTTAAAATAAATTCCATGTAAGTAATCAAAAGATGGTCTTTAATTTTTGTTAGTTTATTTTCTTACCTAACAATATTGTGATCAGTAGGAAACTGAATGTTGTTTTAATGCTTTCAGTAAAAAGACTCGTAGAAAAATAGCTTTTATCCTTTTTTCATCCTTTAAAATAAATATTGATAGAAACTATCATCCTATGGTTTGTGTTACAGGTGGTGTAATACCAAGGGCTGTACTGCTGCCACATCACAATTTTGTGGGGTTTCAGAGAGTAGTTCTGGTAAGGACACTCAATGATTTATCTATTTATTTGTCATAAAAGTGGACTGATAGTTTGGTACAATTTAGTATTAGTAATTGCAGTTACGTGCTTTTACAGTATTTGTTAGGTATCGGTTTCTGCAGTCCGCTGAATCTTTACGTTAAGTGTTCTTTTATTCAATGGTCTTTAACAGCTCCTTTTGGAGCTGTTATTGTCTCATGTGTAAATCCATATTCATTTCCTTAGAGTTGTTATGACATAACACATCAATTCACAGCATGGAAATATTAATAAATAGACCTTTTGACAAAACACCTTGTAAAAACTGTATTGTCTACTTGAAGCGTGGAGTCACTATTGCCTTAGTGTGTATCAGGTTTTTAAAAAGGGGGAAAAGTTACTGTGTTTTGATTATAGCATGGTTTGTGTTTTTTTTTTTTTTTTTTTTCAAATACTGAAGTCTTGGCTTCCTAAAGGAAAATGTGAATATGTGGTTCAGAGGGCAAATATCCAGACCGCGTGTTGTTACTAGTCTCCTCTTCTTAATGTGCAGTCACGATTTTGCAATTGTTTTCTTTAAGTGTGTGTAACTGCAATCCCTCTATCATTTCTTTTGATTTTTGCATACTTTCCTTAAACATATTTTCTTATCTCTTCTCCGTGGCTTGAGTTACAAGGGAGATGAGATTACCTTACTTTTTCTAATAAAGGGAAAATTCATTCTGAACCAGTCTACCAACAGCCATGCTGAAGTATTGTGCAAGAGCACAATTGAGTGTTTGTTCTTTCAGCAGAAGATAACTGATACCACGTTTGTATCTGTAGAATTTTTAATATATGCTGTAATTTAACAAATGTCTTGTGGGTGTAGCAGATGTCTTTTCTTTTTTCCTTTTTTTTTCTTTTTTCTTTTTTTAAATCGCAATCCCTTAAAGTTTTTTAGCAAGCTCTATTTGTATACTATCTTAGGTCTATAGAGGGCACTCGAAGACCGAGGGAGTTTTGTTCTAACAAACCTTATCTTGCAAGTAGACCCCCCACGAGGTAGAGCAGGATATTGCTGACTGTTCTTTATGGCCTTGCTCTGGCAGGGGATTGTTGTACTGGCTCTGCTCCAACAAATTACTTAAGCAATTGAAGTCAATGGGACTAGAATATGGGGGTTTTGTTTGTTTTCTAAAAACAAGGTGGGGTACACAAGAACTTCGTAATGGGATTCTCTAGTCAACCTGAGAAACTACTAGTAGGTCTTTCTGTGTCGGAGATATTGGGGCGGGTGGGAGGGCTTGCTTGAGAAGGCTCCGGAGGCTGATAAATCAGGGAAGCGAAAGGATGCTCTTCGAAAACGCAAGTGAATTGGTGTAAAGGCTGAAGCCTTTTTCCCTGCTGTCATTGCATGAGGTTGGTTTATCTGAAATATTTGGGCATGGTACTATTCACACTGTATGGCTTCCAGCCCTATAGGTACGTAATACCTTGAGCATGCACAAATCATGCATGTAGACTTACATTAGAGTTTCTAAATCTTGGAGTGGAAGAAAATAGGCTTTCAGATTTATAAGTGAGAAATGGCATTGCGAAGTTTTGAGTAGCATTACTCAAGAATGTTAAACGGCAATTCTGGAAAGTAAAGACATCACAGCTTTATAAATATTGTAAGAAAAGAAAGATGATGGGAGCTCGTTGGAGTCTGAGAAATACTGAAAATTTTTCAAAATGTTGTGAGCAATTTGTGCAGTACTTATTAAAGTGTAATGTCATCTGGAGAAGTCACGGACTTCTTCCTCTCTATCATCTCTTTATTTTCAAATAATGCTTCTATTACTGGAAATGGGTGAGCAGAATTTTTCATGCGTGGAACCTGTTATTCCAGTGTTTGAGGTAAGGTAAAGACACCCAACATGGTGGGTTTCTTTTTTTGAAAAGCCGTCCTATCTAATTTGTTTAAATCTGAACTAGCAGAAGTAGTTACTGTGATTGCTTAATTCTGCAAAAGATAAGAGTAGAGGTCATTTGTGGGACAATTTGAGGACCATTTCAGTGCAGCTGCCCATGTAATAGTAGCCTGCAGTTATAAGACATGGTGTATTTCCACCTCTGCTGATGTTTTAACTTGACTAAGCAAAACTGTTTTCTCTACGCAAAGCTACGATCATGTTTCCAACAGCACCAGTAGAAGAGACTGGTTAATTCAAAATAGCACCTTCTAATGGAGGGGGGGGGTATCCTTATTGGCTAGATGATGTATCTTCAGGTTTTGAATAGTTTGCTTCAACGGGGATTAATTCAAAAATTAGTGAGAACAGATGTCTGATGTTGGCCTAAGCAATCAGAAAGAAGAGGAAATGTCCTGGGTTTGAACTTTTTATCTTAATTGGATCCTGTGTGACTTTCAGCCCATTCGATGAGTTTCTTCAGTAGACTGTCCTGCTTCTACTGTACAAAGCCAACAGTTTTAAATTTTAAGGTTTTTTACGTGTGTGTATGGGCACTCATGCGAGCATTTGCATCCAGCTTTGAAGGATGCTTCCCTCACAAAACAAAAACTTTATATACAACAGGCTGCTTTGGTATAGCTTTTTTTTATATCCCGTATGCTATACAGAAAAGCAAAAATAGTGTTCTTTTAAACCATCTTTTAATATTTTTTTGAAACTCATTGCATATCCCTCTACAGGTGTGTTCAGGTTGCTTTTACTAGTCCGGCCCTCTGTACAGTGCCAGATTGGCAAGAAGAACATTTGGTACGCTTCTTTTATCTTCCAAGGTCAACAATGCAATTGCTTCTACAGATGCAGGTGACTTTACGGTGTGTAGGAGCCATCTGGGGCTGTGTTATGGCAGGCATGTTCATCGGATCTCTGGGAATTTTTCCTTCACAGTAGTATAAATATGCCTCTAGACTTAAACACTGATGAAGTATCAGAATTTGGCATTCACTCAAAGTTGCCCTTAGTCTAGGATAATTTGAGTTAGGAAAAATATTCCATTTTCAACAGACAGGGAAAGAAGCTTGTTTTTATTTTTCAGGGCATTTTGTGAAAGAAAAGACTGCTCTTGATGATTCAGATATTGGAACAGCTCCCAGTTAAAAAAAAAAAAAAAAAAAGGATATATTGCAGGGTATGGAAAATCTGGTCAAGGATGATGACTGTATTGCGTGTCTTTTCTATGTATTATAGGCGTATCACCTCAGCATATATGTTATTCTTAATATTCTGCCAAAAGACCCTTGGTACAGCTTCAGTTAGCGAAAAAAATAAGCAGATGCTGAAGGCAGGAAGGGCGACCAACTTAATGTCTAGACAACCTTTGAAGCCATGAGTGAGTTTTTCATTAAATGTATATACTTGAAGGGAAAAATCAATGCTATTTCTTATGGAAATTTGAGTATAGCTAATATAGATGGAGACATTCTCTGCCAAAATACATAGCGCTACGGCCTAGGCAGTATGGTTTTGCTCATGACAGCTTACACAGTCAGACTTTGAGATGTGGTACAGAGTAGGATGTAGCGATGCAGAGATTGAACGTCTGCATTGAAGGTGGTTATTGTAGCAGAAACTGATAATTATATAAATTAAAGAAAGAGATACTTGCAGGCTTGCAAAACAGTCTGGCCCTTATTGCAGAATTACTGGGGGCGAGGTGTTTTTGTCAGAGCTGCCTGCGTCCCGACGAGGGTCTCGTGTCTGCAGCTCAACTTCTTACGTAGGTGAGTGTCCAGTCCCACGGTGGAAGCTGGGGCACGGGCTCCCCAAGTCACTTCTGCCTCTCTCGTTCTTTGGTTATTGCCTCGCTGCCTCCTAGAGTGTGTGTGGCGCAGGCAATGACAGCCGTGACAGACCAACGATGGCAAAACGGTGGCCCAGGAATGCCCAATCTTTTATTTCAGTAAAAATAGAGCAGTACTCAGCCCTCAGGACCTGTGCCAGCAGCCTTTATAACCTGCCTCTGGACTGCCGTTTCCAGAGCTGTCTCAGGCACCCGTGCCCGCTTGCCCAGCTGCCTTGGCTGGTGCAGCATCTCCGAGATGTTGCTTGGGTTGCTGTTGCTTTATTTCTCTATTACTTCTTAATAGATTGCATCCATATTGCAGATTGGTATATAGTGCAGTGAAAGAAGAAATGAGAATTTTACATTGGTCTCCCATTTTTGTTATTTTAGGTTGTAAATAGGAAATAGGGCAAGTACGTCGATCGTGCTGTGTCGCGGCCTAAGACAAGCGAATCACTGCGTGCTGTCTGCAGCTGCAGGCGGTCGTGTTCATGGTGGCTGTGCCCAGTCTCCTTAGGAGGGCTAAGATCACAGATACTAAACTCTTACTGTAATACTTGATGTAAATTTAACAGATAAGAAGAGCTTTGACTCTTTGAATACCAAAAATAATGTTTGTCAGACAGTGTTTGTTTCTTAAAATTATTTCATGGGTTTTGAGAGACGCATCAACGTGGTCTTTGGAGGTACCCAGAAAAGGCCAGTACTTCACATCCCGTTCCTCGTTAGAAGTCAATTCCAAGAAGGCTTCTAAGTGGTTTAGGTGCTTCTGGAAAATTTAGCTACCTAATTTCAAAGTCCACCTGAAGTTAAATTTTGAGGTGCTAAAGTAAGTACGGTTGGTTTCTGATCGACTTCGACAGTCCTTTTTCTAAAATAAATTTGTAAGTGTTAAATTCATTTTAATTAGTACATCTCTCTTTTTTCTGAGGAGTGCTCTGATTTAAGCATTTCTTCCTGCTGATTAGTCTTTAATTAAAAAAAAAAAAAAAAAGCCTAGGTGAAGATGGTTTCATACTGCCCTTCTGCACTTGATCTTGTCTGCATTGGTAACTGGTTTCTGTCATTTAAGCTCAGACACTGCAATTTGATTGTCCTTGAACAAAAATGTGCTACAGTTCTAAGACAGCTTATAAAGACTCAGAGCTGCGGTTTGCACTTTTTAATACTGTTGTTGCATGTGGTTTTATTTGGGAATAAAAGAAAGTGGTGGTGCGGGTGGTGTCGGTGGAGTGGCTGTGAGGAAGGGGTGTCTTGTGTTGCAGATTAGCGATCTAATAAGGCAGGGACGGCGGAGGAGTGCGGGAGTAGACGTATCTAATGTAGATTCACACGTTGCTCTTTTTTTATGTTCGTGCGGCCAATTGCAGAAGCATATTACCTATTATTTTGGTTTTGCGAAAGGTGGGTTTTTTTGGGTTTTAAGGTCCTGAACTCACAATGGTTATTTACCTGCAGATTCCCGCAGGCTCATTTCAGGCTGCTTTGGTAAACAGGGCTGGATGTGAAAATGCTTGGGTAAAGGAGAGAGTTGGGGTTTAATCTGAGGGTAAACTTTCTTAAGCCTTCTTTAAAGCTCTCTGTTCATGCATAATGCTGCAGTCAGTCATGAGTTACACGTCTTTAAATCTTTTAGGTGAAGATCTTGGGGCTAGAAAGAACTTGTCAGTTTACATTTAATTTATTCCAGGCTTTAGGATATGTTTCATGGCTGTAGAGAACTGTAAACACTAAATATGATGAATGTTAGCACATATTTTCAATACCAATACTGCAGTTAGATTCTCAACATGTTTAATATCTGTGTTAATAGAGAAAACCATGTCTAAAGCACAGCGTATTTCTACTATTAACATTCGTAAGTACCAATCTACCTGTTTGCCATCAGTCCACAACTCATGAGTAATATTGGCCTTGTCCCAAGTAGTCAGTAGTAGTCAGTTTTCCTTTTATTAAAAAAAACCACAGCAAACCCCTGCATTCTTAGTGTAATTAATTCATTGTTTTCCCTATCCAAAGGGCAGTGTTTGCTTTTTCTTCATCCCAATTTAAAAAAAAAAATAAACAAACAAACCTGGCTGCCTCTTCAGTAAGTAGCAGGTTCTGGTGTAGTCTTGATTAATGGCCACTAAAGCTGGAGATGAGCTCTTTGCTTGTTAACAGTTTATATTTTCCTGACTTAAAATTGTAATAAATTGTAACTGAAGGATCTTCTCCGTGTCCTGTGAGGTTGTTAGGGTTTTTTTTTTTTTCTTTTTTTCACCCCATTATGGTATTTTCTCACAGGGGTTTTACGTTTCATCCTTCATTTTTCAGAAACAGTGGACTCGGAGCTGTTAGTATTCAACAAAACATCTGCCTCAGGGAAAAATTGGCAGCTTTCACGCACTCACAAAGGAATTTCAGAAAAATTATTTGTTATCCCCAAACTAGATGCTGCCAGAGTACATAATTCCAAAACTTCTTTTCTCATGGGAAAGGCATATAAGACAAGGCTTAACAATGAGGAAATAAGCTGGGTTTATTTGCGTTTGGAATAGATCAAACCCTCCTCACCTGCTCTCTGAACAGGGCACCTCATTCCTGTCTCTCTCTTTCCCTGCTAATCAAATGGCATGTTTATATCCCCAGCACTGTGGAAGTTATGTGCTATGCCTGATAATCCAAGATTTTTTCTAAAATGTAGGAGTTGGGGAAGATGCTCACACACAGAGAGATCGCCCCTTCTCCTGGGTCTTCCACTGTACAAAATGCTGCTCTTGCTCCGTTTATGTGGTTAGTATTATTTATTATAGGGTAGTTCTCTTAACTTCTACGCTGCAAATAAAACCTACAGTTGGTATTAGCTTTGTAGGTGCTACAAAAGCTGAGGTCAGAGCGTTCAGGCTCATACACCAAGGGCAGGGCAAGTGGGCGAGCGGATCCTTTGTTGGAAAAGGTCATGTTCGTGTAGCTGTCTGTGTCCAGACCGATGTAAGGGCGTTTGGTTTTAGTTTGTCTTTGTTCACTGGGAAAGATGAACCAGGCCCCAAAGACCTGCAGGAATGCAGGATGATTACTGGAGTAATGATAGCAACCTTAATAAAACATAAAAACCTAGCATTTCACAAAAAAGACCCAATCCAAAACCGTGAGGCAGTGGTGGCCTCTAATGAGTGGTTCAAAACTTAGACTCTAGCAAAATTCATCGCTGCGCAGCCGAATGCTCTCGGATCTTCTAGGCAAGGGCTGCTTGGGTCCCTACGGGCTCAGCCTCGCAGGTACCGGGGCATGCCACAGGGGACAATTTGGGGTCTTTTTGGTTATGGAAAAATTAAAGATGTGCAGTATGGGATGGACTTCAGCAAGGAGGTGCCCAAGCTTATGCTAGCATGAGCTGTAGATGCCAGCGCAGTGCAGAGGGGTGCCATGGGAAGGTGCTGTTGGCTCTGGCAGGCGTGCTGTTGTCCTGGTTTCTGCACTCGTTCAGGTCCTGCAAACCTCTGCTGTGCTGTGCTACTCTGCACAGGTGTAACTCCAAATCACCTCCGTTTGTTGTTACGGCAGCATTAAAAAAACTTCCTAATCAAGAATGAGGGAACCCACTGCAGTAAAGACACTGAAGCGAGTCAAAGTCCTGTCACCTGCAGGCGCTTCAGGACGTGACTCAGGGCACAAGGCTAAACAAGCCAGGACAGCTAAAACAAACGGGGCTTAGCTGGAATAGGAATCACTGTTGTTGAAGATGAATTGAATTGTTTTCAACCACCAGAGTTTATTTGTGCAAAATGTTAGCAACTCATGTGTTGTAATGGAAAAGTAGTGGAAGAAGAACGTAGACAAAGAAATGACTGAAGGAAGTACAGATAAAGTCAGCGCTCTTAAAAGTGGTTGGCGAGATGAACTCGGGAGTGCAGAGTATGTGTAGGCAGTGTGTGTTGAAGAGGTGAAAAGCAGGGCAAATGCGTGACCACAGGCTCAAGATCATATGTCAGATCAAGAGATGAAAGCCAGAAGATGGATCACCATCTTGGGAAAGATAGCAAGTGCTGCGGATAGAAACTGTAACAGGGTGACGGCACGGGGAAATGGAAGAGGAGCCCATACACCCGTATGAAAAAATCCCCAGTCGAGATAGGGATGCTATTGTAGGAGCGCAGAGATATCTTTCCACAGATGCTTGTAAGAACTACATATGCTGTTTTATTACCATCAGGTAGCAATATAAATGTATTAATCATAACAAATAGAATCCTTGCCAGGCCACACGGTCACTAATCACCGTTCTACAATAAGATTTCCAGAAAAAAATAAAAAATAAAAAAAAAACCAACCACAATTACAGCAGTTGAAAACCGACTAATTACAAAAGTCTGCTCAAACTTCAGTAGTTTTTCATTGACAAATAGGCAACGTTAGTCCAAGCTCAGAATGAATCTTTTTTTGTAAGCCATCAGTATGCAGGGCAGCAGCAGCAGCAGCGTGAAAAACTGTGTCACTGTTAGTGCACCAATATCCATCAGCTCAAGCGATTGATGTAGATATAATCACGGTCTCTAATGGAAATAAAGTCGGGGTAATGGAAGATTGTCACAGGATCAGTGTCTCCTGTTTTGAAAAAACAAACCCCCTCAGCTTTGCCTTCGCATTTTGGTACCAGCAGGTGACCACATCATTCAGTTCAATTGACACAGTCCCTTAGAGCCCCGTGTGATCTATCGTGGGAACATCAGGAACAACGTCTTGGGAAAAGTGGAATGTTCTTGATCAGGCTTACAGGCCACGTTATTTGGTGGGTTTTCCAGCAGTGAAAATGAGAATAAATCAGCCGAGAGCAGAAACTTAGCACAGTACGGAGATCTTTAACTCTGTTTAATTTCTACATGTTCTTGAACAAAAAGCTTGAACCGTAGTACTTGTGCTTATTTTCAATGGTGTGTGGTCACAAACAGAAGGCGTTTTTTGGACGTTGCCCCTCCCCTACCTTAGTCCCAGCAGAAGCTCTTCATAGGGCTCATTTTGAGCGGCTCAAGAGCTCTTCTCAATCTGTTATTTTCTCTGAAATTTTTACACAGTTTGATCCAAGCAAGGATTAATGGGTGTGCTCCCACATTCATCCATAATTAATTTTTTGCGAAGGCTTTAATGCAGCACAGGAGATTAGCGGTCGCATAGTTGCATGCTTAAAACTGGGTGCATGCCGAAGAGGTATATTGCATGGGATTTTAAACAACGTAGCAGATCATGCTTCTTCCAGTGTTCATCTTTCTTGCACTGGATTCCAGCAAGCTACCGCTATTCTGTGCCTAGATCCAGAGAATATTAGTAGGCTGTTATTTTAGCACTGAGTAAAGCCATTTAACGATTTTACAAAGCCTTCTTGAGACAGGGTCTGTAAGTTTGATTGCAAGAGTCTTAATTTATTTAAATTAGGTATTCCTGAAGGATTGTAACTCTGTCTAAAGGGACATCCTTCTGACAGCCTGAGAATGGAAGCTCTACAGCTTGCTCGACCTTACCGCTGTTCCCGTGATGGCCCCGCCAATGAGAAAACGTTCCCTTTTGGGGGACAGATGTCTCTCCCTGGAGTAATGCCAAGCATTTGTCGGGCACTTCCCTCTCCATTGCAGAGTTAGATATATTTAGCGTACCGAGCCTAGAAGGTGGACTTTGCAGGTCATCTTGTGAAGTAATCCATGCTGGCCAAACCTATACTACTGCTTCCCCAGGTAAATGTGCAAATTCTGGTCATCGATCAGAAGCGATCTGTTTCTGATCAGTTTTAGAAATGCCGCGTTTCCAGTTTTGTTGCTCTAGGCATCTGCCCAGCTTGTGTGCAGGTAGGACGGTCTAACCCTGAAGGTCATCCCATCAAGCCAGGGGTTCTTCCTTTCTGAAAAATGCCTTTGGTCTGGATTAGGTGTTTGATCAAGGAGAATTTCATAATGTTTGGTTATGTTTCCCGGTGTGCTCTGAAAATTATTTAAGTATTGAAAGAGGGTGGTGATTTAACTTTTTAACTACTGCTTCTGGACAGTTTTTCATTTAATCCTAGTTTGCTCGCGTCAGTGGACTTGAGCTCTGTGATTAAAAGCCCTCTCCTTGGCCGCCTTCAGGCGAGCGAGACGGGATGGCTGGGCTTGGGATCTTGTGGGGAGGCGGGGAGGGATGGCTCTCATGGAGTAGTCAAAATTGAGGCAGGACTTTCTGCTGGGGGTTTCACTGGCATATGGGTGCACGTTCTGAGCAGCTGGGTTTAGCTTTTAAGTTTTGAAGGAATAACGTATTGGCTCCTGAAGAAAGATGTATCAGAACTACCTCCATTTCAACAGGGTTGTAATTATCGTGCAGAAAAGTTGAGCCTGGAAAGAGATGTCTGTTTTCATTGTTCCGCACACAGTTGCAAAGTCTTTAAAATACTAATATGCAATACCTTCTTGCTATTCTGATACAGGAAATAAGGAGAAAAATCACTCCCAAACACACAATTTCTTCTTGTGTTGCACTGTAAAAGGGGAAGAAAAGAGGTTGGAGAACGTAAAGAGCGTTGAATACAAGTGTCAGTACCAGAAATATCCCTGTTTCTTTAGTCAGTCTAGGGATTCACAAAACATGGCTGCCAAGAATCACTGCAAGATGCCCTATAGCTGTCCAGGAGGATGTATTTTTAACTCTAGAAAGCATAGAAGTTTGCAGCTTTGTAGCCGTAGCCCTGGAAATAGGATACGGAGTATGCTGTCGCTTGCCTCTCCGCTGTAACATCCGGAATCCCCGTCTCCTGGGTCACACAGCATATGACTTTGGGGAGGAGATTCATAGTTCAGTAATTAAATACTACTTTGCTCTAGGCAAAACCAACAAATGGGCTTCATCTGCAGCTCATTCTCTAACAGTACTCAGGACTCTGCTTGGCCTTTCTGGGGGCTGAGTACTCAGATAAGGAGACAGTAACTGTTATTTTTAGCTAAGGTTTTGGGTGGGTTTGGTTTGTTGGTTCCCCCCCCCCCCCCCCCCTTCCCTTTCAGGGTTGTAATTCTCTTTCTTCAGAAAATTTCAAACTGGCTTTGTCATCTTGTGCGCTTCATACTCTCAAATTGGCAGGGAAAGACAGAGGCTGTTGCCATAAATTAGGTTACTAAAGCTGAAATACAGAATACAAATATTTATCGCCTGAGCTAAGGAAAACAATTCAGATGAGGAAAGGAGAAATGATTTTTTTAGCATTCAGAAATGAAGCTGTATTCTTGAGATTAAAAGCAGAGCAGCGGAGTTAAGAGCTGAACATGAGAAGCATCTTTGGTTTTAAATTGCTAGAAGGAAAACTAGCAAAGCTTGATCATATGGGAAATCAGTAAGAAGGTTCATTAGGTAGAATTACAGATAATTTTTTATGCAAGTTCACATTTGACATAGATTATTGAATCTTAAAATAACGAAAAGGGCACATTTAAATAATAGCAATGTAGAGACAGGTAAAAATGCAGAAAATGAGATAACTTTCATTTTGAAATATATTACAACAAAGCTTATGCATTTAATTTAAGAAACGTTTTCCTTTAAATTCAGAAGGTTAGAAAGAATTCCTAATTGCAGATTGTCAGACAGCAGGAGAACTTTAATAAGAGCTCATTTGTATCATGCCCAGTACAATATTGGACCCCATCTCTCAAGTGAGGATGTGAAAGAGCAAATAGGAGTGTTTAGAGCAATTAGTGGATACAGTTAAAGAAAACGCAACTTTTTTTCTTCTTCTTTTTAAAGTACAAGAAAATGTTCATTTTGATTGAAATCGATGCCTAAAAAATTCTTACGCAGAAGGATGTACAACATTGGTCATACGCATACAGGAACCCCTGGTGTATTTTAGGAGTTTTCCTTTATAAACCATTTCTACAGGGCTGTGCACGCCTCTGCTGTGGATGTAGGCTTCCTGAGTTCAGCTCATTTCGGGCAGACCCACCACGTCTTGGGGAATCATAGAATCGTTAAGGTTGGAAAAGACCCTTAAGATCATCGAGTCCAACCGCTAACCCAGCACTGCCAAGGCCACCACTAAACCATGTCCTCCAGCACCACGTCTACCCGTCCTTTAAATACCTCCAGGGATGGAGACTCAACCCCTTCCCCGGGCAGCCTGTTCCAATGCCTGACTGCCCTTTCGGTGAAGAAGTTTTTCGTAATATCCAACCTAAACTTCCACTGGCGCAGCTTGAGGCCGTTCCCTCTCGTCCTATCGCTTGTTACTGGAGAGAAGAGACCGACCCCCCCCTCGCTACAGCCTCCTTTCAGGCAGTTGTACAGAGCCTTTGGAGAGCGTTTGAGTAGAACAGCAGCCACCACCAACAGCGTTTTGTGGAGCCCTGGATTAAAACTCCAGTTCCGCAAGCTACTCACGCGGTGGATTTGGTATCTGAATGAAGTCCTGCTGAAACCTCACAGATCCAGGAGTTTGCCTGCCCTGAGTGGCCGGATTTAAATAGCACCCTTTCCACTTTCTTCAGCACCTCTCAGTTGATAAATGGAAGCATGGTGGCATTGGTGCCTCGCTTTCTTAATCGACCTGGATGCGGTTGGAGAAGCGTGGAGCTCCATGTATCGGCGCTTTCCTGGGCCTCGGGGGTATCGCCTGTCCTGAGCCGCCGCGGCAGCAGCCCCATAGCCGCCGAGTTCCGCAGGTAGGTCTGCCGGGCCGAGGGACGCCCGGCGTTAGCCGCAAAGCGTGACGAGGAGGAATGGTGTATCACACGCAGGACTTCATTGTTATTTTTAAGAGAGGGAATACGGAATTGGAATAAAACTTTTCCAAAGCACATGTACACACCTTCAGGTTTTTTGGGTGGAATTAAAAAACTGCGCATTCCCAGGTTTGGTCATATAATTGTCCCTTTTTTTTTTTTAACCATCGTGGTCATTAAAAAAGGGAAGATTCTTAAGCAGCAATTAAAAAAAATGGTATCGCTGTCTATGCGCGCACATGCTGGCAAAATATTTTTCCGGATTTCTTGTGAAAGAGGAAAAAATAAAAGGACTGGTGACAATATTTCTGTTGTAGGAGATTTATTGTTTCTGTAGCCAGACTTCTGTTTTCCATGGATGAATGTAGCAGTCTGTTTGTATCTGACCATTAAACATTTTTCAGAGCTACCCAGAGCATTAGCTGTTCCCTTTAACGTATCATATTTGGTATCAAACTAATGATTGGTATGTTTGGGGGAATTATTAGTCACAGCAGCCTGCCAGGGTTTTCTATTATCCTACCTATTAGGATCTGTTAGAGCCCACCTAAATCTGCAGAAATATTACTTTCTTAGGCTGTTGTTTGGTGATACAATAAATCTAACTGTAGTAAATCTACTGTGTGTTATAAAACTGTGATTAAGAGATACAAAGTGCTAATCTGATGTATAAACTTTCTCTGCCAGTTCAGGTTTGTTTAAAAAAAAAAAAAAAAAAGATAAAAAAATCCCCCAAACTGCTAGGCCAGGAGCCATATCGGGCGGCATCTGTTCTCTAGCATTTGGCATGAACCTGGAAGAGGAGTACAAAGCTAGCGTAAACATGCGGCGTAGAATAATAATTTGTCAGAAATGCAGTCAGAGTTGTACCGTTGGGCACCCATCACCCTGCAGATCCGGTGTTCGTGAGAGCGGAACTTGGTCTCGTTATAACGGATTTTACTCGTAAATGTTACCCCACGTATGCAAGCGCGTGAATGGTCCCCAGGGGGTGGAGGAGCCCGTGCGAGACCCCGCGCGCTGGCGTGTCCGAGTTACGGCGGGCATCAGACAGAAACACAGGCACGTTTTTGCTATGTGGAAGCTTAAGTCAGAGCTGGTGTCTTGGCTCTGGGGCGAGGAACCTCATTGCCTTTGAAAAAAGTAGTTGCCAAATGACTTTTTTGGTGTGCTTTCTGACACGGGTTCGGAGTGGGAATGAGCGGGTCAGTTTGTCTGAAGCGGAGACGTGCGTCTTGTCTGTTCCTGGCCTGTGGCACATCTAGTGCTTGAGTAGGTCCTGAGGCCAGCATCCGTATAGACAGTTGACTTTTATTTTACGGCTGATATGTTTTACGCCTGATAAATTTTGGGAGTTCAGGGACTTTCTATAGCGACATTAAACTGGGATATCTTGGTAGTATGCTGATTCTAATTGAATAGTGGTGTTACACACCACAGGCTCATCCTCTGGGAAGGAGATCCTAGAGATAACCAGTGCCTGTGGCTCGGTGGTTTCGGATGATCGAGGGAAAACAGGGTGACAGGTTACCTATGCTGTAATACGGTCTTGTTGTCACTGCGGCATTGCTGAGCGTCGCAGGGACTTGTGTGGGTTGAGAGCCTGAGAAGAGGCGTGATCCTGGTGTGGCCCCAGGGACTGAAAGCCCATGAGCTTTTGGGCATGGTTCGTAAGCCCTTGTGCACATCCTTTTTTTACGCGTTGGTTTGCTTTCTGTTGTTTTTTTTTTAATTTTATTTTATTTAACCCTAATTTTACTGCTAAGGAATCTATTTCACGTGCCCTGCGACTGCTGCGAGGTGCAACACAAAAGTAGGGGCAAGCGGGAGAGATTTGCTTTAAAAGCACGCCTGGAGCTAAAACAGCAGTGTGGATGCATCGTACTTTGCCATGTTTCCTGTAAATCCACTTTATAAGGGCCAGAAAAAAGGGCCTCAAGGATCTTGTTACGTTTTCAGAATGGATTTGGGACATACAGGTGCAAATATCTTGAGATATTTTTAATGGTCTCTTTGCAAATTAGACTAGAAATCTAAGACGGGAAGGAATTTTATGTGTCATTTCTACTTATTTTTGGCTTATTTTTCTGTGTCTTTTCGGTTATTTAATTGCTGTATCTAAAATAAAGAGCAATATTAATATCTATTAAGTGCCCAAAATAAGTAGTCAGTTGCACGTGGAAATAGTGGATTTGGGGGAAATAAACCAGCATTAATGACATAGATTCGTTAGTATGTGGGGTATGTGTGCACATGCATGGGTGCGTACATAAAGATAAATGGTTTTTTTCTCCTCTAATTTTCTTCTTTTCGGCCTTTTCTTCTTTATTTGTATTACCGTTTCCATTTACATGACTCCACTTTTAAGAAATCTTCTCCGTTACCTCCCAAACAAGCCCTGGGGCTGTGTTGGGGCATTAGGGAAAATGGAGTTCACGTTGTTTGTAGTTAGCGGGTTTATTTTCTTTCCCATTCCTCTTTTTCTCTGGCAGACATCCTTGGCAAGCTGTAACTTGATGGCCATGCGTGTGGAGCTCTGAGAGCAACGCGACCGGTGGCTTTGGGGTCGGTGGGTCCCCGCTCCGTCCCACCTCTGCTCCTTCTCGCCGTCACCCCCTCGCTGCCCAGGCTCATTCCCGCTGGTGGCTTCCCAGGGAGCTGTGAGCGAGGCGGAGGGAGGCAGCACGGTTCCCGGGGCTGGAGACAGCAGCCGCTTCCCCATCGCACGCCGTGGGGTTCACGCAGCTCTGAGCTGCTTCTGCAGCTGCCCGCAAAGTCCGCTCCCGGGGCTGGAGGTGCCGGGGCCCTTTGCTAGGGGTCTTTGGCTTTGCCCTGAGTTTTGAGGGTTGGCAGCGTAAGTCCGGCAGCCAGAATCGAGCCCGGTATCAATTCCAAATTTGTCAAAGGGAAATAATTACTGTATCCTCTCCTATCTGTACTTCTGCTCTATCTCCTCTGTAACGTGATAGTTTGCTTTGGGGGCGGGAAGGAAGGTGGTTTGGCGTTGCTTGTCCTCCTCGCGATTCCTCGCGTCCCTTGGCCGTGCGGTAGCCGGGGGTGGCTGCCGGCGGGCGCTGGCTGAGCCGCTGGGCCGTGAGGGCCGCTGAACACGGAAATGAGTTTTCAGACAATCTAAATAAGCACTGAAAAAATGGATAAAGCACCATCATGGTAAAAAACTGGAACCTTTTTGCACCCTTTTCAGTTTCATGTCCTTATCAGGCCAGCCGTGTACCTGTGGGACACGTTTCTGTGTTTTTTCTAGTCCTCAGGGTACAAAAGCCGGTCTTGCACTGCCACCTCCCGATAGCCGGGCAGGCCAGCAGCGCAGGGCTCGTCCTCGCCTACCAGAGCGTCGCGTGGAAAACGCTTCGAACCATCCTTGAATAATGGTACGCATTTGACTTGGGCAGAGTGAGTAACACTTTTGACTGACGAGCAAAGCATTAGCTTTTTTTTTCTTTAGCTCTCTAGCTACATAACAAGTGAATTTATGTGGCATCTCCACAGTTCTGCTTTGAGTGGGGAGCCCTCTTTATATTAATAATGCAGGTCTTCTCTATGTAGCGAATACCACTTGCGTCTGATATCTGTACTTTGATATTTTTGGATGATGCAGCAAGATTTTAAAAATCAGTAACAGACCTATGAAACAAATACTACCGTCTGCGTGTGTGATGTAAAAAGGCTTCTTTACAAGTCTTTTTAATTACCTTTTCTTCTTAAGGAGAATATCGTTCCTGTTCCTACAGAACTTGTCTTTATTTAAGACTACTTGTTACAGAGAATTTGCGCCAGGTATGACAACAAAACAGCTGAATACAATTAGCGTTTGGTTCTGCACGTGGTAGAATATGTTGCTAATGCATGAAATGGCTAAAATGGCAAAGTATATTGTAATTTGGTGGGTATACCTTGTACGTCGGGCATTGCCGGAGGCTGTGGATGGCATGGGGTAGGGTTAGTGTCGGTGTACCTTTACAGGTTGTGTTGTACTAGCTAGAAGTTATTGTACGGGAGCAGTTATTTTTTCCTTTAGAAATGAGAAGGATTTAAGTAGCTCCCCAGACGGAGCGGGCAGCGCGCTGTTAGCTGGGTGGGTGGCCGCGCCGCTGGGGCGGCTTTTGGGGTGTCCATGTGCTCATTGAGTCGGTAGCGTGTGGTTTCGGGCAAACACGCTCCTTTTGATGTCCGAGTTCATCCTGTGGCCTCTCTTACGGAGGAGTTTAATTGGGTCTTTCCTTTACAACATTATGGGACTTGTAGGAAAGTCACATCTTGGAGAGCTCTTCCTACTGTCAAATTTGGTTGCAATTGACTGGTAAAATTCAAAAGTTAGATGATAAAAAAGAGAGTGTGGTCATTTTCTCCCGTTTCCTTGGGAAATCTTGCTAGGAAAAGATGCCTAGAAAGAATAGGTATGGCAGCCTTATAAAGCCGACCATAACATTGTAGTTGTTGCTTACTGCTGTGTTCACCACTTTCCCGCTTTGAGCAACGGTGCCGAATGCCCTGACCACGCAGCCATGTAGCGAGAACTTTTTATTTTGAACAACGCAAGAAAACCCATTCTCTAGCCCTTTTTTTACGTCAGATTCAAGTCAAACTTTGACGAATAACAGTAGGAAAGCTGCTTACCTTCTCAGACTCCAGTTCCACAGAAGAAAATGATGGTGGTGGGCAGCTGGGTAAAAACCTTGAAGGTCTGCTGCTGAAAAGTGCTGGGCGACACTAGGAGCAGGAGATGGGCCTTATTTCATACTGTGTTCTGAAAGCTGATGTTTTTACTGGTTTACTAGATGTCATAGAAAGATCAGGATTTTCAAATGCTCAGAAGTCATGAGAATGCTCTCAAAAATGAGGCTTAAAGTTAGAGAAAATACTGTGTTCTGTCTCTTCATCTTTTTGTGTTTTAAAGGCTCTTGTTGCCTCAAATTTTCAAAGTTTTTCATCAAAAGTATATATAGTGTGATACATTATTTGTCTTGCTAAATATTTATCGTTAATAAAATCAAGGGAAAATTGTGTGCATATATCCATCAATATTTTAAAAACCATTGATTGAAAGCCTAGAGAAATGTTACTAAAAATGGTCTGTTTAAAGGTTGTCTCTAATTTCAAGAATTCCTTTGGCAAAGCGTAAGTGTATGACTGAGACGTTTTCTAATTTTTAGTGGAAATAGCTGGGCTTCCTTTGAACAGCCGCAGTGTCGTAGCCCATATCGCACCTTTTTACTAGAGCAGGAGTACCTGAAGGTTGAAGTAGAAAGCACAGGTGAGAACTTGCCTGGACACCAAGGTGAAACCAGGTTCTCAGTCTTCGTTGGCCAGGCAGAGAGAAATCCACCTTTTGAAAAATGCGTTCCTTAGCAGTAGTGTTGATTAGATGAAACTCACTTGATTATTTTTTAAAAACCTGTGAAATGAGGCCTTTTTAGTACTGGTATTAAGCAGCATAGTTCCCCAGTCCGTACCAATTTGCATCATTTGAGAATCCGGCCCTTCAATATTTAATTTACTGACCTTTATGTTGGGGTGAGACAAATGACTTTTTAATGACTACAGTAGACTTATTTGCATTATAAAATAAAACTGTTGTCTACGCTGCTAGGGAGCTACTTACTTTGTAAATAGAACATTTGTTGAGAAATACGTATTAGGTACTACAAATACTTAATTGACCCACTTTTTTGTTTTCAGGGTTGTGTCCTTTGTTGTGACCTCATGGTTTAACTGGGAATAAAGATGAGTATAAGCAGTGATGAGGTTAACTTCCTGGTATATAGATACTTGCAAGAGTCAGGTGAGTTTTTACAATTCTGGTTGTTAAACAATGCATAATTTATTTGGTATTCATCTGCAACTGGCTTTAGCGAACACAGACTCATTTAATTATTTTGCCAGTAGGCATGTGCTTCTGCCTGAACTGTTTCTTGGTGTTTCTTCTCAACAAGAGAACGAATTCCTGCCAAGTTACCTTCTGTAACTTAATCAGATTTAGTCATTTGGAGTCTTCAGATGGCAGTCAACCAACTAAGGACTTACTCGATTGCTAGAAATGCATTTTCTTGGAGATGGCTTATCTACAGGGTGACGATGACACTTTGCACCATTTTCTTTGGGGCTACTTGAAGAAGAAGAAGAAAGGATGACCACCAAAATACCGTTTTCTCCTTTTCTGTCTTGGAGTGATGGTGCTCCTGCGAGCTGGTCTTCTGTGGCCGAATTCCTTGCCTGAACGTGACTGTAGGAGGGCAGATGTTGCAGTATTTCAAAGGAAGAGGTGGCAGCTGTGACCATAGGACTCCTATCATTTGAATCTCAATACAGATGAACAGATTTTGTTTACAGGAATGACTCTGGCGGTCTCAAAAGCCTCCCTCCCTGCGGGGTGTTTTCTTGGAGGATTTTGTCCTTCAGTGTCAGGCTAGCCAAAGCCTCCTGCTTCTTAGGAGGAAGAGCAAAAGACAGATGAATATTGTCGAACTTGAAAACAAACTTCAGGCTTCTTGAAAATGCATTTGATTGATGCAACATCTGTCCACTACTAATGTCCAGTGTTCATGGACTTTTCAAATTGAGGCAAAGAAGCACCAGAAGCAATGGTGGATGGCAGAGTTTTTCAGTCTCTGCTTGTCAGAAGAAAGCAGAAACTCATTGTTCCGCCTGAATTTACTGAAAACTGTTATACGTTCTTATTCCAGTTGCAGATTGCTTTTGTCACAGAAGCCAAACTTACAAAATTGCTTTATCTTAATCTGAAAGTTTGCAGGCAGTTTCCTAGTTACCTGACAGAAAAAAAAAAAATAAAAATCAGTAGTTGGAAGAAAAAATTCTGTGGCAGTAAAGTTAATTTGCTGAAACAACTATTTTTCTCTAGGTTAAATTCGCCTTTTCAGGGTGATCAAATAAATAGCAAGCAACTACCAGTGCTGCACCATAACATGCTTGCCACTTCTTAATCAGTGCGTAATACCGATGTAGTTCTGAGTGCCAAAACGCGCGCGGTTATGGCAGCACTGTAGCACGAGGTGAACTCTGTTCTACCTACAGATCCATTTCATGGGTAACAAACCAGTGAGTAAAAATAACACGAGTCTTGGTGTCTTGGAGATAGATACTTTATTAAATACTATATGCAATCCTATATATATATAGTTTTAGAATATATAAATACTATTGCATATTGCATATGTTATATTTTTATGTTTACTCATGCATAAATGTTTTGCCAATGATACCATAATTAATAATTGCTGTGTTTATATAGAAACTTAGTTTTTGTCTTTTTTTACATTTAAACTTGAAACATGTAAGAGGGAAACAACAGAGGTGGTGTGATGAGGTTTTTTAGTTCATAAGCATGCTATAACTTTGTACAACTTGCTTAAATTTGTAAACAGAAGATCCTACAGAAGTATGGCAAAGTAGCGTTGTCTGTCTATAAAGCAATCCTGATGTTTTTGCCTTGTCTTTAGGGTTTTCCCATTCAGCATTTACCTTTGGTATAGAGAGCCATATCAGCCAGTCTAATATAAACGGTGCTCTGGTGCCACCAGCTGCTTTGATTTCCATCATCCAGAAAGGTCTGCAGTATGTAGAGGCAGAAGTCAGTATTAACGAGGTAAGGAGGCTTTGCCTGCAGGAGCATTATGTCCTTGCTTGCAGTAAGTTTGAATGCGAGTATTTTTTCTTAACTTTCTTGTATCCTATTTATCTACTTTTACTTCAGATTCCTTACTGCTGGTGTTCACCATGACTCCAGTGGTGGAACCAGAATGGAGTGACATAACTGGGTAGGGGTTCTGCCCCGTGCAGCCACACAACACCAGGCATGGTGTTCTGGCTCATTGCTTAAAGGTCCGTTGTCTGTAGAGTTTTTACCCTACTATAATGTTGTAGTAAATCCAGACAAGTGCAATAAGATAGTCATTGAGACAAGTAACCTCTTAACTGTTGTTTTCGTAGACTTGCGCTAGGGAGGTGGGAGAGCACTACGCGGCTCTCGTTTGGGTGACGTGTCGTTATAATGAAATCATGAGAGCCCAAAGGCAAGGTTTCTGAATACAGAGATGCTTTCAGTTTGTGGCAGGAAGGATGAAGGTATATGCCAGTTTGCTTTTTGCCTCTGCTGGCTAATTCACCTTGAGCAGGATCTATTAAATTTGGTGTTTAAATGGTTATTCCAGCGGTACCGAAAGCGGTGTATCTTCCTGCCTGATGCTGCAGATACTCACCCTCAATTTCCATTTGCATTTATGCCTGCAGGGTTAGCAGCCCTTGTGTATGTCAGTTATATTACAGAAGGAAACAATTTTTTTTCACTAATTCTGCTCTTTCCAGTCTCCCTCACATCTTCTGTTTATGTGTAGTTTTCGTAGTCCCAGTGAAGCTAATCTTTTCCCTTAGGAAGCCTCAGAAAAATAAAGCAAGTGATCGGAATAGAAGAAGGAGACCCTATATTTATTGCAAGGAATCCTTCTAGCTCCTAAAAATAGATCCTTACAAAGCCCTCGCATATGTATAAGGGTATTTGTAACTGGGCCTTGTCCATTTCAGGATAAAATTCTTCCTTGTTGTTTGAAAGCATGCCAGCACTGTTTAAAAAAAGGAAGAAAACCAGTCAACTCTCCAGATAATATGTTTATGGAAAGTATTAGTCTAATAAGCTAGAATAACTTCACAAGCCAGTGACCCGACTTGCAATGTTTGCAGCTCTTCAAACAAACCATTAGATTTTGTTGCAGCCACTCATGTTTGAAATCATATTCATAGATAGCTTAGGGTATTTTTTGCTTTAGCAGACGATTTAGCAAACTCCAAGCATAAAAGTTTTGATTCCAGAAGCTCTGCCAGAGGCCTGCAGTGGCTTTTTTTTGCGTATTTATGGTGGCCACTTAACTTTAGACTAAAATTCCAATCCTAACCGCAACAAAGATGAGGTATCGCTTCCAGCACCATTTGTAAACTGTTTCATTATATTAAATCAAAACTTTCGCTTTCGTTTTCCTTGGAATTTTTGCCCATAATGTTAATTTGTACTTGGTGTTGTCTTTTTTTTGTTTTCTCCCTCTGCTGTAATTTAGGATGGTACCTTGTTTGATGGTAGGCCGATAGAGTCTCTCTCACTGATAGATGCAGTAATGCCTGATGTGGTCCAGACGAGACAACAGGCCTACAGAGATAAACTTGCACAGCAGCAGGCAGCAGCTGCTGCAGCCGCGGCCGCCACTAACCAACAGGGAGCAGCGAAAAATGGCGAAAACACCGCAAATGGAGAAGAGAATGGAGCACATACTATAGCAAGTAAGTTGAGACAGAAATGACCTTAACCTACGTGAACGTCCTTTCCTTGTCATTTATCACAGTACGAGCTGGTAGACAGTGAGGTAAATGTGTAGGGGTACTAGTAACCCTTCAGCTTGCAGAGGATACCTTCCTCACAGGTGACGCTTCAACGGATGGTGTCTCACCTTTGACTGTCCCCCGTTCGATATTTGGAATTGCAGGAGGAAATGCAAACTTCTCAATTCATTAATTCACAACGTTCCACTGACCAGTCTCGCTTCCAGTCCTGCTCCTTTCCCATCAGCTGAAGGTTTTTAACACCGCCCTCTGAGAGCTCTTGCATAAAGAGGGAAAAAAAAAAAATCAGAGACAGCTCTTTTAAATATTGCACCTCCTCGGCGTCGGCCCCTGTACAGGGAAGAAGGAGAGGAGTCTGCTAATCCGCAGCTGGTCAAAACCGAGCATTGCTTGGGAAGCTCCGCAGACTGCTTCTGACGGGCTCTGCTGACCCCGCGAATCCGGGAGCTGTCACCGGCTCTCTGTAGGACAGGCTTCCTTGTCGTGCTGGGACCATCGTGGCTGCTGAGGCAAATCCTCTGTCGTTTGTCTCCTTCACCAGTATCGGTTTTCATCATTTGCCATTCAGAATTATTCGATGCGACTGCTTGCTTGGTTTAGTCATTGGCTCCATTTTAGTTGTGATCGATGCAACAAGTGGGTTTCATTTGTCATCAGTGGTCAAAGGGACGTACCTTACGATCAGGCCGAGTATAGAAAAGTTCAGGTCAGGCATTAAATGTGAATAGGAAAATCCTGTTCTGGAAGTCTGAATAACGCGGTTGAGAGGGGGAGTAACAGCTCTTGCTGCAAAAGCACCTGAAGAAGAGACATTTTTGAGAGAATATTCCTATCAAGCCGTGTACAAGTTTTTTGCATTTTACAGCTGGATTTTACTAGGTTTTTTCATTATTATATATGATAAATAAACTGGAAATGTAATCTTTGGCTTAAACAAATAAGCTCTCTGCTTTGATGCTTTCATTTAAAAATCTCAAAAGAATATTTACTTTTTAACTGTGAACTGGATAGAGTAAGCATAAACCTCAGATCTCGGCCGCCGTTCAGTGTGATACACCAGCAGCCCCTGCTGGCTGGAACACCAAATTATACTGGCATCGAGCCTCTTTAATTGAAGCAACGTTTTATGTGGTGCTCTTTCTTAGAAATACGCATGTTCTAATAGCCGTCTCTGTTTTCTTACACATACAAACAGTGACAGAAACCCTTAATGTTAAATTAAGCAATAGATGTGAAACGGTTTGTTTAACCACAGTGAATAGATACGGAGCAGGTGAACTGTTCAGCATTTTTTATGTTCTGCACTTACACTCAGTGTGAATTTATTTTTAATAATAGAAAATGATGGATAGTAGCTGCCAAGAAAGCTGTTTTGTCAGTTGAATTACCCCCGGTATGTTTTACACAACAATATGGATTCAACGTCGCTTCCACGCAGAAAGCTATGTATTGCCACAATTCCACGGTGATTGCCGATGCAGTTTAAAAAGCTCTGTTATCAGTTTACTGTATCACCAAATGTTATTGTATTAATTAAAGCCATTTTGTAAACGAAGCGTCTGAGATCTAGATTTAAAACCTGTTTGTCTGCAATTGGTGAAAAGACACATTTGTTTTCAAAAACTTCTCATAAACGTATTTTTAAGGCAGAAGATAGACTAGTAACATATTGCACAATGCAGTATCGTGTCTGAAAGACTGTGAGTACTTTTAACATCAGCGTTTATTTTTTAACATAGCAAAAAATTAACTTTTGGCCTCAATTTTGAAGTTTCAAAATTAAATCCATTTGGATGCTGAGGTTTAGGAGGGCTAAGAGCTTTCTCACGTTTTCGAAACTCCCCATCTGTTTATAGTACTTCATAAATTGGAACTGGAAAAATAAAGGAACATTACAGCATGGTCAAATTTTGGTCCGCGTAAATAGTGAATTAATTGCTACGCTCATCCCAGGAGCGTATGAACCATACAGTAGTTACAGTGTGTTGTCCCAAAATATTAAAATCCACCTCTCTCTACTGTTGTTTCCCATAATGCAGATAATCACACAGATATGATGGAAGTAGATGGAGATGTTGAAATCCCTCCCAACAAGGCAGTGGTGCTGCGCGGCCACGAATCTGAAGTCTTCATCTGTGCCTGGAATCCCATTAGTGACCTTCTGGCCTCAGGGTAGGTGCATTAACCACGTCTGTACGCCGTGCCACCGCTCATCGGCGTACTTCCGTAGGCTGGTGGCAACAAGGTAAAATAATACCTGCCCCAGCGCCCGCTACATCAAATGCCACAAGGTTTGCTGGTTTGAAAGGGATACTTTTTAAAATGGCATTAATTGGGAGGAGGAGTTATGTTCTCATTAGATCATGTTTCGTAGATCTGGAGATTCAACAGCACGGATATGGAACCTCAGCGAAAACAGCACGAGCGGCTCTACGCAGCTGGTACTTCGACACTGTATACGAGAAGGAGGGCAGGATGTACCCAGCAACAAAGACGTGACATCGCTGGATTGGAACGTAAGTAGAAATGGCAACGCTCAAAATACTCCCAAGACAATTGTACCTGTAATTTTGCATAGTCAAATTTTAAGTGGCAGCAACTGCGCATCCTCTGCTACGGCTCCTGAAATATTTCTGGTTTTGAGTTGCGTTGTAATTTCTTGTCTTGTGCTTCGGGGGCTCCTGGTCAATAAGTTGTAGTCAATGGAATAAATATCATAAATCTTATGCAGATGTATTCTGCCTGAAATTTGCTTTGTGCTCTTTAGTTTTGCGTTATACAGTAAAAATGAATAAATAAAATAACTTTCTTGCTGGCAGAGTGAAGGTACACTTCTAGCAACGGGGTCTTACGATGGCTTTGCAAGGATATGGACTAAAGATGGTAAGTGAAATACTTTTAATTTCCAGTATGTTTTCCTGTATTGTGGCTCGCAGCATAGTCTTTTATTTTTTTAATGTATTCATATCAATATAAATTTTCAGGTAATCTTGCCAGCACCTTAGGGCAACATAAAGGTCCTATATTTGCGTTAAAATGGAACAAGAAAGGAAACTTCATTTTAAGTGCAGGAGTGGACAAGGTGAGATAATCTTTGGTAAAATTAAAATTCTTTCCTTCACCGTTATAATCTAATTGTAAGCATAATAGCAAAGCTATAGAAAGTAAGTAAATTAAACTATAGGCATGGGACGTAAATATGTACTTACAAAGAACTTGTTATGCTAGCTCTGTTTTCTTGTGTTTTATAGCAGTTTATTGAGATGTTTTAATTTATTAGGTTTCAGTGTCCCCGGATCTCTTCCCAGTTAGGTTAGCGTAGGTTAGAAAGCAAGTGCATTGAACGCAGGAGCATCAAACCTTTGTAAAACCAAATCATCTAAACTTTAATGAAACACTTTATGCATAGCCTCAGAAAAAAATCGTCCTAGCGGAACAGGTTCAGGCTGATTTGGGTATCAGTCAAGCCTGGGAATGATGAAAAAGGCTAGAGCTGGGACATCAGAAAAGTTGGTGTGTCTGACTGGGGAGGCGCCGGTAGCGCGATGCCATGAAGCTCGTTGTTTAACCGTGTCTTATTTCGCCTCTCTAAACAAACTTAAAGACTCACAGGGTCTTTAAATTCAAAGCGGTTGTTAGTGTGAGAGATTTTATGCGTGGTAGGAAGGGCACACAGTGATGAAGCACAGCCTTAAGACGAGTTCAAAGAATAGACTAGACTATTCAAAAAGTAAGAAGAGTTTAGTTTTTCCTCTGTACCCGATTTGAGGTGCAGAAGTAAACACAGGCTTTCTCTTAGCGAGACTGGCAAGCTGCAAGCTCAGTGAGACCACAGCCCCACAATGCTTAAACCTGGTAATGTCACTGTAAAGCAGCAGATTTTCTCTTTTATTTATTATTTTTTTTCCTGCATGCATTTAACCTGGTTTGCTCTAGTGCCCAGTTCTATAAATGCTTGTGCTGGCACAAAGGAAGGACAAGTAAATGTCTCAAAGCAATGAAAGGACAGGTTTCTTCTTCTGGCAGCTGTGATGGCTTTTGCCAGTTTTTAAATCTTTGTGGAGGTACAGCTTTAATTTGCAGAAAAATATTCTGGAGGTGATAGAAGCCTTATTTCAGGCAATAAAACTCCTTGGACAAAGCATCTGAGATTATACTTTGAAAAATACTCTGCATTAGCAGAAAGATTGACCCAACCTTATGCTTCTTTTAAATAATTTGTGTGGTCAGTTCATGCTTCCACTGAATTCAGTGTCAGAGTTTTCATTGATTATTGAGGTAGGTCAGGAATATTGGCATATAATATAGTGAATATAAAATACTAATTTTGTCATGTAAGATTTCTTTCATCAGAAGGATATCAGAAGGTTTGGCAGAGAACAACGCAGAAAAATATTACACCCTTAAATCAAATCTTTCAGATTCTTAAGTATGAGACTAATTGTTTATGTAAAGATCTCCTTAGGAATAAATGAGTATTTGAAATTATATTTGAATATACAAATATTTGAAATTAAAATAGGTGCACAGAGTGGATTACAAGAATATAAATAGGACTAAGGAGAGAAATCTATTTAATTTTGTTTATAAAAGAAAAAACAAACCACAACCCCTTTCTTCCCTTCAGCCCCCAAAATGTTGTGACCTTTCTAATATTGCAACATATTAAGGTTTTCTACTGTTGTCTGAACATCTGCTACCATTTCCTTTAGTACTGTCTAAAGCACTAGAAATAGTTTGCAGGTTTGGGCAACGGGGAGTAGGCTAGGTAGTCCGATGCGTGTGAATGGTGGTAGTTGTGGGGAAATCAGCAATTTGTACAAGTTTTGTTTATTTTTTATTTTTCTGTTTAATACAGACCACAATTATTTGGGATGCCCACACTGGCGAAGCCAAGCAGCAGTTTCCTTTTCATTCTGGTAAGTCTGGATTTTAATCACTCAAGGCTGTCATCTGAAAAGACAAAAAAAACGTGACTTATAAAATAAATTAAAAAATCTTAAGTTTATGGTGCTTATTTACACCATTTCTAAGTCTTACAGGCAGTCTTTGGATACTGACTCCCATATTCATAGTCTTATTAATTTTGAGGTTGCAAACAAGGATAGAATTGTTCTGATTTTATAACTGTAACTCACAAGTTTATTGCGGTTCTGTGAAAGTCATAAGAGATAATCCAAATATTACAGCCTTTCTGTAGTACAGTGGCAGCCCAGTCACGTGGGTGGGCCACGAAGGATTTGTGTTTATCAGCTGAGGACCGCATTTGTCATCGTCCTGCTCCAGTGCTCCCCGCTCCGCATCCCGCTGTTGCGCGCTGCCTGCTGCGCTGCCCCCGGCTCGTCCGGCCCCAGCCCAGCTGAGAGGCCGCTGGCCGCCCGGCTGGGGCGAGGGGCAGCCTCTCGGGAGGTCAGGCAAATGGCTCTGCGGGCTGCGTGCTCTGCAAGCCTGCCAGCATCAGCTGGAAAACAGAATAGAGAGGATGACGAACGTGTCGTTGAAGGGCCTTTGAGAAATGTGTCTCGTTTCCACTTTTTGTTCCGCTCGCGCTACGTTTTCAGTGGCGTGACAGCAATCAAAAACTTCAATTCTTGATTTACTCCAAGCAATTGTGTGTGCTATCTGCCATAAATATCTTGGCTTGATCAAATGGAATATGTCGCCCATGATTAAGCTTCAAGTTGCCACACCTGATAATGCTGGAATTAAAGAAAGGAAGTAAATCATTTCCTTGCGCTGGCTGCCATCTGTCAGCACGAGCACGGGCTGTTAGTGGAGATGAGCTCATGCACGACCATGTGTGAAGGTGTGGGAACCTGTTCCTCCTGCTGACTCTTGAGATTTATTTACAGATGACTTAACTACCGGTTGTTGTCCTACCGCACTGTCTTCTGTATAGCTGTTTCATTTCAGATATGTTCCATGTTTTAATGACTTCTATTAAATTTTCTTTCATTTCGTTGTGTAGGACTGGTTTTGGCTGCATTTCTCACTGTTCATCGTGTTTGATTACCTTTAGAACTGCTGTAAAATTAATGGTTGCTTCCTGTTGGCATTTGTTCTAAGGTGGTGCATGCTAAACGTGCGAATCAGACTCCTGCAGAATACATACCACAGTTTCAAATATCTCTCTTTTTCTTTTAGCACCAGCGTTAGATGTAGATTGGCAGAGTAACAACACATTTGCCTCTTGCAGTACAGACATGTGTATTCACGTCTGTAAACTAGGACAAGATAGGCCCATCAAAACCTTCCAGGGTCACACAGTAAGTACTGGGAAATTGGGGTTGCTATACGGTATTTTTACTAATGAGAGATTGGGGGCCCGGTGTACAGCGCTTGTGTAATGGCTGGTCTTTGGCAACGGGCAACAGGTACGCGTACGCAGGTAGTTGTAGTTAGGGTCAGATGGTAGCTGTAGTCTCTATCGTTCTTAGAACAATTCTCACTCCCGTGTGCATCTTTTCTTACCAGTGCCAGGATGGCAGAGCAAAAGTGAGCTTTAGAAGAAGAAACACGGTAACTTTAAGACTTTGCTATGCACAGCCTATGTTGCGCAAGAGCACACACGGGAAAATGTGACAAACAGGTAGCAAAAAGTTGTTGTTATCGGAGGCAAAGATAGGAATGAAAATTAAATGCTAAAATACTGACAATTATACAAATACTCATAACTGCTGTCCAACTTTATCTTTCGTAAGCTGTCATTTGTAATGGAAGTGAAGACTCCAATTTATTCTCACTGTTCAATTTTAGAATGAAGTAAACGCAATCAAATGGGATCCAACTGGTAATCTTCTGGCATCCTGCTCCGATGATATGACTCTGAAGGTAACGGGAGTTCTGGTACTGGCTCTTGTCTCTGTAGGACTCTGGAGAGCGCACCATTAGCTCGGGCAATCCAGCAGTATCGCTGTACTTGCCGTGTCGTCTAATATTTGCTCTTTTTTAATATAACAAGATTAGGCAAGCCTAGCGAATCCTTGTTAATCAGAGCCAAGCTTTGGTCCAGAGAACTTGTTCCAGGCTGCCACCCTGAGACTCGGAGCATGATTTATTAGGTGCTTTTAGCTGTTTACAGAATCAGGTCATTAATCATTAAGCTGTCACACTTGATGGTTGCTTTTGGTTAAAAGGAGAAGTTGGAATGCATGTCGCGTAACGCACACAAGAATGGGTGACTAGCTCCTTTCCTCGTTTTCTTCTGTTTTCCCCTTCTTTCTAGTGAAAACCTTTGGCATATTGTTTCTTAAGAGACTGTGTGCACTCCCTGGTTTTTCCAATTCATCAGGAGCCATTCTGAAGTTTTCAATTGCAGCTACACTTTTCCTCCAAATAATTCACAGCAACGTGCTTTCTTGTAGAACTGGGGCAAACTCGTGAATGCAGAGGATACTGTAACGTAGACACAGGACTCCAAGGCACACTAGAGATCCATACAAAAATACCGCCAGGTTCGATGTGCTCGAAGAAATGAGGCTGTGCTGCGTCCATGTTACCGATACCGTTCCATTACTCCCGTAGTGCTTTATATTTAGTAGGTGTTCAGCACTACGGTTAGCAGAGTTTCAGGATTTGGTTTTTTATGTTGACAGCGCTGTCCTCCTAGTAGCCCTTGGGACAGCTAGTTCCATCTAGCTCATCGTTGTTTAATCAGAGACGGGGAATGGCTGAATGAGCAGCCAGATATCCCCTCCTGTGCTGGCACGCAGTCAGGCACTTGCAGCGGAAGTCACCGTATCCAAATATAAACATTTAAGCATTAAACCGCCAGTCTAAAGCTAGATGTCTAGACATCTTTAGTCAACAGAGTGTCTAGCACCACTGAAGAGCAATTCATCCTTTCCTAAGTTAAGTGTCTGAGTCAAGTGTGATGAGTTAAACCCCTGAGAGCATCAGTCCTTCTCCATTGGCAGTGGATGGAGTCAAAATAGCCAGCTTAATATTTAATGCTTAGAAGCTGAATTCCAGTCTAGAGCTCAAGCTGTTGGTGCTGCAGGTCAGTGAGGAGCGAGGCGACACCTGGGAACGCGTCGCCGTTGGTGGGCTCAGGCAATTCAGGCAGTTACCTTCTTGGTCGCTGTTTCATATTCAGCCCAGCCTGGAAAGAATTTTGTCATTTTGTTCAGGAATAACTGGAAGACCAATTGCTTGTAGATAAGTCTACGCATCACTAATCAGTTGCTTTTCAATGGCAGTAGGAATGAACGTCAGGTTTTGAAGCATATGGAAGATACCTACTGATTGATTTATTTATTTTTCTCTCTTGTGATGCCAACTTGATGTATTCTCCAGGGCAGATAATATGGACTCTTTTAATCTATACTAGTTTTGGGAAGAGAAGCTAGATTTTGATCCCATCTATTGAAACTCGAAATACAATTTTAATTCCGTCTGCACATTGAAAATCAATTTCCCCTTCAGTGAGGCACCAGGTCTGAAAAGCATCATTCGTTTAAACGTACACCCCAATTGCATCTTAAATACAGTTGAGCTGAAACATGCTCCTCTTAGCTTTTTCTAACAAGAGGTGAGCTAAAAGCACTACTAAACCAGATATCATTAAAAAAAGCATTCAGATGTACTGAATCAAACTACTGTATCGAGTTTCACATTTAGGAAAAGGTACAAAAGCCTGCCAAAACCCCTTCTGTATGCAATGCAAGCTGTTAATAGAATAAAGTTGTGTTGTTTGAAGGTTCTCATGCAGGAGCTGGAGTCCCAAGGAGCTCCTCCCTTGAACGAAGTACCGAACAAACACCTGGCAACGCAAATCCGAATAAGCCAGGAAAATGCTATAATGTTTTTTGCAGTATGCGTCTATGGCTTCGTATGAAAACAAAATTTCTCTACTATTCTTTTATTTCACTCAAACTGTGTAGCAAGAAGTTCATTTAAAAATAGGACTGTGATATTTTGTCAACTCTGACATGAACATGTACATATTGCTCTTCTCCTTTTAGCATCTGTTACCATCCCTGCACTTTTCAAGGGGCTTGTAGTTAGCACATGCAGATTGGTTTCTACAGACAGCACCTTTATTGCTCATTAACCCCATCGGATACTCACAACTCAAGGAATAGAGGGTACTGGAATAATACTTGTCATAATTGCGCTAGAAACTCAGCAGTCATAGGAAATATTTTGAATGGCCTAAAAGGTGGCAGTCAGGCTGCAAATGATAAAGAAGAAAGATGTAAGATGTCTTTTAGTACAATATTGTGCTAAATGTCTGTGCGCTTTCTTCCGTTTTTATCGTAGATCTGGAGTATGAAACAAGACAGTTGTGTCCATGACTTACAAGCACACAACAAAGAAATTTATACTATCAAATGGAGTCCCACAGGACCAGGAACAAGTAATCCAAATGCCAATCTTATGTTAGCAAGGTACTATTTAATCCTGCCTTTAAATGCCTGTTAAGCGTTATTTTTTACTTCACTCTTTATATACGTAGGTTCACAGAATGTTTTGAAGCATGTAGGATACTTTATCATATCGTGTTTATATTAGAAACAAAAATATGTCAAATTGAGAGGTCATTAATCTGTGGTTTTTTCCCTTGACAGTGCATCCTTTGATTCTACTGTTAGGTTATGGGATGTAGACAGAGGAATTTGTATTCACACTCTGACAAAACATCAAGAACCTGTGTACAGTGTAGCTTTCAGTCCTGATGGCAGGTACCTGGCCAGCGGCTCCTTTGATAAATGTGTACACATCTGGAATACACAGGTATAGCTCTTCTGCCTGTTCAGAAGTTGGTGTTTTGGTCTTTTCCATCAGCACCCTCCCACCCTTTGTCGCTCCATCGCGTTTCGGCCCCGAAGAGCTTTGCCCTTGCAAACACGCTGATTCGCTTTCTCTGTGCTCTAAGGTTACTGCTGTTCATGGGTGTGCATTCAATTTCTCTCTTTGAGGGCTTGCCTATGGTGAAGTAGTAATTATCTTTGCATTGTCTTTACTTAGCAAAAACCAAACAAACAACAAAAAACCCAAGCAAAAAACCACCACCACCAAAACATATTCAGCGAAGTGTCTCCAGTAACGTGTTGCATCCAAAAATTGTCTTTGTTACCTCTGAGCTTTAAACTCCTGATAAAACAGGTTTGCTGTGAAAAATGATGACTGGGTGTAGAGATACAAATCTGAGAGCCATTTCATTGCACTTCACTGAAAAACAAGAGAGAGTAAAGTGAGAGAAGGTGGTGACAACAAAATGTTTCTGCAGAACTTTTGAAGAAAGGACGCTAGTACTTGCTCTGTATTTCTGGCAAAGAAAGGGCTGATTGTGAGTGAAAGTCTAAAGTCCTTGTTGTTAGGCAAGATGTGATTTCTGGCTACTCGCAATTGGAGAGTAATTTTTGAAAGGCTCGTTTTAGTAACTGGAAGTAGTCACGACCATCCCCAGTTTTGCCTGTCGAGATCAAGATGGGATAATTGTGAGACGTCCTTTAGCACAGGGCTGAGGTTCTCCACGAGTCTCCTCTGGACCATTTCCTCGGAGAATTTCAGCTTTTAGAAGCAGTAGGGAGGTTTTACACGTTGTACAAATTTTACTTCTTTGCTTGGATTTTGTTATATTAATTACGTGTTTTGTCCCTTTTTAGACAGGTGCCCTAGTTCACAGTTATCGGGGAACAGGAGGGATTTTTGAGGTTTGCTGGAATGCAGCAGGAGACAAAGTTGGAGCAAGCGCTTCAGATGGTTCAGTAAGTGCAGCTTGACCTGTTTGACATTTCTGACAACAAGCGTCTTCGGGAAGTCTCTTGAGGACCAACGGAGACGGTTCCCTCCTGTAGCTGAAGCTTCATGCACCCAGCTCACATGCGGATTTTCGCATATAAGGGTGCTGTAATGGTGAAAGGAGAATATGTCTTTATTCCAGCTTAATGCATTACTGTTCTAAACCCTCCAAAAATCTCAGAAGGTGAAGATGCCTCTAATTTAAATTTTCTGTCTCTGCTGGGACTTGCCATGGAAATGTGTTCATTGTGGCTGGGCTTTTCATTACAGTCTGGAAACCAGTTCATTTTTGCCTCTTTGCCCTTTTCGAGTGAAAATGTTCAGTGTAGGTGATATTATTGTAGTGCATGATAGGAATGAAATACCTTCTGCATTGCATTCAACAGGAAGAGGAGCAAAACAAAGTACAAATTTCTGAATGCTCATAATGAAAAAGTTCCTAAAAATGACAGGAGCTTCCATTGCTTAGAAGCAGCAGAGAGTAAAATCATATGTTTAACTAATCACGAATGCACCCGCTCTCATTCCGTAGTGGTGTGTTGTAGCATCACCTCCTGCGGCTTCTGACACTGTCCTGCAAAGCGCGGCGGTAAAATATTAACACGCGGTTCTTCGTAACGAGTACAGTAGTTGTTTTTTTGCTTGCCTCTCTTTTGCCGTGGTTTTAAAGGAGAGGAGAAGAGAGCTTAAGGAAAAGCAAAATTAGAATAAAATAAGAGTGATAAAGGAATTGTACTTTGAAGTGCTGTAGCTTAAAGTAACAAACGTGAGCAAAAAGCAATCCTGGGAGCTTTGCCGTCCGGAGTCTCAGGTCCTGTCTTAACGCACTGCCACAGCGTTCCGCTGTCCTGCGTGCTCCGTCCTGCTGAGTGAGATCGCCTTGTTAGAGTTCAGAAAATAGGAATTTCTGACTTTTAAGTAGACTAAATTCCAGAGAATTAATTTTGCTTGGTCTTTCATATCATTTTAGTCTTAAAAGTATAGACAATATCATAAAAGGAACAAAAGCTCAAGGCATATCCTGAGTAGAAATTAATTATCATTCCACCCTCGATGACCCTTTCATATACATGCTGTGTAACCTTTCCAGTCTTCCAGTTAATGTGACCCAAGAGGCTGATTGTACTTGCAACGGATCAGTTTTCGTTTAGTTTTTGCTGTTTTAAAAACGTTGGGTTTATTTTGATTTGTATTGTTTGCTAGCGAAATCCCTCCTCATCCCCTCGGCTTTAAATACAGCTCGTAGTAACTAAGCAAATAGAGGCACGTCTGAACTGTTTGATGACTAAAAGCATAGCTTTTATATGATTATATTTTACCAGTAGATTTCTCTATCTGACAGAACGAGAGCACTAACTAGTTGTTAGTGTTCTGATAGCAATCCGTTAGGCAGCAGTACCCCTAGCAGGGCGTCCTAACCAAAGTGCTCGCCTGGTGATCCCCCCCAGCCTGTTGTTAAGAGATCCAGGCTGAAGCTCACACAGCCCGTTTCATAGCTTTTGCTCAGGTATGTCACACAGAATTGTATAGATGTGGAATATAGTGCAATCTGCAATTTCTCTATGTGTTTTTCTTTTTCTTACAGGTTTGTGTATTAGACCTACGGAAATAGCGCTACTGGTTGGAAGCCATGGACCGACTATGAATGTGTACATAGCCAAAATGACTGTCCCTGACCCATGTACTGCTATAGTCCCAATTGAACCATGGCCAGTCCACTACAGCCAAACGTAAAAGAAATATATACATATACTGTATATAAAAAAAGAGAGAAAAAAAAAAAAATGACACCCTGAAGAGGATGACAGAGTTTTGTCACAGCTTGTGAATCCTGTTCACCAAGTGCTGGAATCTGCTGTGCCCCAAAATAACATTTAAAGGTTTTGGATATGAAAAACAGAAGAGAGAGCGAGAGAGAGAGAGAGAGAGAGAGAGAGAAATATACCGTGTACAAGAGCAGACCCATATACATACCAAATTCAGAAGATACTAATGGCAGCCTTCATTACCCCTTCCCCGCTTTAAATCCATTACGGCACTGGATTGTGGGGTATTTTTGTTTTCCTCCTCGGTAGCTGAGCAGTTTGTGTGTACAGAGAAAATGGACTTACAGAAATCTGCAGCAGTAGTTTTTCCTTTGCTTTTAAACATTGGGTTTTCTGTTTTGTTTTGGTTAAGTTTATGGATGCATGAAGTAAGGGAGTGAATTAGTTTCTTGTTTATATTTTTTTCACCTTGGGAAAAAAAAAATGTTTCTTTGAAACATATTTTAATGCATTCTTTGAAGAGGTAGATTGAACCTGATAACGTTTGGTACATTTTGTGGCTCCCAGAGCACGATTTTGTGAACAGAGGGAGGGTGGAAAAGGGATTATGGAGAGAGAAGAAAAAAAAAAAAAAAAATCCTTCTTCGCGGCGTGGTATTTCACGTCCTGCTCATCTACGACGTATGACAGTAATGGGTATAATGCTATGTTTTAATTTCTGGTGACATGGCTAAAATGCAGTAGTTTCTTATTTGGGACATAATTCTGCCAAACTTAAAAACAGAAGGGCACAAAAATACGGAAAAGAAAAATACAGGGATGCAAAAAAAAAAAAAAAAAAAAAAAAGGACAAAAAAAGAGGAAAAAATGCATCTTCTGTTGCTTTAAGACCATAACTAAAATATGGTTAAATTGTGCACTATTGTGAAACGGAGCAAAGTATAGCTGGGGGATCGTTTTTCTGAGGTTAAGATCTTTCTGGACAAGGGTTCATGCCACAGCTTCTCTGAGAGTTGCCCATCATTATTTGTAGGAGCTTAGATGTATAATTGTAACCAAACTCCAGTATTAAAAGTATCTCATGTAATTTTTCTTTATTAAAATAAAATCTTTGGCATATATTTGATAACACTGCCATTAAGAGGCAAAATGTTTACTACCTTAGATTTAAAAAAAAATCTGAAACAGAGGACTTGCTTCAAGTTTATTTTAATAGCAGTGATTCAGCTTATTTAAAAGATGATTACTTGCACTAATTCCCCTGCTGCTCCAGTCCTGCAGTTTATTGTATCTTGTGACTACATTTTTTTCCAAATATAGGGTAGATGTAAGCTGCTATTTTTTTAATAATCACTACTATATAGTGTCTTTTACTCTGTTTACAATATCAAGTATTTTTCTTACAATGACAGATGTATATGGCAAACCTTTTTCTGCTCATGTGATTAAAAGTATACCGATAGTGATTTTATTTGTAAATGATAGCATGAGGTTATGTTTACGCGTATGTGTAGTCGAAAAGGTTGCATCATGTCTTGCATAAGATTCCAAGAGTGTAAATTTATAAAAAGAGAGGTTGTCAAATTTATGTCACAGGCATTTTACTTGAGGAATGGTTTATATTACAGAGCTTTGCAAAGTTATCAGTTTTATAACACTATTTCAATCACAAATAACTTTGTGGCTTATGATTGCTAGTCTCTAACCTTTTTTTTCCCCCCCCCCCCGTTTTTTTTTTTTTTTTTCCCCTCCGAGTTAGGTATAAATTGGTTTAATTGAGATAATGCAGCTTTGACATTTTAACCATTGTTCTTTAGGCATTGATTTCTGCTATTTCCATGGAATAAACACGACTTGAAGCAAGTCTGAGTTTGGCTAAGGTAGGGTAGCAATTTGCCAGTGGTAAAGAGAAGTCAACAATACGTTCTTTCTGTATACCCCAGGATTGTAATACTATCATACACAGCGTTTAAAACCAACAAAAAGTCATATCCATAAAGGCAGTCATCCGCGGTGGTTCGGTGCCAGCTATTTTTAGGATTTTGGAACATATTACAAATGTTTATAGCAATTATCCTGTGAGTTACAATATGTAGGAAACCTAATATATTGAGTGTCTGGCACTTGAAATATTGCTTTTATTGCTGGAGGTCCATGACTGTGGCTGACCTCTGTCATATAATGAAAAGAAAAAAAACCAACAAAAAAACAAACAAACAAAAAAAAAACAAAAATAAAAAAAAAATTCTGTGCAATAATTTTAAACTGTGCTCCCAGGAATAGACACAAATGTTTTGAGTATGTTTAAGCTGCATTTTTCGTTTAGCAATGCATTTGTCAATTGCACTGAATTTAAATCTGAAAGTCAGAAGTGATTCTTGATAGTACTTTTGTATTTTAATATGGACAGTTTATTCATTTTCATAAAAGTTATTGGATGATTCTTTCAGCCAATCTAAACAATTGTGGTGGAATTCTGTGACATAGCTGCAAAATCACACAGCCACGTTGTAGGGTATTGCCATTTTCCTCTTTCTCAATCATCAGCTGTTTTGGTTGTAATTCTAGTTGCTTAAGCATAGTATCACATATTCAGAAACGGATAAAACGGAGCTTCAGTATGGCAGGGCCAGGGTTTCCAGGTGCTCGAAGCACAGCCTAGCAGGAACGTCAGATCTGCCGCCTGGAGCGCTCCGGTCGCGCGGGCCGAGTCCCCGGCCCGGCGTCCATCAGCAGTGCCCCCCTGTCGTGGAACGGCGCCCGCTTCCACTCGCAGAGGATCTGGCCGATAGCTGTTGTATTGTCGTCCTGTACTAGCATGCCACAGTGCTGCTCCTGCTCACACCTCTTCTCGCCTCTTGTTTTATACGCTGCGAAATGCATGCATGCAAGGTGTGCTAGGTTCTGTGATTTCGTGAAGCAAAAAGAAAAAAAAAAAAAAAGAGAACCATGACGTTAATTATTATCTTTTATAGCACAAAGACCTCGTATTCGATAGTGAGGCAGACCGTCCAAATTGCTCCTTCGAATTGAGTATGCCAAACGTCAGTAAGACCCGAACTCTGCGTAAATGCGTGCACGTGCTTAGTCTTACACACCGGGTAATTCTGTTTGCCAAGCGTAAAGGCAAACGCGTGCATAAGCCTTTGCATACGTTACCGTTCCCGTTTTTTTCCGGTTCAACACGTGAACGGGCAAATATCCAAACAGGATAAAAGGGAGGGGAAAAACTGGGCTCAGAATTAGTGATGGAATAAGAAATGAGCTGCTCTTGAGTTCGCTGTCTTTCTATGCATCCATCTCAGATTCCCGTTTCTCATTTCTGCATAATTAGGTCCAGGTTTCTGTAGAGTTCCTCTTTTTCTAGTTTTCCTTTACCTTTTCCTGCATTTTTAAATTGATGTAAAGATTCCCAACCAGTGGACTTTTTAGTGTAGTTAAGAGAGTATCTAGCTCCTCATAAAAGCTTTTTTAGACTCTTTGTAATGTTGATAAACTCAGTTTGTTCTGGGACTACAATTGTGCAGGGTTATTTAGCGTGTCTACTAGATGATTGGAAATCTTATATGAAACACTAAAAGTGCCTCTTTTTCTGGGTTGGGTGGAGGGAGGTAATAGTTACCAGAGTCAGAATGACACGGCATTTTGAAGCATGTTTCTTGATTTCATGACACTTTAATGCATCTTGAGAGAAAGGCCAAAGATTTCTACCAATTTTGATTAATTTTCGTTTAAAAAAGCACTCCTTTTTCCTTACACTGCTTACCTCATGCTAGGGTATTTAATGGGACGTTGTACCTTTGAAATGTTCTTTGTGTTTAGGAAGAGTAGTGGGTGGCATCGGGCGGTTGTGCCAGTTTGCCGACGGAGCAATCCTAGCAGCCGACGCATTTAGTTCTGCTGAATGAAGGAATTTCATTAAAATCGCAAACTGGGCTTTTCAGCTTGTAAATAAAAGGTCGTGTGTTTTTTGTCCGTTAGCGAAGAGGAGCCTTGGGACCCGATTTTTCCAATCTTTACTTAACCAGAAATCCCATTGTCTTTCACTTCATGAGAAAACCTCGCCAGAACAGGCGGCGGAGGCGGCGGGCCTGCGTAACGCCGCAGAGCGTGCCGCGTAGGCGAAACGGGCCGCGTCTCGCTGGGGCCGGGGCTCCCCTCGGCCTGGGCGCGGGTCCGGCCGGAGCAGGGCCGGCCCGGCGCGGCGCGGCCTCCCTTTGCCGCTGACAAGCGCCATGGCTCCTCCCTTCACAAAGTCCTGTCGAGCCGCTCCCCGCTGGGATCAGCTCACGCTCTCCAGAAGTCCGAAGAAAGCAGAAGCAACATTGTGGCATGTTAGAAGCAAAAATATGGCTTCGGGAGACAGCAGTAAATCTCCGTCAAGATCCCTGGCGTTTTCCGTAGGGAGAGAGCCGTGGAGCAGTCTTCGCTTCTCCCTCTAGAGAAAGCTCTGGAATACCGCGTTGGGTGAAAGCGTGGCTGTCTTGGCTGTCACTCTGATGGAAGGCAGACGAACCAGGAAAATCTGCCCTTTCTTGCGGATTGCAGATTTAGTGTTAATAGTGCTTCAGATCAGTAGTTTTGAGTACATAATTCGCTTTCTCTGCCTTTAAGTTTGAAGCTTGACAATAACTTGAGGCATGTTTTTGTTTTCTTTTATTTTTTGAATAATCACTCATTTTTCCTTCATAATGTTTTTGACATTTGTGGGTAAATACAAGAAAACAGTCTGCATGTTGTTGCTAGTCGAGTGTACTTTGCAATCTTGTCCTCAACAGACTGCAGTGTGCAGAACAGTAACTCTAGAATACAGAAGTAATTTTCTCTCTCTCCTGACATTGACATTGTAGTTGTAATGGTTTCATTTGGAGTTACAAATCCTTTGGGTCTAATTCTGTGAGCCTACCTATAGCACTGGATTAAAATGTCTGCATCATTTCTTCAGTTATCCAGTTAAATTACAGCTGTTGTAAAAGTGTAAACCAGCCCATGACAGTTTTTTGTACTCGTTTAAAGGACTTTTATGTTCAGTTTTCATGATTATTGTCTAAAGAAGACTGATATAGATGTTCTATACTGTCCTGGACCATGTTAATTACACTTTATGATGTATTTTGGTTCTCCATCACAATGATTTGTCCCCAAGGCCCTTATATCCCTTCTAGGCACATTTTCTGTTGCAGTTTCCCTTTGCATTGTATTGCTTTGACAACTGTAATTTGAATCAGATCTGAAAGAGGTCCAGAATAAAATATATTTTGATATTACCTTGGCTGAACGTAATTTTAAATGCTTGGTACGGAAGATTTACAGATGATTACGTCGGGGAAGTGATAGCCTGAAACACTGTTTTAATATTTATTTTGGCACATTTTCACGTCAGACAATGTGTAAGAAGCGATGGGAGGTGATACTTTGTACAGCGCCGTACTCTATAACCACACGGTAGATCCTCTGAAAGCGGTGAAGCTGTCCTCTCCCACCACGTACCGCCGTGCGTTTGATGCGGACAAACTGCTTTCTCACCCGTGCGTCTCACGTGCTTCATCTTCTCCTTACCCGTAGACTTGTGGACGGGAAGCTGAGCCTCGTGACGTTCGCGGCGACGCGCCAGCGGTTTAGAAGACTTGGGAGGCGTGGGAGCGGGCTCCCGTGTGGTAATGCAGTCGCACGTCGGAGGGAGCCGTTCCTGCGGAGGGATTGTTTGGTTATGGAAAGGAATCTTATTTGTGTTAACCGTATTTCAGTTACTCAAAACCATTTAGATTTACACATGAAATAACGTGCATCCATCGAGACATAATGATGTTTTAATTCCTTTAGAATTGCGGGTCGTGTCACAATCCAAGAGAGCGAACCCAGATGGTTTATTTTTAATGCCGCTAGAACGTTACGGTGAAATTTCTGCTTTTCCGTAGAGACTATTTATTTTCTGTAATATGTTCAAAAGTAACAGCTTTCTTATTTCTGTAACGTTATCAAAATCCATTTATTTTAATATGTTGAAACTTTATGTTGAAAAACTTGCGTAATGGATTAAAAATGGAGGAGGGGCTGTATTTCACAAGTGTAAAACCAGTCTTGGATTCCCTTCACCTGGAGTCTGAGCGCACTTCAGGATTTCTCTGTCGTCATTTGACTATTGAGAGAGCAATATTGAAGCCGTTTCCTGGGTTTGAGACAGCCTGTTTGTACTAACGTCACGATACAGAAGGTTTGCGCGTCTTGAAATTTCACGAGCGCGAACGCTCCCCCCGGCGTGTGGCCGCCCCGAGGCGCAGGGACCGGAGAGCGGTGGTGCGGTGCGTAGACGTTGCGCTTGCCCGGTAGCGATGCCCACCCCTGGTTTGTGCGGCGGAGACGGTGTTCCAGGTAGGTGCGTTCTGTCATTACTGCCCGAGTCTTCCCTTTGAAGTGTAGTTGTCCTCATGCGATAACAACCTGGTTCTTGTAATTCTGTAGGAACTCGTCATCTCCGATATCCATAAAGTCCGTGTTCCCTGCCTCGGAGGGAAATGATTTAATGGAAATCTAAGCGACATCTTTGGTTCCCTGATGTCAGCACAGGGCAGCTGTAACAGAATAATAATTTAGGAGGAATTTATCGATGATTCTGTAGAGAATGATGATGCCCCAGTTAGCACAATTTGTCCTTAAGGAAAGCTGACCCAGGAGAGCTGCAGTGCAGAGCTTCTTATTTATCTGCCTAACTGAAAATTGGTACTATAAAGGATTGCTTGAAGGATTAAAAAAGCGACAGCTTTTCTTAATAGATGCAATGTGAAAATGTTCAGCTCCTAGATTCATTCTTCAGATACCAAGTCAAGATTTTGGTCTCAAGATGTCAAGAGGTCTCAACAGAGGTCAGGTGCTTTCAACAGACACTTTTTTTGTTTCCACAGAGATTTTCTGACTTGTTCTAGATGCTGAGAACCCTGATTTGTTACCTTGAGAGCGCTGCGTTTTGAGCTCTCTGAATTACATGTTCTTGAGCATTTCAGGGCTTCTTCGCTGGACTGGCGACAGCTCGGATTGAGCGTTCTCCTTTCCCCGTTGGAGAATGAAAGGTCCCTGCTCACAGCAATGCCGAGGGGAGGTTTCCAAGGACTTCTGTGCAAGTGGGGCTAGGGCAGCACCTCTGAAAAGAAACGTTGGTAGAGGAAGGGTTTTTTCCTGACAAGTATTAAAAATCCATCTGCTGAAGACCGTGGTTCCCATTCCGCTATATTGAAGCGCACATGTAACAATTCTACGGTACCGTTTGCTCTTCTTGCCCGTTATCTCAGCCTTACTAGAAAAAACTAAATCTGCAGGCTCCGTTAAGTTTAATTTCTACCTTTGTCCCTGCTTCAAATGTCTTCTGTTGACAAGAACACCTGAAGGCGTAGGGCCAGCCTTCAACAAACGCCCGGCAGAGGGGCATAGCTGGGGCGTCAGTCATCCCAGCCTGGCTGCTGGTTCCCCCAAGCCGTGCTGGCTCTTTGCAGTCTCTTTCTTCCCCGCAGAGTTGTGGTGCTGCATCATTTGCAATTACAAAAGCTTCTGGGAGCATAATGTCTGTTAGCTGCTACGCTTGAACTGCACTGTGGCTTTACACTTTGTAAATACGGAAAAAGACATTTTTATGAGATAATAACCATGCATTCCTAATACTTAAATTGGGAGCCGCAGTAGATTCTGACATAAATCCCTTAATTTCTTATCAGTGAATAATTTTGCAAGGTAGGAAATTCCACCTGAGGAAAATAGTGAAGAATTGCAGTTACTGATGCTTAGTTTACTTTTAAAATTGTTATTTGAAAGTTTTGCAGTTCTTTCACTTTCTATTGCCACATCTCATCTATCTTCAGTTTGCTTGAAAACCGCAGCGAAGCGAGATGCTGATTAGGTGGACAGGAACCAACTGCTTTCTAGCAGTAAGTAAGTCGAAGCCAGAAGCCAATTCCCAAGGCAAAGGAGCAGGAGCCTGTGTAGTTTGTTGCAATAGCGTTGTTCACCACCTCATGCTCAAATGGGTAAATCTTGCTGTGTGCTCTGAATTAAATATTCTGTTATTTTATTCTATGAGATATTCGATTTCAGTTCAGTTCCTGCAGCTAATTTTACAGGAAATCATTCAATAACGGTTTTATAGAGAACAACCGATAACTTTGCACTGTGTGTTTTTAAAGCAGGGCAAGTTTCTGTTCGGTACCCGTTGGAAATGCCACTTAAACGGCAGTGCAGTTTGCTGCTGTTGCCTGGACAGCGGGTACGCCTCCCCGTTTGGGGCTTAGGTATAGGAGTTCTTATCTAGAGCATTCAAGTGCAAAATACTTGCTGAGCCATTATTTATTTATCTCCTGGCTTATTACTGTTTGCTTGGCTGGGCGGATAGATCAACTCAGTGTTTCCATCGGGTGCTTTTCTTGTTGCAGGCAAGTTGAATTGGATGAGAAAAATAAGGAATAATAAGAAATCTGTGGCCATAGTGCTCTGTTAGTTTGAATGTCAGCCCATTACGTGGCTTTCTGTGTCATTCTCAGCTGAATCACTTTTTATACGCGTGGATAAGACGAGAGGGAAGGGCCTCAAGCTGCGCCAGGGCAGGTTTAGGTTGGATATTAGGAAAAACTTCTTCACCGAAAGGGTGGTCAAGCATTGGACCAGGTTGCCCAGGGAAGTGGTTGAGTCTCCATCCCTGGAGGTATTTAAAGGACGGGTAGACGTGGTGCTCGAGGACATGGTTTAGTGGTGGGCTTGGTAGTGCTGGGTTAACGGTTGGACTCGATGATCTTAAGGGTCTTTTCCAACCTTAACGATCCTATAATTCTATGGATAGAGGAATTAGGAGAGTTCTGTCTCTCCACCTTTTCAGCCATTTTATTCCACTTTATTTAGGAGGACTTTTAAATAAGCAGGACCAACTGGAATGCTTTTGCTTCTGGAGGTTCTGTTTGAAAAGAGTGGGGTCACCACATAATGAGGAAGGCACGGGGGAACGACTGCGGCCGCAGGTCCCGAGGAGAGCTCGGCAGTGCGGCGGGCCGCACGCGCCTGTCCCTGACGGACAGCTGCTGACCCGCTCTCAAAGGCTTTCCCGAGCAATCTGTTCCAATACTGGTGGAATTCCAATAACTTAACGTTAAAGCACTTTTCTGTCTAATTTGAATCTTTGTCGCAACTAAGAACTTAGGATTTGGTCCACCTTGAATGCAGGGAGAAAGAAAAAGCTGTTCCGTTATTGTTCGCAGCAGCCTTTTACATATTTGAAATCTGTTGTTGTGTCTTTTCTTCTTTAGGCTGAACCGTCCTCAGTGCATCTTGATCCATTCGTCAACACCAGCTGCTCTTCTTGACAAACAATCTAATGAATACTGAAACAAGAACCTTGTTTATAAGAAATACGGTCTCTGGCACGAGTAAGGAAGAGAGGGGGGAAGCTGAAAATGAAATACCACTCCCAGTCTTGCAATTCTGCTATAATAAATACAACCAGTGGCTCAGTAATTTATGGGTGTGCATTGCTGATGTCCCAGCAACGATGGGACCCCGTTGTTCTTGGCAGTTTTAGGTAAACACCTTTTTTCTCTTCTGCAAGCCTTCGTTTGCGCTGTTCCCCCTTCCTGGTTTCCAGCTAGTGACAGGTTTTGTCCGGAGTTGCCCAACAGGTCTATGGCAAAGCTAGGAATAAAATTCCCTGCTCCGAAGGCATTTCCCTCAAAATAGGACGGAGGACCAGGGTGAGAGTTGTATCTGCCCGTGGTTTCCACCCGGGACCGCCCTCCCAAACCAGTCCTGCTACAGGAATGTTCCAGAAATAGTGAGAATGGGGAAGGGCACCCTGGGCACGGGGGCCATACGTGATGCCTGCGCTGAAACAACACAGACAAGTGAATTCATACAGTGCTCCAGTGATATGCTAATACACTTGGTAAGAGTACTGAGAGAAAGAATTTTTGCTGCTTTATATTAAGGGTGGTTTCAGGCAGTAAATGTTTTTTAATGTGATAAAAATATATTTCAGTCAAGGCTGCTTCTATCTCACAGAGACCTATGTATTCCTGATTTCTGAGCACGCAGCTATTTGTCTCCCAAAGAGCTTCTTTTAAATAGACCAGTGTCACAAGGATTCAAAAATAACCAAATCTATTGCAAACAAGAAGCTTTAAACACATACCACTTTTTATAACTGGAGAACCCCAAACACCTGCAAACTAACGGAGACGTCATTTCTCAACTGAGACCACATATAAATAATTTCAAGCCAGATGGAAATTTTGAGGGGAAAAAACTGTAAGTTGGAAAAAATCAAATACCTGACACTTCTCTCAAGTATTCGGCTTAGCGGTCGCAGCGGGCTGCAGCCCGGACCACTGGGAAACAGCCTGTGAAAGGCCACCAGAGCAGCCGGCTCCAGGTATATTACTTAGGTGGCATCTACCCATCCTAGGTAAGACAGCCTCCGGCACGCGTTCCTGGGTACAGAAACAGTTAAAAGCTCCCAGAAGGAGAGATCAGGTTCCTCTCTGTGAGCGGCTTCAGCTCACTGACCCACCAGAAAGACCCTGGCTGGTTTTAGTTTATATTTTCCCCTTTCCAGGGTGGAACAGCAGGAGCGGAGGCAGCGGGATCGCCTGGCAGCAGGGTGAGCTGTTAGACCATCTACCCGCAGCCAGAGCAAAAGCCTGATGCGTGCTGAGATTTCTGGATGTGTTCTCCAGCAACTGGGCACCTGCGGGTGCTCTCGTGGCTATGGGTATGTGGAAATGAGTGAAAAAGGGTGAAGAGGTATAAACTGTACTTTCGGTATGCAGGTCACCTCTAGCTCTGCGTTATTACCTGCTCTGCTCTTGCCTGTGTTGGGGAGCAACCGGAACCCTTCCTCTTAGGGGCCTGAGTGCGACGGCTCCTGCTGTGGGGAGAAAGTCAGAAATAAAGCATCTCCGTTATCAGCCCTAATTGAGAGCGATTTTAAGGATCCAACAGTCTCAGCGGTGGTGGAGGGAGTAGGTGTGTACTGTATTCTCAGCTGCTTCCATATCCCCAAGGAGAAGTGGAAACTAGAAGAGGAGGTTTCATTAGCATTATTTTATCACTGCTGCTGAGCAAGAAGGATGTGTTATTTTCCCATTAGATTTCTGCATCTCCACTGTTTTCCAAAACCTGCTGCTCCAGCTGGGATTGCTGCGGCAATGCTATACTTCGTTCACGATAAGCTGCAGGATTTTGTTTTCTTTTCCTTTCCCTGGCGTTAGGGCAGTAGTAGTGCTTCGTACAGCTCCCGAGCGGTCATGGTCCTGGGGCAAGAGCAGGAGCACCCGGCAGAGCAGCGCAAGGCAGGCAGCGTGGGAAGGAGCTGCCGCGGGGCCTCCCGGCAAGTCTCGCCTCCTATTGAAGGCCATTTCCAGAAACTCAGATAACAACTTGGTCTGGACTAACAGAGCTGGGTTTTAAGTTTCAGGGTGCGGGTGTGTGACTCTCATTTAGGTATCCTAACACCTCTTCTGACCTAGAGCGTTACTGCTTGCACGCAATTATCCAGCATCCAATTTGTTTAAGCGTGGAGATGGGCTAAAAGAGTAATGTGGTGTTGCAAAGTTTTGTGTTATCTGAACCAAACTACAAATAGGAAAGCGAAAAGTGTCTTGGAACGGGAGCAAACGTAGTCAGGAAGATTCAGAACATAAGTGGTGTTATTAGGTCCCATTTCCTGTAAGCCAATTTACTGTACTTCCAGCCTTCCTTCTCTTCTACACCAAGCAGCAGCCGGAGGAGTCATTAAAACAAAGATTGCATCCCAAGATTGCCTATAATTCAGATACTTCAGTGATAGAAAAATGTATAGTTTCAAAAGAAAGCATGTGCAAGTACCAAATCTCACCAAATTGCAGAGATGTTAGTTTGTTCAAGCCAACCCCTCTGTGCTTTAGAGGAAACAATTTACTACTTTAGTAAATAAACACAGCTGTTAAGAAGTTAAGACGAGACTGTCAGATTCATCGTCCGCTGAGTAAATGATAGTGTACAGGCTTTCGTTATCGGCAGAAGTGAAGATGCTGGAGTGTGCCGCAAGTACGGAAAAAAGGAGATGGAAAGGCAGCTCCGGCAGATGATGCCAGGACCACAGTCCTTCAGCTGAGGGGTGGCTGGCACGCTCTTCCGACGCGAAGCCTGCCGTTACAGCAGGCAGATGCCTGTGTGTGTGTGGGTGGAGGGGGGGAAGGAGAGAAAGGTTAGGACTGCATGCAGAGTACGGTGCTGTCAGCTTTGCAGAACGACAGGGAAGCTTCCACAGGCACCGTTGTCATCGGAGGTCGGGGTCGGCTACTGTGCACTTGAAGACCTTCCTCTCCTTTCCTTGCATTGGTTTGTCTCGCAGGAGCGCTGCCTGTTCCCACTGCTCCAGCTCCCTGGGGCACAGCCCGTGGCCCTTAGCCGCCAATGCAGGATGTAAAGTGATGTCTGTAGGATTAAATCAGAGGCAGTCTCCTAACCAACAACAAGGAGGGCTATTTGAGCAATGCCACATTTTGCCCTTCTCATCCATAAATGTCGTACCCCAGGAGGGTGGAAGGAGCTTTCCTTCTTGGTATTAAAGATATTTCTAGGGTGGCTGACTGCCAGCTCCATGAAAGTCAGTAGCCAAATCTCTGGGAACTTCAGTACAACAAAATTTTCATCCCTGTCTGGGATTTTGGCTTTAAAAATTCATTATAGATATTTGGTGTGACCTGTGCCTCAGACAGCGGTTGCAATTCTTCATCCATTTTTCAGCGGTGTCCTGCTAAACTGTGCTGCACCTTTTCCTGAAGCCAATGCCGTGGATTAAGTGCATGGTTTGTTTCATCTATTTCTCATCAGCCCAGGAGCCTCTCCGCAGGTGCCAGGAGCTGCCTGGGAGCCCAGTTCCTTCCCCCTCGCTCCCTGCCTTCCCCATCAGAGGCTGGGCAAAAGCTCTGTTGATGTTCCTGTTTGTTGCCTGTCCCTGCCCCCTTCAGCAATAATATCCTTCACTGGCCTGTTCCTCTGACGGGCCCGTTTATATTCCTGCCTCTTCTGCTGGTTTTGGACAGCTGCTGAGTCAGTGATTCTCTTTTCCAGCTGCCTTACAAGATGACGTTTCCGTATGGCAGTTCGTCTTGAAGACTATCTGAATTCTTCATCTCATGCCTGAAAACACCAACACGCCACTGCCATGGAGGCGGTTGAAACCTTAAAATGAACATCACTGCAACATCCTTAGAAACTCTCCGCGGCTCCCTGGTGGCTCTCCGGCAGCCCGATGGCCGAGAGGTGCTGTTTCGGGAAGCAGCAGCGGTTCAGCCCAGCCAACAGATCTTGTATGTTCTGCTGCGGGGGGAGCTCGCGCCTTGGCCTGCGTTTGCTTTCCCTCGAAGCTGGTGGTGGAGGCTGAGGGAAGAGGGTGGCTTTGCACGGGCAGCAAACCCCGACAGCATGCTGCTGCTGCTGGGGGTGACTGCCATCTCCTAGGACGTGCTGCAAACACCTGGGTTTGCCTCTTTTGGAGAGGGGAAGCAGGTGCTGAGAGGATTTGCGGCATTAATCAGATTGGTTGAGCGCTGGGTGACCCGTCCAGCGGTACGCCTGTGTTCCCGTGCACAGCAAAGCTGGTGACAGGCCTCTGTGTCCGTTGGAGGTGTGATTTTTCTCTAAGATACCCATCTCGGCATTCCTATTTCTCTGTCAATTACTAATGCAACAAAGCCCCATCTTTTTTAATCCCCTTGCTGCTGATGGAGGTAGACCTCTGTCTGAAATAGGAACTGCATAGCAAGTCAGCAACTCTAGTGAAAACCAAAGAATTAACATTTTTTTTGCATTGAAACAAGCAGTAGCTAAGAAATTAAGAGTGACACATTTTGCTTTATAATCATTCCTTGAGTTTTTCCCTTGAATGGAGATTTGGGGGGTGGAGGTTTTCAGGGGTATGAAGCGCTAGCTACTTAATCATGCCTAGTTTCTCATTTTTGAATAATAAATATCTGTATAAAAGTGCATAGGATGAACATTCATGCTTAATAGCAATTTAAAAACCAGACTCATCAGATGATTTATCTAAGTGATGCATGTTGGATTTTTTTGAGACACAAGTTGACTGTTTGAGAAAACGAAGTCGTTCTATTTCACTAGAAAATGTAATAGTTACTTATTGGGCTTAATTATTCCATGTGTTAATGCATTGTTGCTCTTGCAGCTGCTGGCAGAGAAGGGCTCCTCTCAGGCAGTGGTGTGCATGCTAATGAACCCCAAGGTTTGTTTTTTCTGGCTTTTACACTTCTGCTGCCACTCCAGCTGTTTGTGGCCCTGGATAACTACAGCAGAGAACCCCATATTTAGTGGAAACAACATCTTTTGATGACAAACAAGTTCCCTCTTAAATGTTGTAAGGACCGATGTGAATTCAGTGTGTGATGTGAAGACAACCACAGAGAATTGTTAGAGAAATCAGATGCGCCTTTAAAAAGCGTGGGAGAAATGATCCAGACAGTCGATTTAATTTTTTAGCTATTGTCGTTCACATTGTCTGCAGGAGATAAAGCTCTGTTCTTCTTCCACCTGAGAGCCTTACAGCTCTAGCAGTCTCAGACACGAGTTATCCCTATGGCATCTCTCGCTGAGGTTTATGAAGCGCTCATATCTCATAACCCACGTCTTTCTCTGACAGACATGAACTTTGACTGTAACGCTTTGTTCAGTTCTCAGTTTCAGTTGCTTTCTCGGCCCCATCATTGTGCCTAATATCTGCTTAAGAGACTATTTCTGTTTTATTTCCACGCTTTTGTGTTATTTAAAGGAAAGCTGCCAGTCCGTTCGTTGCCCAGGTATCGGCACAGTGTATTTAACAGGTGTCACTCTCCCAGCCCGCACCGAAGCCTGTGGCCCCGTGGTTCTGCGCATCCACCAGAAGCCCAGGTTGGTGCCGTGTCCTTACGCACACGCCAGCTCATCTCTGCTGGGTAGGGCGTTTGTGCCGTATTGCCTCATTCCATGGCTGCTGGCCTTTAAAAGCAAAGTACAGAATTAAAAAAACAAAAAAACAAAAAAAAAAAACAGAGAGAGAGAGAAAACAAGGCAGGCTCTGCTCCTGTTTCTTTCCAAGCCCTATTCAGACCTCACACATCTTACACAACTCTTCAGAGGTATGTAATTATCTGGCAAAGCCATGTACTTTGCTATCCCTTCTCTGTGCTGAGAGCGAGCTGCTGAGTTGATGTTCTTTTCGAAAATAACAGTAATAAAAAGACTTTAAAGGAAAAGATGCTGTTCCCATGCAGAGTGTGCTTGTTTGGGCAGTTTGATGTCCTATTTTTATTATAAATATAATTGAATTTCCAATAGTTACACGCGAACAACTGTCGTTTGGGAATAAAAAGAAGTAGACGTATGCTAATCGAAAGCTCTGATAATTACACAATCTTCAAATTAATTAACGAGCCAAAGGCAGCCAAACATTAGCATTTAGAAAGCGCTTTGCTGCATTAACCACTAATGAGTTCATTTAAATCTATCACGCAAGCCATTCTGGAAAGCATGAGCCATATTTAATCATATTCAATCAGATTTAATAATGAAATCCTTAACACCAGGCATTGTTGATTGTGAAATTACCACGGAATTTTATTTGTTAAATACAGGGGATAAGATATTGGTATTTATTATTAGCTGAATTGTACCTTGAGAGAAATGTGGAAATAAGATACACATGTCCAGGTAAGAATATACTTAAAATAAGTGAGAGGTAGCAAAGGATTTTGTATGGTTTTTTTTTTCATTTGTTGTTTTTCTTTTCATTAAATGAAAAGAATTTATGTTACGTTTGAGAAATGAATCAGTAATTTCCCAAATATACTTGGGAATTCCATGACGAAAGAAAATATTTTCGCTTTTTTTGCTATTTATTTGCTATTTTCAGCCTAAGCGGTTGCGGTGCTGCCGTTCACTGGCAGGGCTCTGCTCTCCATGCCGTCCCTTTAGAGCTGAAATAACACAAAAGAAGTCACAGGAGCTTCTCTGCATTTAAATCAGAGTAGCTGAGGTGGAACCTCCGTCCATTGCCTTTTTGCAGACAGTCTAATTTCGGGTCCCATTGAAAGCACCGAGCGCTTTGTCATTGGACTTAATAGAGCAGATAAATCACCATCAGCTCAGAAAGGAGACTTCTTCCACCAAAGTTAGTGGAGTTACTAAACTCAAGCCATTCTTTTGGATAAAATATCTTTCTCTACAAAGTGTTTTGTTGAACATTTCAGCCAGATAGAGCTGTTTCAATGGAAAATTCTGACCCAACAGTTTCTTGCACTCCAGACTACACTGGCACATGCAGCAGCCAAAGGTTAGGTTGCCCACCTGGCATGTGGCAGGAGGACACCAGCAGAAAGCTATCCTGGCATGGGAGCTATCCTGGCATGGGATTCTTCTCATTTTTCATGAAAGGTTTTGACAGGGCTCAGTTTTGTTCACATATTTTGAATGTTTATAGTGGTTATTTGGTCCCCAGGACAAGCCAGGACACTGGAGATCAGCACTGGCCCCCCAGGGCTGTACTAGTACAGCACAGTCCTGGTGCAGTCCCGCTGGTGATGAAGTTGTAGTAAGAGTAACAAGCAAGGCTTATAATGCTAAAAAATATGGGACTCTCCAAGGGGCCTGTGCATGTCCTTGGGGACAGGCTTATTAAGAAACAGAAGAAGAGGCTGAGATTAGAACAAAATCTGGCAAGAGTTGTCTGCCCAGCTCTCTGCAGGTAGGGGAGAGGAGAAACCTGATGTTTCCTCCAGCTCCCTCTGAGCTACCCTTGGGGATTTCTGCAAGATGTCTGGTGGCCCTCCGAGATTTCTGCTGACTGCTGCGTGACGTTTCTCCAGGCGATCTCTAGTGCTTGTCTGCCCTGTCTGTTCATCAAGCTCTGGAAGTGAAGGATCTAGGAGCACATACATAGAAGGTCAGTTTTTCTTTTTTTTATTGAAAAACCAAAGCTGGAGGATTTTATTAGAAGCTGAGAAGTTTTTAATCTTTGGGTCTTGAAGTGGAGGTAATTTCATTTTCTTTCTAAAAAGCTGGAGAGTTCCAGAAAAAAATGTAATCCTCTCCCCAAATAAAAAAGGCTTATTTGAAAACACCTTTAGTAACAACTCAATTCTCTTTAATTTCCTCGTAAACATCTCTGTTCTACCTCTTACCCAGCGTTGTTAGTTCAAATTCAGCTTCCCATTTTTGTGACTCAGGTCGCGGAGAAAGGGATTAATCCATTAACCACTGTAAACACCAATAAAAGTACTCTTAACAGTGCGTTTCACCTGAGAATCTCAAAGAACCTTACCAGCAGTAAAATGCAGGTGAGGGGATAAAACGGGCCAAAAGTCGCCCTTTTATTGAACACGTCTTGACACACTTCACAGCAATTTCTGATCAACGTTATTGTGCATTCAGTGGATAAAGGAATCAAAGTGACTCACTTTGGGGACAGCACATGATGTCTGTCCCACAGCTCAGACGAAACCCAGGAGTCCTAATTCCCAATCTCTTGGTGTAATTACGAAACTTTCCTTAGTGAAATGTTAGTTGTAGGAGTTGCTCCTTTGCATCCTAATGCATAAATATCCACCAGTTAATAGCAGCATAATGGAATAAATTTGCCAGGTCTCATGAAAATACACTGACTAAAACATTTGATTAGGACTAGTTTAAGACTTCAGAGGATGTCTTTAGCTGCTAGTAAAGATAAAAGCAATCATAAAAACTAAGTGACTCTCAGTTTGAAACTGTACTCTTAAGCTTTTAAATGCTTTACAATGAGATTTCTATATCCACACCAGCACATTCCCTCTAATTATCAGGTACTCTTTGGTACAGCACACTTTACAAGTAACAGGGCGAAGTTTCAGGGTGTTGTGCTTTTGCAAGTTGAAAGCCATTAACATTTTAGAACTTCTTCACAATGGGAAAATTGCACTGGTATAAGGAATGATTTTTCTGTGAGTATAGTTAAACCTGTGCCAGCCAAGCTGTGGGTGTTCATTTTTCATTTAAGAACTGTTTATTTTCCCTTAACTTAAATCAATTGAGAATGCATTCAAGTTGAACTAAATGCAGTCCCTTGAATCCCAAATGCATACATCCCTATAGCTGTTTGTACTGCCTGAACTTTATTGTTTCTGAAGCTGAAGTAAACCAGATTGATGCATCAACCCCATGCAGACAAAGCCTTGCTCAGAAACACCACGCTCGCCTCTGACTACCCAAATACCGGCGCCTTTCCCAGGCCGATCATTTAATATCTTGCTTAAAACAGACCATGAGCGGGGGCATTCCTGACAGGAGGGGTGCGGGGTCCTGCTCCAGGCTCTCCCTCTTCGCTCACTCTGGATATTGAGTTACGCTAGGGCACGTGCGAGAGACCTGCGACGTATGCAAAGGAGAAGGCACCACATATTTAATTCTACGGCACTCCAAGGAATACTCTCATATTTTCAAGGAGGTTTATTTTAAGTGATGTGTGAGACAACCTCACAAGATGCTCATATAGCAGGCAGCCTGTGTCAAACTGTGCTCTGGACATAGCCTACTCACTTGAAATCACGTTTGAGAGTATGACTACCAAATCGGATAGCTCCTTTTGCAAGGTTTCTCTCTCACTTTTTCCTCTGAAGGGGTGACGAGAAAATCGCAGGCCTGCTAAGCTGAAGCAGGGAGCGCTAACCTTCCTTTACTTCTAAATCAAGGCAGTTTTCCCCTATTGAGACATAAATGACAGAACAAGAGGATGTGACCAGTGACACCTGATTATTCATGACTCTGCTTGTGATCTTGATTCCCTTATTAATCTCACCCCATAAAATAAATTAGACATCAAAATGTCAGCAGATGTGACTAGAGCAAAAGCTCCACAGGGTGATGCCCTAAAAGATCCCTTTATACGCTATTTACTTTTCCAAGTGTTTGCTAATCTACTGTTAGCTGACAAAGCTGGTTATCCAATTCTTGCAGGTAACTATCATGAATGTTCACTAAGCCTCTGCCTGCATCTACTGCGAGGTTGTGCTGTTATTAAACTTTGTATTTGTACATGGAAAATAAGCAAAAACAATCCTCAAACCGTTCCAGCCTAGCAAAATCCCAGACCTCCATCCTCCTTTCCGCAGGACCAGCCAGGGTGGCGTGGCGCGTCTGGGCATGGGGCTTCCATCTCTGCAGGAGCATCTCGCTCCATGCTGCTGACCCACACTTAGCGCTCGGCGGTCAGGGCTTCTCGTTGCCTGCTGCACCCCGTGGCTTTGGCCGGCCCCGCGAGAGCTGCAGGAGCATGCTCAGACGTGCCTTTGTTGATCATGTTACACTTTCCTTCCATGTTTGTGAAAAATGTAACTGGGGACCGGCGTCGGCAGCTGTGTTGAGCACCGGACTTTATCTGCGTTGAGCAGGTTTCTGGTGTGCTGGGTCACTACGATGCTGGCCACAGAGGGAAACAACAAACTCCTGAACCTGCATACGGGCGCTGGTGGGGAGACCGGGAAAGCTGGAGATTTCCCTCACATCTTGCTATCTGACTGGGGTGAGTAGTAGACAAGAAATCTTCATCTAACTCTAATGTTTCCCCAGATCTCCACCATGCATTTCTGCTCTCACCTGTTTGAGTGATGTTCTTCAGCTAAACGTCTAATTTGGTCCTTGGGGTGTTCATTAAGACAGGATTGATGGTGCATGGCACCCTGTTCCCATCTGAGACACCCTTAACATTCAGGCTGCTCCCATGTACTCAGCAAGGGTTATGGATTGAGCTCGGGGTGATCTGCGCTCAGGTTATGTCTATGATGTGTTAAACCAGCCTGGGCGAACTTGGTCATATCTAGCAATTATGGGGCCAAAACCCAGCACAGCCCTGCTGCAAGAGCCAAAGCATGAGAGAAATGGTACTGCAGTATCGTCCTCTGACAGTCAATGAGTGCTGACTCTTGTGCCCTGATACACAGTCACATGTGAAATAGAAGAGTTGAAATCTCTTGCTCTGAAGTGAAAAACCCGTGTGCTGTCAAATGCCAGAACTTCAGAGGTGTTTGAAATCCAAATCAGGAGTTTAGTAGCTTAAGCCTCATTCCTAATTGAAATAAGTGAGAGCGCCTATATTCTTTACTAGTGTTGGTGTCATAAATAACTCCATTAAGTAGCAATTAAGCTGCTGGGATTTGGGCTGTATGCCATTATAAGAGGTAATTATAAAAGAACTGGATTAATTAGTTCCTGAATTATTTATGTAGACATAAATATTGCACATGAGATCAGTATTAAACAGGATACTGGCATGAGGAGAGGAAGGGAATGATACATTGATTTATGGTATTTCTTTAGTTCTTCCTCACTGAAATACTAGAAAAGTTGAAGCTTGTTAAAAACTAACTGTTCTCACTGTTAATGTGTATACATCACCTTATCAGCTTTTATAGAAATATACTCCCCTGATAAAGCCATTCTGTGTGCTTTTGTAATCTCTCCAAGTCACCACAAATAATAAGCATTGAGAGTTCTCTCTTGTCAATACAATGAAGTCAATCTTCTGTCTGTTGAGGTATAATTTAGAGCTAGGGGAAATGACTGATTTCACAGATATTAACTTTATCGAATATACAAACAACAGACGTATTATAGGGGAAAGAAATTTTGCGCGAGCAGCACAAAGAACTCCAGCAATCAGCAAATTCAATCTGCTTTTGACTCTACAGTGTTCCCATAGTCTAATGGTGCTTGTCAGCTGTAAAAATAATATAATACAAAGATGTGGCAAAGTGAAAACAAGGCAGGCTATTTAGTATGCAAACAGCCAAGAATCTTAAACAGGAGATGTTTATGAAAACAAAAAATATGGTTTGAAATAAAATTGTCATCTCAAAATTTATCTGTTTTCATGTGTCAGGGCACAGCTTGATGGGGTCAGGAAGAAATTTCCTGAAATGTAAAATACAGTAATGAAGTGGGAAAAGCCCCTCCTCACAGGGCAGACTGAGCAACGGGGAAAATGTGCCTGGACCTTTGTGGTCCTTCCTACAACCACCCTAGGGCGACCAGACTGGCTGGCGGGAGTAGTTAGCTGGTATAAATATATTAAACACGTTTAATGGATCTCTCTTTTGCTGTCTTTCTGTAAGACAGATGGAGAAACCTTCTAACACTGCAGCGGCGGGCTCAGACAGGGGAGGTGGTGCATGCAGTGGCTGGTGCCCCGGGGAACCCCACAGCCGGGGGAGATGGAAAGCAAAGCGTCAAAGGGAGGATCTTTCCCTCACCAAAATGGCCCGCAGCGGCAGGCGGGGAACTCGTGTGATGTGTGCAGGGAGCCAGCCTGCCTGCAGACAGACCGGCAAGCAGTTTTGTGGAAACTAAAATTTCCTCTCGTTTTTCTGAGCCTGCGTTGCATTGCAGCTGGTTGCCCTCGCTGCTTTTAGGAGCTGTAACCAGCTCGTCTTTGAGTGTATTTGAAGTTTTGTGCATTTCTGAAATGTGGGACACGAATGGCGGTAGACGGGGAGAGGTTTTTTCTGTTCTCTAGAGGAAAAGACTTGGGAGAAATATTTTGGGCCATGACCTACAGCATCAAACCCCAGATTTTTCAGGCCTTTCATGGGAACTGAAATACTTGAAAATTACACGTGAAAGAAAGTTGGGACCTGGAATAGCACAGTCTGAAGTTTCTTCGGCAGCAGTAAGCATAGAAAGAAATGGAAATGCTAACAGACAGCTTCTGACAGGCCCAGGTTTTCAGCTGGATTTACAAGGGTCTCAATGTGCAATAAATCACCCACTCCTAATTACAAATTAGCACAGTCTGAGTGGTTTGGTACAGCTCTAGAAGTCGAGATTGAAGTGACTGGTCTCAGCCATCTGTGCACTTGGTGATTCTACAGAGAGGATAATGATTATTTTCTGGGCTCTTACTTCTGATGGCTACAATTTTCTTTTGAGCTGTCACCTGGGTGCTGGTGTCTTTAGTTTTAGCTGCTCAGTCCCTGGGACCAGCAGAAGACAAAGCAAAGGCAGCCCCAAGGGCACAGCACGGGTGTTGGACACATCGTAATTGTGGTCAGCTCTATCACCACAGGCCTCGTCACCCTTCCAGGAGCTCTGGAAGAGTAGGATTGGAACCATGTACCAGTAAAGCAATGAGTATTGCTGGGGCTGAGGTCAGCCTGGTTGTTACATGCAGAGCTGGCCTAAAACACAGGCTGGGAGGGTTACCTTGTAGGAAAGGCAGTATTGTTAGTGTTGAAATCTCAGGTTTCTGGCAATTTGACAGTTTTTAAAGGAGGAAGTCAAAACAAATCATTCTGACTTTCTTGTGTAAATTAATTTCATTTTGGCTTATTAAAACGGTCAATCTGTTTACTATTTTGCACAAGACAATATTTTAGGATGTTTTGACATTATCAAAATGAAATGGTTCAACATTATGGAAGCAGAACAATTTTGTGTCTTTGTCTCATGGAAGAGCTTGCTTTTCTCTTAATAGTGATGAAAAATAAATTTTGAGATGCCAGTATTTCCCCTGAAATTCAGAATTTCAGCTTTCTGGAAGGCTTTCATTTTATATCAGAGGAAAACTTTCCTGTACCAGGAAAACCCTCTGTCACTCACCTTTGGTGAGATTTCAGTCTTTAAGTCGCCTTCCCTGGTGGAAAGCAGCTAGAATAAAAGCCAGATTTAGGGGCTGGGAATTTCTGGGTGTAACTGCTGGTGTGGCGTTTGCTGGCAGGACATGTGGAGTGATATTTGGGCAAGAGAGTCTGTGTCTCGCTTACCCACCTGTTAAACGGGAACAGCACTGGTTATTCGGTGCATCCTCAGGAAGCACTGAGGCTGGGCTAACACTCCCCAAAAAGCAATTCTTGAGGTAAGACACCATCCAGGTGTGCAGCTTGACCTTTATGTAGCGTTGAATCCTGTTGACTTGATGCTCACTTTAGTCCCTGGTGATGCTGAATACCCTGGCCCCACGCTAGTTGCAATCCTGCTTCAGGTTGTGAGCTTGGAGGATTAATGGCACCTCACTGTGCGGTTTGGGATCACCCTCTTCCTTCCCAACTGGCTACAACAGAAAGGCTTAAATACACAAATACAAACGGGGTCTGCAGACAAATGTAAATGTTTGTACAACGCATCTGTGAAAGCCAGTTGATAGCTTCCCAGTTGCAAGCCAGCTTGTGCCAATATGGGGAGCAGGCTGCTCCTGGGCATATCCTGCATCTCCTCTCTGCTCTCCCGGGCTGGCAGCGAGGTGCTGTGGTGGCACGTTTGTTCCCTCAGGTGGGTGAGAAGCGAAAGGGCAGTTTATGACTGGCTTAATACAGGTATTAGAGACTCACACAAGCCTCTGCAGCAGTCATCTCTCTTCCCACGTCATGGTTAGGAAACTGAGCCACAGGACAACTCGCTCAACATCACAAATACTCACTCCAGACCCTGTGGATCAGCCCGTTTACCTGTCCAGGCTGTGGTGCTGGGGAGGGACTCTGAGATCAGCCATGGGAGCGTCAGGGAATGGCTGAGAGTTAAATATGAACTTCCATTTTTATGTTCTAGCTCTTGTCACTTTGAAAGCCAACAGTGCGGCGTAGTCAAGAGACTTCAGTTGAGGACCTAACACATTCTTATGTCCCTTGGCCTGTGGAATTGGATGACACCATTGAACGTGAGTGGCTTAAACCAGTATCTTTCACACTACCTTTACTGATATCATTTAAGCACTGATACAGTCCAGCGTGTCTCAGATGGCGGGCTGGAATTGCTCAAGCAATGCAAAATGTTTGGTTTCTTTTTTAAAAAAAAGCAGAAAAGTGGAGGGGGTGGAGGGGTATCAGATGGCAGCAGTCATTCAGCAGCTCAGATGGGGAAGTGATATCTGTAATTACTGGTTGCAAATGTTTACACTATCCAGGATACTGCTGACTCCCTTTTAACTGCTGGAAGAGCTCAGTTCCTGCAGAGCAGGAATTGAACATAACCGCCTGTAACAGTCGTTTCTGCCAGCTCTTATGCCGATGCCTTGTGGATGAGAGAAAGCCCGTTGGGAACTAGGAACGGGCATTGCACAGCTAGTTTCCACTTATGCCCTGGGCTCGCAGCTGGTTCTTCAGAGGCGTTGATGCCCCAGCACCCAAAATCACCTCCGTGCCCGAGCCCACCCGCCTGGGCCGATGGGGCTGAAGGAGCCGGTCCCGGCCCACCGCCCCGGCTTGGACGCACAGCCCTGTGCCAGAGGAGCTGCTCAGCCACAGGGCAAAGCGTCTTATGAATACAACGCAAGCGGTCTTGGCCCTTGCAGGTGTCAAGGCGTCCATCTGGGGAGTGAAATCCCGCTTGCTGAAGCCGACGGTGAAATCGGCCTTGAGGGTGCTCCGGGTGCTGCCAGGACGTCCCCGGCCGGCGCAGCTGTGAAAGGCATGAAGTTCTGTCAGAGAGTTTGATAACTTAATATTATTTATAATAATGTAAATTATTACAGGGGACGGTGGGTGGGTGACTGCTGGCCTCCCTAGCACCGCGGGGAGGCTGCGGACTGTGCTACAGCCATGGTGCTGCGGTGGCCCCGGCTCTAAAAATAACGTTACAGGGGCTTTGGCCTTTTTCTGTCGGGTGAAGCCGGCGGCGGAGGGCCCGAGCGGGACGCTGGAGGTCCCCCAGCTTCCCAGCGGCGGCGGGCACCAATCTCGGCTGGATTTCGCCCAAACCGAGCCGAAGGAGCGGAGCCGGCGGCCGGCGCTGCTGAGGGGACGAGCGCCCGGCGGGGCTCGCGCTGCAGCCGCCGCCCGCCGCCGCCAGGTGGCGCCCGCGCCCCGCCGCCGCGGCGCGGCGCCCGCCCGCCCTCCGCTCCCTCCGCGCCCCTCCGCGGCGGCGGCGGAGCCCCTCAATCACCCCCAGAAATTCCCCCCGCGGGTGCGGAGCGGGGTGCCTGCCGGCCTTCGGGGCCACGCCAAGCACTTCAGTGTTGGCCGTGGGCCCGATTCCGCGGGGTTTCGGGCAGGATGGCGCTCCCGCCGCAGCGCCGCGATTGAGACTTCAGGCGTGACAGGAGCGGCGGGGGCCGGTGGCCGCCGCGTCCCTGATGGATGCCCCTTGTCACCGCGGGGGTGTTGGAAGGTGCAGGCGGCGTCTGCCGAACAAGAGGCTCACGTTCGCTTCTCACTTGTTAATACATTACCGCCCTGCGCTGCCGAGAGCCGTATTTGTCTTCCTGCCAGTGCTGCTGCTGAATTGCGGGGCAGAACGTAAAAAAGCCTGGAAAACCTGTTTATTGTATAGTTAAGGAAGCTCTTTGGAAATTCGTATTTGCAAAGGAGACTTGGTTTGGTGTTTTGATTTTTTTTTTTCCCCCGAATATCTGCCTGGCTTGAAAGCCGCGAACGGGGGACGCTGAAGCAGTTGCTTGTGCGAAGCTGTATTCGAGTTGGGGAGAGGGGGTGCAGGTTCCCTAACAGCAGCTGGGCTCTTCCAGGACAGCGGCTTTATCTCTAAAGCGTTATCCTGAAGCAGCAGTGCTTCCTGCTGAATTGGGTTAGTACCCAAGGCCTGACACTGCCCTGGTGGGAGCGAGGAGCTGGACTGGCGGTAAAGGCTCCCTCTCCGAGCCTCAGTTTTGGCCCTGGATCTCCACGTCCCCTCCCCTGCACTGGAGGGATCCCAGGGGAGCCAGGAGGAATGGTAATGGTGGCATCACATTTTTTGGTGACAGGCGCAGCTAGGAAATGCCTATGGCCAAAAATACGGCATTGCCTTGGTGAGCAAAGATGACGTGCATCGCTTCGCTGCTAAGTCTCCTGGTGCCCCTAAGGAGTTGCTCCTGGGAAGGGGAAACTTTTCCCATTAGGAGAAGGGATGGATCTGCTAAGGTGTGGGATATCTTTATGTTTCTTTGCCCCAAATCCAGCGCTTTCTGGTGTCAGCTATGCTTCTGTACTGCTCATCTGCTGGGTCATCTCCTGGGGACAGAGCCAGAGCGAGGTATCACATGGGAGACCGGCCAGAGATGGGGCAGTGCCACCCCTGAAAGCCCTGCCTGAGAAAGACGCTCCTCATCCAAGCTACCAGGGGCCAAGGCGATGCCTCCCTCGCAAGCCTGTTGTCCCGGGGTTGTGTGATGGTACCTCGGGCTCCAGCTGCGGTTGGACGGGGCACGGCGAGCTGGACGCGCTGGCATCTCCGACCCTGCAGTTGTCAGTCATCCGAGTACACCAGGGGCAAAGGAGAGCAAAGCAGTGTAACACATAACAGTTCAGTGCAAGAGCTAAGTGTAAATCTCAGGAGCTCAAACTCTCAGTCCCAGTCTGTGACCTTTACGAAACCTTTCCAAGCGCTGCTTCACAATGAAAGACTCTTTCTGCAGTATTTTTAGCTTGACTGGAAGAAGCAGGCTTTACCCAGAAAATTTCTAAAAGAGGGGAAAAAGATCTCTGGCCTGTTTGTGTGGTATTTCTAAGCCCACCTCTAACACTCCTCGGGAGGCAGGGTTAAACAGGTGAAATGGGATGCTATGCATTAAAATTGCAGCTGAAACCTCCTGTCAGTCATTGCAGCCATATTATTCTGCACCGCTCCTGACAATTGAGGGCTAAGGAGAAAGTGCACGGAAAATTGTAGAACAGCCATCTAAACCACTTAATGGGGCAGCTGTAACAAAAAGGAATCACAAACCCCCACTTTTCCCCCTTTCTGGTGGTTGCGAATGGCCGTCACAAGCAGCAGCTGAGGTACAGGGTTGCGGGACCCCAGCACCAACCTCGGTGTCCCAGTGCAGGAGACTGGATCCACGCTCGACCAACAGCCCTCTGTAGCGTGCCTTCGTTTCTGTCTCAGCCCACTGCCCTATGCAGAAAAGATGAACATTGTTTAGCCCTTAAAAAAAAAAAATTGCTAGATCATGTAAAAGTGGGAACCTAGCTCTGTTTTCCAAAAGCCTCGGAGAAAAGACATGCCTCGCTGCCTCTAAATTAGATCACAAATTTTCTGGCTGATGGCAGCATCTTAGTGTTCACCCTGAAGGCAAAGATCTGAACAAATTACGTTTTACTATCATAGGTTCATGTACCCGTGCTGCATTTCCACTGTAGGCAGAAGAATGTACCCGCGTGAAATGTGGTGGCTTTGGGGAACGCGGAGGAAGGCACAGCGGCGAGCAGCGAGGGAACCATTGCTCTGTGTGAGTGGTCAACAGTCTGTGGCACTTAAGACGTGTCACAAATTTGGTGAAATATAATACTCGGGGGGAGAAAAGGCATGTGATGGATATGTGTGCTGCAATCTGGAATCACTCATGTAGTTTATTGCCGGGCCCTTTATTCAATCAAATTCTTCATAAACATGGGAAGCGCTGATGTTGACATATGCTGTCTACTGCATCTACGGATGTGCTTCTGCATCTCTTCCCTTGTCAAAAGCATTGTCATCAGCCCGAGATGCGCTCCAGCAATGCTGAGTGATTTTGCTCACGGGGTCTCTCTCTCTGCTTGCTATGTGCAGGCAGCTCGTGCTGACGCTCATGCATCAAAAGCAGGATCCGACCCTCAGGAAGCACAAGGTGACACTCGTGACAAAAGAGGAACAGATGCAGATGTGTTTCTAGTCCTGGCTCCGAACTCTTCCTTTATTCTACTAATTGATTGTTTGCTACCAATGTTTTCTGTAATGAGGATGTTTTCTGAGCAGGAGGCGGTGATACTCGTGCCCTTGGCTGCTCTCAGCTCAATAAGCTGCTCGAGCTCTGCACAGGTGTCAGAGTGGGCCCAGGGCTCCCACAGATCCAGACCGTGGAGCACATTGCCTTCATCTCCCAACGCTGCAGATCTCTGCAGAATTCAGGTATGTTTGATTTTATAGGCATTTGATGCTCCTGACAGGAGAATGCTAAAAATTAAGGAGGCGGATGCACCCAAACTTGGCAAAAAATGCATTATGCATTTGTTGTTCTGAACGGCAGCCCTCACTGGAGAATATCAAATATAATTAGATGTACCACACTTCTGGAAAATAACTCCTGCCTGCTCCAACACCCCCTCTTGCAAGGTGTAATCCTCAAAACGCCCTTTCTGTAGCGCTCTGCCCCTCACTGTTGCTCATCCCATGTGGCACACAAGACCTTGTCTTTATTAGCACAAACTTGTTCTTGCGCTGATGTGAGAGGAGACCCTTACTGAGGGACAGGGCAGCACAGGGTTTTCACAAGAACCTGTAGACAGCTGTGAATGCTCAGCTCCCTCCCAGGCTTGAGTTTGGCCACATGAATACAATAAAGACCTTAGTCTAGACTTAAAGCTTTTGCCTGTTTAGTCGACCTGCTTCAAGAACAAACTTTTCCCCTATTGAAGACATACCCCTGGGTATGGGGTAGTCTGGCAGGTTCAGCTCTAAAATAGGGAGAGTACACAGTAACTTTGCTCCTCTGCCCTGCCCCTGTGCCGATGTGTACGTGTGTGTGTGGATAGGAAAGGGGTGTCTTGTTTTTGTACAGGGAGGCAAACCATTTTTGCAGCACTTTGAGAGAGGCGAAGATAATACGTTCTCAAACATCCCTGAGTAATCCCAAATAGTACTGCTCTCTGAGTTTTTCTGTTTGTTTTATGTGGACGGGGTAGGGAATTTCACAACCAAACTTCAAAGATTAAATCTAGTGAAGTCAGTAGGAAAATATGTGAATTTAACCTTTGGCTGTAGCTATGTAAACCACTTAATTTCATAAAGTTTGCACTGGAATGACAAAAGGTTTGTATTGTCTGATTGTCAGAAGGACATAAACTTTGAGTGTGGGGAGGAAGAGAAAAACAGAGCTCAGGGAAGTGCTCTTTAGAGTTTGCTTGTGAGTGCACTTACTTGGTGTGATTTTTTTTCATGGCAACATATATACAAATGACTCAACCTTCTCCAGGACTCCCCTGTTGTGTAGGATCCTGCTTTCCCTTCTCTGTGCACTGATGAGAAACAAGGTGTAAGGGCTGGTGGTGCTGGGGCGAGGACCCCACCAGTCGCCGTTGTGCCCTCAGGGCTGGCTCAAAAACCATCTTTTGGCTTTCCTCAGGGCAGTTCAGCTTCCGTGCATTCCTCCCAGAACCTCTTCAGGACAGCTCCAGAGAGGAACGTCTTGGAAATACTTGCTTTCCAATCCTCAAGATTTCCTTTCAATGCGACAGGCCTCTGAAGATCAGAGCAAGGTTCTTCCAAGGAGTGGGAGTGCGACGTGTGGGCTCAGTGGTCACAGCCCGGCAGGTTGCAGACATGCAGCACGGCCCCAGGAACAACGAGGACAGAGCCACAGCAACACTCACTTGAGAAGCTGAACAAAACATTCCCCCATTAACACTGGAACGCCTTTTGCTGGCAATTGTTCATGTGCCCAGCGCTTCCATGTGCAGAACTTGGCTAAGCGCTTAGCCGAGAGGAGTGTGCTGAGGGATCTCCCCAGCATTGCGGGTTTGCTCCTGTGGATGCCAGCAGCAGTGAGAGTTTGTCTGGCAGGAGGCCCTGCTCCTCACTGAGCATGGTCCTGGGTGGGCTGATGCGAGGCAATGCTGCCCAAACTCTGATCCGCCTAGCTCAGACCTGGACACGATGCTGGGCTTAAACAAACGCTCTGTGGCCACGGCTGGAGAGCCAACCTGAGTCCGGTCACTTCAGAGCGTGAGCACAGTGTCTTTAATAGAAAAGCTCTATGATGACACACTGTATATTTTTTGCCATGCTTTATTTTTCCAGGAATAAAGAGGGAATAAGATGTCTTCTCTCCATCTTCCCATTATGTTGAATTATTGCTGCTGTGTCCCTATGGGACAGAAACCCAGCTGCCACAATGTGCAGGTACAGCAGAAGAGGGACCTGACGTCAGCCACGGGTTGCTGGGGTTGCTTTGGAGCAAATGGGCAGTAACATGGTTGTTGTTGACTGTATCGCAACAGTGTAAACTGAACAGGTGCCGTAGAAGTGGTTCTGCTGCGGTCGTATCACCTGGTCTAGCAACTAAAAATACCCCAACAATAAAAACTAGTCTGGTTGCTGTAATCGCATTATTTTAGGCAAATCTCAGCTTTCATTAAAAAAAAAAAAGAAAAGAAAAGGTTAGGCTCTCATCTTCCTGAGCCAGAGAAAAGTTTAAAATGTTAAGCAAATGTGACCCTGCATTTCAAAGATCAGAAGTTACTACCCAGAAAAGGAAACACCATCTACAATCGATTGTTAAATGGTGTTATTATTTATTGATTTTTTTTTTTAACTTCATAATTTTAAAGACAGTGCCATGATGCTGGCACAACTACAGTCAAGATTTTGATCACTGAAAATCGGCAGTGCTTTGTAAACTGTTACACAGTCAATGAAGGTACTTCACAGCAGTTGGAAAGATCAAGATAGATCTTAGATTAACTTTGCTAATTAGCGCTAAATACAAAAAGCATGTGCACTGCTTTGCTGAGTTTCCATATCGAGATCAAGAGAAACTGCACTGGTATTCTTACTTTTTTCTGTTCTGCTTGCTGCCTCTGTGCTACTGAATTATCCAAAATATCTACTGAGTTTGCACTGATTATACAGTTTCTTACGGTGTATATTTGTTATGAAATTTATTATATTTCCTTATGCTTGCTGTCTGAACTCATATTTACAGGAAAGGAAGGTCCTTTTTTGCCTCTGCCAAGTTTAATTTTGTAAAAAGGCTCTTCGTTTTCAAGACCATGATAACATAGGTGTGTCTGGGACCGTACTTCAGCATTAGAGTTTATACATTTAATGCCCTATCTGGAGGTTACCTAAAAATGTGAATGCAATTGTTATATTCATTGAGTGGCACATGGGTGAAACATGATGCGAGCCATCTTGCTGTATTGTCTGCCGCCCCGTTGAAGTGAGCAGCAGGGACAGAAAACGCGTGTGGTTTTGGCGGGCGGGATGTTTGGGTAGGACTGCTTGCAGGGCCAGAGCCCTTCGGCGGGCAGGTGGCTGGGAGCAGGACCAGACCTGGCTCCCGCTCAGTCCTGGCACGGCCACTTGGCTGCGCTCTGGGTAACTGGGATGTGGCCACATTTGGGGAAGGCAGGGATGAAATTCTGCCATCAAACCGGTGACATGTAACAGAGGTGACTGCAATCAATCAGCGGTGTTGTGGTCAACAGAGGGAGATGGGTGTCTTCAGAGGGGATTTGGTTTGCCAAACAGGCACTATTTAAGAGCCTCTATCAGGTGCCTGAGACTAGGTAGGGCAGACCCAGAGTGACGTGTCAAATATACCTTTAAAAGCATTGCGTTTTTTTGTCTACACGATAATTTCCCTGCGTAGTGGGGGCAATGCAGATGTACCTGCCTGGCTGGAGAGCGAGGAAGCTAAATCCATTCAGATATAACAGCCTCCTTCTCATGGCACATTTGGGTACCTAACGTCTTCCAGCATCTCTCTGCTCCTGAATTCCCTTATCCGTAATTCAGCCATGTTTTGAGACTGGGGCGTACCATGCTCCTGTACACCTTCTGCACAGCACGGTCGGTGAGGAGGCTGTGAGCAGGTGGTGTTTTTCTCCACGGTGCTTAGAAAAATGAACCCACGCCCTGACCACGAGACGAACTGGTTGTAACAATAATTCCGCTGATGTCAACGACAGGCTCAGCTTCTGCTGGCGTTTGCACTAGCGTAACTAATAGCAGAGCTTGCTCTTCACTCCTTTCTTGGCTGTAACCATTCAGCTCTGTTGCTGTAGGGAAGGGAAGCTATTCAGGATGGCTGGCTCATACAAGGACAATAATGATAGCTGTAATATTTTACACGTCTTCTGTTAACAGTGCTTGTTGGCAGGAGGGAAGAGGGAGGATACGATTTCTTTAAGCAATATCTTTTTAAATGGGAAAGTATAACTAAAAAAGTGAGTGAGGTTTACCAGGAGCAAGTTAGAGTTTATTATTGATGTTGATTCGTTTTGTTCTTTCAGCTTTGAGAGTGTGTGGCTGAGTGATAAGGGATGTGCATGAATGTTTGTTTGATTAGAGCCAGCAGCTAAGTCCAGAGGGTCGTTGCTTTTGCTTGGTGCTTTTTAATAACCAAATAATTTCTTTGGTATCGTTTCACAGACAGCTAATATGAGTCGCATCATTTAAGGCAGTCATCTACCTCCTGGGGTTGTTTCCAATGAGGTGATGATTTTTTCCTGGCTTATTTGCTCATTTTTCTTCATGATGAGAAGTGGACTGTTGCCCCCTGATTGGAAAGAAACTCTGAAATAGCTGGCTCTGGCTTCGCTGGGAGATATGTAGTAATTAAAAGATGGCCAGCCCAGTTAGGTAATAGTATGTAAATGTTCAACTCTGTTTTCTACTTGAAATGTATCAGATAGATTTGTGGGTGAATTGAATGCTGAGGGGCTCAAAATTATTTTTCTCCTGAAGTAATCCCAGTCTGTAAACATTTAGTCTCTGGCTATGCAAAGGGAACTGCCCCAAAAAACAGCAACTTCAAGGCAAAAGCCTGAAAAGATCTGACTCACAGCGATTGCACGTGATAAACTGTGGTCCTGGAGGGAAGTTACTGTGCCCGTGAGCTTCAAGATGTACTCTGATTCAAGGGAGTTTGTCCTGTGGTTGTCTTTTCCAAAACATGTATTTCCTAAAATGGCTAGTATATAACTCCACTGCTGTGTACGTATATAAGTAATCTCATTTTTTCAACAGAGCTCTGTAGCTAGACGAAGTTACTTGTGTGTGTATGTATTTGGAGGATTTGGGCCAGGGCATTGACTGAAGCTGTGTTCTCAAAATCGTAAGTTTTACAAGAAAGTCTGCTTACTCTACTAGAAATGTGTTTGATGGCATCCAGCTCTGCATTATGTCTCTGCACTGAAATGTGGTCTTCAAAGCTTCAGAGGGTTGTGCATCTCCAATTACCTGGGATGCTTGCACGGGTTATCCTGTCAGCTAGAGGCAGAAAAGGCACTTTTCAATTGCAGGGAAATGCAAGAAGATCCAAGTAAATTAGGAAAAAAGCACATATACTTGGCCCTTGGGGATAGCTGAGATGTGTTGTGTCCTGCTCTGTTTCGATCACGAGTCACTTTTTTTTCCTTTTGCTGGGGATCCCTGCAATTGTACCGCTTCATTTTCATTCAGAATAACCCAGGATGGAAAAGTTGAGTAAACCTGAATTGGGGTTCCCCAGCATCCAAGGTCAACTCTCATCAGGTATGTCACTCCATACAGGCGTTCCAGAAGCATAAAGAAATCATTCTCATATGGAAAGTAAGCCTGATTATTTGAAACATTTTGGGTAAGAATAAGAAGTTGTTTTTCAGTGTCAGTGTTTTATTTTGGGGCATATTCCACTGCTTCTGACATCTTCACTCTCAAGTCAGAAGTACTAGACTCTTCAGCTTCTTTCAGCTGAACACTTCTACATGTTCCTTTTCACTCCATCTTAAAAAAAAAAAAAAAAATCCTGTCAATTCTATGTCTTCCCATAGTCATCTTTAGCCACTCTGGAGGGAAGAACTATTACCGTAATTTTCCAGTTTGGCTGTAAGAAATTAGCATCAGTACTGAGTCAGGCATGGCTGTGCAGGTACCAAACGGTGCCTCAGCGAGGCTGGCGGTGCTGAGGGTCTGCTGAAGGCAATGGCAAAACCCACCCAGGACATTAGTGGAGATGAGATTTCTTTTGTCTAGTTGAGGGATCTGAGAGGGAGGCATGACACAAGCATGCTGTTATTTTTGACGTGCCTGCATCTGGTGACCTCAACAGTGCCATGCCAAGATGCGTTGATTTGGAAGTTGGTCCTGTCCATAGGATGCCCCAGCCTTCTGCAAGCTCTTGTTAAAGTGAAGATGATTGTATTTTGTCCAGTCTCCAAGGTCACCTCTGCCCATGGGATCCCTGCATGTGATTCTTATTTAAAGGACAAATTTCCACCATTTTTCTGTGGGAGCAACAGGCACTGCAGAGATCTCTCCTGGTCTTGAGCTAACCTCTCTGAACTAGCTGTAAGACTGAGACAATTTAATGTACAAAGCTTCAGGTTGTCATCATTATGTTCATTCATGTAAAGTACTTTATACTTTAGGAACAATTTGGCCGAGGCAGCAAGGATACTTCTGCGTAAATATGTCGTGAGATCAAGCCTTTTAATGTTCCTAAAAAGACAGGATGTCAATTTAAAGTCTCATCTGTCCAATGCATCTGAGGTCTGCTGATTTATGAAGTACTGTAAATTGCAATCATATAAGCCTGTAACACTCTGGCAGCTATTTAAATAGCAAAACTTTCTTCCAAAAACATGATATATGGAAGACATAAAAGTTTTAAAGCAGGAGTCTGCCTTAATAAGGAAAGAGTATTAGCATTCATTTACTGACAAGAAAGAGCTGATTTTCCTTACAAGAAATGCTCCTTCCATAGCCACCCCATGCTTGGTATTAATCAAATCATAGCTTTTCTACTGCCAAGATCCCAGGTAAGATTCGCTTGCGGGAGAGTTGGAAAAGGTTAATATTCTCTGAATACTCAGGTGACAGAGCTGAGCAGTCAGGGCAAGCACTGAATTTCTGGTCCCGGTAAAATCAAAGGCCAAACACTCATTTGCTGGTGAAACCAAATGAGTACTCACGACCAGGAGGGAAATGGAAGAATGGCGAAATAAATCAAGCTGAAGTGTCAGTTTGCAGCGGGAAAGTCCAAGGGCCAAATGTCACCCTAAGTACACTGCCGTTCACCAAGGATATTCTATTAAACCCTGTCTACCTCCAGACGTCGTTTCACATGGTTCCCGTGGGAGGGGGATGCCAGCAGACAGAAGTGCAAGTGCCTGCCAGTTTTAGGTGCATTAGATTGGCACTTCTGAGATGCTAAAAGACACATGAGTCTCATGAGATGGGAATAGGGGATTCGAGCAGTCTGGCTGACTCGCTCAGGTTGGTGCAGAAGCCTCTGTTTGTAAGTAAGCTGAAGTCTTCAGCATTTAAAATAGTTCTTATCTTGAAGGCCACAATGAGAAGAAAATGACTGTAGATAGCCATGCTCCAGGAAGCAATGAGGAGTAGCAGAGCACAGGACAGGAGCATGCACTGATGTGATTTTAATATCAGAAACTAATTGCATCTCAGAATAAGAAAGATAGTGATTTCCTATGTAACAAATATCATAGATAGCAAAGATATTTACAGAGAGAAAAGCATAACTAAAAGGTAATTCTTGCTCTTTAACATTTCACTGTAATTGTCCCCCAATCAAGAGACTGTTGAAAATGAAATTATTCTGTTTAACTGGGGTCCTTTATAGTTCACTAGATCAGCTTATAATTTTGAGTATCTTAGGAGGATAAACATTCTGCGTAAAAGGGTATTATTCTTGTTATTTTCTAGAGGTACTACATGTACTTATCATCCTAAATGCCTGGTCCAAAACTGCACAAGACATCTACAACAGAGGGAGACCTGGAAACACATCTCTCAAGATAGAGCAGCGTGCTGGTTAGATGGGGATTGCTCTGGTCTAAATGAGGCCAGTTTGATAACGAGGGTAGCTAAGTCTTGGTTGTGGTACTGCGAGGGGAGTGCTGGGCTTTGGCACTTGGAAACTCCCCGGTGGGAAGGAGCACGGTGTGGCACCTCTTCTCCTAAGGAATTTCATGGAGTTTCTTGCTTTTAGCACTGACAAAAGGTTGGAAGGAAGAAATGAAAATCCTGCTATTAAATGTAAGCCTAGCACTGAACACTTGACTGAGCTGTGTCATCCGAGGATAAATGAGGCTGCCCGAGCCTCTAAAATAATTGCTCACTAACAATGCTAAGTGCAACGTGCATCTTACCAAACAAAAGCCAGTCTCTTTTGCACACATAAGACTCACATTTAATTTCCTTTAAGCCCAAGTCCCTATTATAGCATTATCCTTCAGGTGTAACAAGATAACTGCTATGCTGATATTAAGACTTGGGAAGGCCACCAAGAGGCCTCTGGGAATTGTGCTGTGGAGGAGAAGGAGAAGTCCAAAGCAGGGAGGGTCCACACATACAAACTCAGCATTTTGCATGGAAAGGTGTTGTTAAATTCCTTAAGCCTGCCTTGTCCTGCTTTCTTGTGCTGAAGGAGGAAAGAGCTGTCATAGCTGCAAACGTGCTTTATTTAGCGCTGGCTTAGTCAGGCTGTTTGTAAGAAACCAAACTGGAAGGAAGACAAACCTGCCCAATTAGTAATTCCTGGGACCAGTAAAGTGATGGTTGTTTAACCTGCAGGCTGGCTCATGGGGTGCGGGTATATACTGTCCCGTGTGTCACATGCACAGGTTGTACCTCATTTAATTCTGATTTCTGATTTCAGTTTTAAGTTAAAGATTCTGAAAAGGAGATGCAAAATATTTGACTGAAGATATGGTGCTCTCTTCAGAGACTGATTATCTCCGCATCTCCAGGACAGATTCTCGGAGAATATTAATATCTATACTCCACCTAAATTTAGGGATATAAGAATTTGACTCGTAAGCTTGAATTTCTCTTCCAACCCAGGAATTTTGTACCAGTGCAAACACTGAGTTTTATTGGATTAAAAGAGTTGAAGACTGAAGTGTAAATGGATTTTTACTCTAGCAGTATGGTGCAGAGTCTAGTAAGCATTACCATGCAACCTGTGGCCAACCTTTCTCTCAGTCATGTCAGGACAAGCATGGTCCTGTGCTTTACGCAGGGTTTGGAGAAGAGCCCCTATCCCATATAAGCATCACACTCAGGGCCAGCTCTCACAAGTGGCCTAGATACACGTGATGCTATGGTGAAGAAAACTCCTTTGAAATCTGGCCCAGAGAAGATGTTGGTGGGTTCATCTTACTCCAAAGCTCTGTTTTTACCAATTAAGATTCTTGAGACTTGTGTGCTATGAAAGGTGGGAAATTGCCAAAAGCATGTCTGCTATTGGATCTGATGCTTTTTTGCAACTTCTCTGACGTATTTTTTCAATTTCTTCTCAGCTGTCTGTCTTGGTGTATCCTGTTTGCACAGACAGATGCACCCTTCCACCAGGCTGGAGACAGTGGTATTAAAGCTGATGACAGTATCCTCCATATGATAATGTCCGACCCCATCTTTCAGAGACTGCTGAAGAAATATTTTTGGTGGCTATTTTCTTTTAGGTTTATATTGGAAACTGCACCTCATAACATCAGCTTGAATCCTAAACACCACCACGGAGCCAATCCTGAAGGAACAGATGGATCATTTTAATAAAATGATGATGTTTCCCTTAAACCTGTTAGGAAGAAGAATATTGTTTTGGGGCAATGATTTTATTTTAAAGCTTTAGGACCACTTTTGATCTTGCTTACAGTCCTGTGTTTCCTCCCACAGGATTTCTCTTTTGGGCTCTTTCAAATGTGTGTGAAGGCCTTCCCATCAACGTGAATAGGCTAAATGTGGAATCATTTCCAAGGCACCGTCTTCTGAAGCATTGCATTTTCTGCTTTTTGAGCTCGTCTTCCACTTGGCAACAGAAGGCAGCACAATAGTGTATTAACTTTATTGTCATGAGAAGTTGCTTCTCTAAAAGCTTTTTCTCACAGCTAAATTCCCAAGCTGGAGACTAGTTAAAAAAAAAAAAGGATTTCTTCGTTTGGAGCCAAATACATGGTCATCGTTTTCAAATACCTTTTAGTTACTGATGTGATGTTCATGCACAAGAATGTATAGATTAGACCATAAAGGAAAATAGGAGTGCTCAAGCTTGGTTAGAATTACTGCTTTGCACAGCAAATCATAAATACCATGTAATTTTGCTGCCCTTGGTCATATTGTTTGCTCCCTGACATTTTGAGTTTTGCTCTGTCAGCAGCTGAAGTTTTGTGCTCTGGATCCTCGAGCCTCTAACAGTAGATCAAGAAGAACCTCTGGTAGCTGAGGCAGCGAAGGATCATGATGCAGAGCTGAGCCCGGTGGCTCGATTTCACAGAGACAGGGGTCTGTGAAAAATAAGTTCCTTAACGTTAGGCAGTGTCAAGCTATGACACACACACAGAGCTGTTTTATTCAACTGCATTTAGGTGTATTGTTGGTTTTAATAGGTATGCACTGAAGTTTTAAGTTTTCTGTACCTGTGAGTGATAGGTGGGAATGCCAGCATGGGAGAGGGGTCTCAGCTGGTGGAGCAGAATTTAAGTGTGTGCTAGTGCCGGAGCACTCACTCACATCGAAAACAGTATGGTCTGTATTTGAGTTAGAGGTGGTGGAACTGCAGCTGTGGAAACGTGCCTAGGTATTTTTCATTCCTAGGTAGAGCCAAAAAAGCTTAAACTGGGACTTGGATATTGCAAGTTTGCATTTAAGTTTCTGAAAATCTCTATTAGCAGCCATGTAACCATAGATGTCTCTGAACGCAGAAAGGGTTTGGCGTCTCAGCTTAATTGTTCATATGCAAGTTTTGGATCCACAAAAAGTTGCTCTGTTTCTCTCTGCTTCAAAGCTCAGGCTGGTTTGGGCACCACCTAAAAATGCCTTTTACAGGCACACCAGACCTCTGTTGGCACAAACCGCAACCAGGAGGGCACATGGCTCTACCTGCAGAGAGCAACAGCCTAAAGTACTTTAAAGAAAAAGACCGAAAAATTTGTCAGAGTAGAAAAGTGGTATCATCACCTGCTCTACATGAGATAGCATGTTCACAGGGAAGGGGAATCTGATGTCTTCAGCAAGGACAGGGCTGTATGTGATGCTCATACTGTTTATCTCATGATTACCCTACAGGATAGCACTTATCCCCATGATAAACCTGTGCCAATGACTTTGCTTTCAGGAGTTGTTCCATGTTGTCCTGTTTTCGGCTGGGATAGAGTTAATTTTCTTCCTAGTAGCTGGCATAGTGCTGTGGTTTGGATTTAGTATGAGAATAATGTCGATAACACCCTGATGTTTCAGTTGTTGCTCAGCAGTGCTCACACTGGCCAAGGACTTTCCAGCTCCCCATGCCCTGCCCGGTGCATAAGGAGCTGGGAGGGGGCACAACCGGGGGGGCTGACCCAGACTGGCTCAAGGGCTATTCCATACCCTATGGCATCGTGCCCAGTATAGAAACTGGGGGGAGCTGACTGGGGGGCAGCAATCGCTGCTCGGATATGGGCTGGGCATCGGTCAGTGGGTGGTGAGCAGTTGTGTTGTGCGTCACTTGTTTTGTATATTCTTTTATCATTATTATTGTTATTATTGTTATTATGGTTATTATTTTCTCTTCCTCTGCTGTCCTATAAGACTATCTTTATCTCAGCCCATGGGTTTTACTTTTTTTTCCCTGATTCCCTTTTCCCATCCCACTGGGGTGTGGGAGGGGGTGAGCGAGAGGCTGTGTGGTGCTTAGTTGCCGATTGGGGTTAAACCATGACACATGTTCATACAAAAAGGAAGATTAGTGTGCTGCTCTACTGCTTTACTGATTTATACTAGACTTGGAATAAGGTTTTAGGCAGTTCTTAGTTGCTTTCAACACCAGCCAGAACCGAGTAATTCCTTTGCCCCATGTGTGCTTCACATGTCGGTAGCTCTGGTCACATGCTGAGTTTGTGCTTCTTCTGGCTGGTTTGTTTGTATCTGGACTCTCAGTATTATCAAATTCTATGAATTCTTGAAAATTCTTTTCCTGTTTTCCAATAATCCTTTGCTTGCTTTAGTTTTCAGCCAACCCATTCATTTTCCATCAATTTGAAGTAAACAGCAAACGCATCTCCCAGAAGAAAAGCTGTCCTTGGGCTGTAGCATCCTCCTGGGAGGAGGCTAAGGATCACTGCAAATGAGGAGTTTGGGGACCGCAGCAACAAGATACATGGAGATGCGACTGGTACTTGAACAAAATGAGAGAGAGAAATGGTTTGCTCCCAGGTCAGTGCTGTTTTATGCTCTACTTCTGTTTAAAAAAAAAACCAAAAGCTTAAGGATTTGTTTTTTCATTAGGATTTTTACAGTCTTTCAGATGACGCTAGCGCAAAGCAGGGGAAGGTGACGTTCCTTCTCACTGATACAGGGAGAGACCATCATCTACAAAACCCGCATTGGACGTGAAATGAATGTGGTGCTCAGTGTTCAGAGGAGGTGCTGCTTGGTTGATAGGCCTGATATTGAGGCATCCTCACCTGCTGTTCACAGTGTCTCTGGATAATATCCCAAGGCCTTAGGCGTAACTCTTATCTGTATTTCATAAAGCCTGCAGACAGCAACCAAAAGCCAACCCACTGTGTTATGGCCCCAGCTCGGAGCTTCTGAAAAAAATTACCTTTTATTGGCCTTACCTAATTAGCATAAGAGGAGATTTGATTATTGTAAAAAAAGAAAGGAGTGGAGAGCAGAGTATGACCTGCCCAAAATGACAGCCTGCAAGTGAGAGCAGGGGGCCCCTGCGTTTCTGCACTGCCCGCAGCGCACAGCTCGGAGGATGCAAGTAAGGTTCTGCTTTCCTCTTCTCATTGCATGCCTGTGTGTTCAGGCAGCAAACCCGCTGGATTATAGCTTTGTGGCAAATGAATCTGGAGGACAGGTTGATTAGTTCATGACCCGTGTCCTAAGGTAGATCAGCCCTGTCAGTGCTACTCCTTACAGAGTAACGTCTAACAACCTTATAGACATCCAGTGATGAAGATTGCAGTTGCCCTGGCAGTCTATTTCAGTATTTTACTTTTCCCTTTGGAGAGCTTTTTAACATTCAACATGAATCTGTTTTGCTCCGATTTAAATCTATTACCTCCGGATCTATCGACAGCAGAGCAGGCTCTTCTTCAAATGAAAAAAACCCATATAGTTCAGTCTTTGTGGAGTGTTTTTCCTAGACTCTTGCTGGTTCTGGCCTTCCTCTAACCTTTCATCAGTTGGTACCCATATGGCACAAATGTGGACACAGTGCTCTACCTGAGATCTTATTAATGCTGAGCAAGGTACTGAGAGGAAGGATTACGGGGTACGGTTTGCAGACTGTCCTCCTGTTAAACCCTTTCAACAGGGTGCTTACCTTTTCAACAACCCCTCTTCAGCTGGTAATCCACAACCCTCCGATTCATTTAATTTTATTTCTTTAAAGGATTTCCAAATAAATTCAGCCATCTATTATTCCTACCTAAGGTACAGAACAGTGTACATCTCTTGGTTGAATGCCAGAGATCATTTTTCCTGTTTCTTAAAATAATTTTGAATTCTGGATGTGTAATTCAGTATGACCACAGTTCTTCCAGGCTTCCTCTCACCTGAAAATTTAATAGCATACTCCACATTCCATCACCTTGGTAATGAATGAAAATATTGAACAGTCTGAGACCTGGGAGAGGCCCTGCAGCACCCATCAGTATGTCCTTACGTTTTGAGATCGTACCATGGATGATCACTCTTTGCATACAGCCACCCTGTCACCATCTGCTTACCCTATCACATGGAGAAAGTTTTAACAAGTTTTTTTGCCTAGTTTGTTTCTGAAACTGGTGAGTAAAACAGTGTGGAAAGCCTTACTTTGAGATCAATGGTGTCTACTGTTTCTCACCTCCAGAAGGTTTGTTACCTGCTGTAGAAAGAAAATATATTTCTTTGGCATGCTTGCCTCTTAACAAATCTACTGCCGACTGCATCTCATCTCCGTGTTATCTTCCTGATTCTGACAAATGGTTTGATTTGTTTCTGCAGGAACTGGAGTTAATCCGATTGATTTATAAATCTCCCAGCTACTCCTTTTTTTCTCTCTTTAAAGAACTGCACTATGCTGATCTTTTTTCAGTCTTTCAGTAGCTTACCCCTCCTCTATAGGATCGCAAAGATGAATGCTAATAGTGCTTCGATTGCTTCAGCCAGCTCTTTCGGCACCCTCGGTAATGTTCATCAGGCCTTGTCTGTCTGAAAGTTTGCTCATTTCTCAAGAGCACTAATTGTGCGGATCATTTACTTTCAAGGTGACATTTTAAGTAAAGGTTGATTCAGAAAAGCCACTGAAATCACAGGGCTCCCTTCCGTAGATAGCTTTCCTCTGTTCATCGTTGACAAATTCTTTTTCTTTGGTCTTCCTTCTCTTCCTCATGTTTCTTTAGTGTGATTTCTTCACGTCTTTTACCAGTTTGATCTTGGTCTCTCTGATTTTGTCCATATGCTATCTTTTGGTCTCTACGATGAACATCTCATCTTGTTCTTGCTCTTTGTAACTTCTCTATAACATTAGCTACTTAAAATAATTTATCTAAGGAAAAAAAGAAAACACTCTCTCTCTAAAGACTTTGGTTTTTTCCAGCCTTTCTTCAACTGTCCTGGCTTGTTCTCCTCCCACACTTATATACATGATGTTGCTTTTTTGTTTACCCATACAACAGACATTTCCTGATGTTTGTCCATCCATGGTCTACCTTCTCCATTCTCCCCCTCCCCTCCACCCAAGAGTCAAGAGCTGCTAGTCGTAGGCAACCACTTCGTGATGCCTGTCAAACTGGGTGACTTTGGTGCCTGACAAATTACAGAAGTTAGTGCTCAGACTTTTCTAAAAATGTCTCCCTGCTTTTCATTTGGCAGAATCTGTTTCCTAAACTGGAACTGAATTTATGAGTATTTCTGTGCCCCTAAAGCCATGCTCTCTAATGGTTTTACTGCTTTCTGAAGAAATTTCACCCAGATCTAATTGCATTATTGGAAACAGTTGAAGCACTATAATATATGGGGGAAAGTTTCTGTGGTCTTTAAGAAATCCTTTATTCAGAAACAGCCAAAAAGGCCATCTAATGCTTTCAGGAGAGAAACTCTGAAGAGATTTTTATAGTTAAAGAGAGTGGGAAAGAGTCATGAGAATACTTAACTCTGGGGTGCATTCAAGAGAGATCTGGACTACAGAGATGGAAACCATGCTTGTTGCAAGGCAAAAAAAATAATTAAAGGTCAGGAAATAATTT